>NC_057794.1:143227735-143534991 GCF_018294505.1 Triticum aestivum | reverse complement strand
GGTTGCACCCGTGGCCACGCCTGGCTATGCCAGGGCCGTGATTCGCCACGCCGGGTTGCGCGCCGCCCACGGTCGCCGCGCCCTCGCTCCCCCCTGCCCGTGCCCACGCGCGGGCAGCACCCTGGCCGCTGGCCTTGCCCCTTAGCACTCCCCGCCGACGAGCGCGCGCCCTGGCGCCCGTTGCCTGCAAGCGCGCCCCGCGGGCTGGAGCTCGCACCCATTTCTACCGAACCGTTGAGGCCCCCTGACCCTATGACATGTGGGGCCCCAGCCCCAGAACGTTTTAATAATAATAATAATAATAAATAAATAAAATCAAATATTAATTAACTAATTAATTAGTTAACTAAATAATTAAACTTAATTAATTCTGTTTAAACCAGCTAATTAGATAATTAACCTAATTAACTCTATCTAATTAAACTGCTAACTAAACAGTCTATGACCAGTGGGACCCACACGTCAGTTGACCAGTCAACACCCCTGTTGACTGCTGACGTCATGCTCGCGTCATGCAGACGTCAGCATGTACTATTCTGGATAATGTTAAATTAAATTAATTAAATATATTCTAAAAATGTTTTAAAACTTTAGAAAATCATATAAAATAAACCGTAGCTCAGATGAAAATACTTTCTACATGAAAGTTGCTCAGAATGACGAGACGAATCCGGATACGCAGCCCGTTCGTCCGCCACGCATCCCTAGCATAGCGAACACGCAACTTTCCCCCTCCGGTTCGTATGTCTGAAAATGCGAAACACTGGGGATATTTTCCCGGATGTTCCCCCCTTCACCGGTATCACCTCATACTGCGTTAGGGCACCCCTAGCACCGATACTTGTCATGTCATGCATCGCTATGCATCTGTTTGCTTAATATTTATTGTTTCTTCCCCCTCTTCTCTGGCTAGACACCGAGACCGACGCTGCTGCTACCCAGTACGACTACGGTGTTGACGACCCCTCTCTCCTGCCAGAGCAACCAGGCAAGCCCCCCCCCCTTTGATCACCAGATATCGCCTATTCTTCTCTCTACTGCTTGCATTAGAGTAGTGTAGCATGTTACTACTTTCCGTTATCCTATCCTGATGCATAGCCTGTCCTTGCTACTACTATTGTTACCTTTACCTGCAATCCTAAATGCTTAGTACAGGATGCTAGTGTTCCATCAGTGGCCCTACTGTCACATCCCTAGTCTGGTATGACTTAGACTAGCTAGCTATTTGTGCATCATATTTAAATTTCATTTAAATTTGAAATGAGGATTGATGGAAACCTCAGAATCATTTTTTGAAAATGACCCAAATAAAAATTTCTCCAAAAGGGTCCAAGAAAATGCTCATGTTGCCCTCTGAAAATATTGGATAGAGATAAAAATCAAAACAATATTTTTAGGAGCTCATGGACATTTATTTTGGCCATTTGGATTAATTCGATAAATATTTGCATTGGAAAGATATTTCTATATATATGAAATATGGTCCAAAAATTATGTCAATTATAAAAGAGCTCTGGAATAATACCATTAGCCCCTACAAAAATTGGCATAATAAAATTAAATGATTTAGTATATTTATTAAATCAAACAAATGTCAGAAAATTAGAAAAGAAAACAGAAAAGGGGAGAGAGACTTACCTGGCCCATCTCCAGCTGGCGGCCAGCCCACCTCCCCGCTGCCTTCTGTCGTCTCCCTCCTCGGACAGAAGGACGAGGGCGTGTGCCCGACGTTCGCCGGCACGCGCGCGCGCCACCTCCCCCCCTGCTAGCCACCTCCTGCTTCCCCGGACTCCCTCCCAATGCCACGGAGACGGCCACGCACCCCAGGCCCTCTCATTCCTCCTCCCTCCCATGCTTATCCCCTCCTCTGGCTCCCCCTCACTTCCACCGAACGCGGCCGCCGCCGCCGACGAGAACCACCACGGCCACCGGCCTCCCCTCGCCTCCCTGAGACGCTTCCCAGCTCCGCCTCGACCCCCTCTACCTCCTCGTCAAGCCACGCACCTCCGGACGGCCTCCATCGCCGCTATCACCCTCGTCTTCCTCCTCGGGCTCCGCCGTCCGCCGACGTCGATTCGCCGTCACCAGGTCTTCCCCGACCCCGCTGTGCTGCTCTGCGTGATCGCGGTGAGCTCCGCCGCCGTTCCCCTTTCTTCTCCCCCTCGTATCCACGCCGTAGCGCCGCTCCCCACCACGGCCGAAGCCTTTCGCCGCCGTCCATGTCGCCGCCGCCGTCTCGGTCCGCCTCCGCCCAAACCAAGCCTCCCTTCGCGCTCCTGGTGCCACGAGGGTGCCGCCGGGCCCCTCGGGTGGCCTCCCTGTGCCCCGCAGCCCGATCCCGCTTGCGCCCGAACTCCGGCCGCCGCCCCGAGCTTCGCTCCGGCGAGCTCCGGCGCCCCCGCAGCCCCCCATCAGCTCCCCTGGTTGCGGACGAAGACGGGCTACGCCCCGGTGGTCTTCGCACGATCAAACGCCGTCTGTAACGCAAGTCCGGCGAGTCGCCGCCGCGCTAATGGTCGCCGCCGGCCAGAACTCCGGCGGGCTGACGTGGCTTAGCTAATTAGTCACTAATCCCCCACCTACTGACGCTGACCAGTGGGCCCAGGGTTTAGTCAAAGCTAGTCAGCCCGGGTTTGACTCGGGGTTAACCCCAGTGTCACTGACGTGTGGGTCCCACACGTCAGGTTTGACCCTGGACAGCCGCGTTGACCCGCTGACGTCGTGCTGACGTCATGCTGGCGCAGTATATAAATTCTGGATTTAATTAAATCAGGAAATTCCAGAAATTGATTTAAACTTCAAAAATTCATATCAATTCAACCGTAGCTCAGATTAAAATAATTTATATATGAAAAATTATCAAAAAAATACAACCTTTCCATCTGAACTAGTTTCATGCATGAAAAACCAACTTATACATGCTGAATATGGGAAAACACATTATGGCATATATAAGAGACCTAATTTAGAAATGCATTTGAACCTTTGGTTCAAATGGACTTCAAACCAATTGAACACTAGTTGCATTAGCTCAACAGCATCACATCTACATGCCATGTTCATGCATCATATTGTTGCATATGATTGTGTATTGATTGCCGGCACCGTTCCTTCTCGATAGGTCCTGCTCCGGAGACATTCCAGAGTACCTGTCTGTGAAGCAGTGCCTCCCTTGTTGATTTACCAGGCAAGCAACCCCCCTTGTTCATTTCGATAAAACCCTACTCTCTCGCTCCTGCTCTCAGTTATTGCATTAGGACAACAACGATTCATCTGCTACTTTGTGCTGCGGTAGTTGAACCCATTCCTCTGCATGACCTGTCATTGCCACAGTAAATAGTTGAAACCCACTAGCATGTGTAGGAGTTGATTGAAGCCACTGATGTGTTCCTACCATGCTATGCCTGCTATTGCTTAGAGTTGTGTCAGGTCTGATTCATTGGGAATGAATTGGAGTGTCACGATATGTTCTGATGCTGAGAGTGAAGTGTGTGAACACGATTTGGTAAAGGTAGCGGTGAGAGGCCATGTAGGAGTACATGGTGGGTTGTCTCGCTGGAACCGTCCTTAAGCACTGAGTTCTATGTATGTTGTCCAATGACTCGATACTACCACACATTGGAATGCTTAAGTGCCCCTCTCGACTTATTAACCAACTTGGTCTCTGTCCAGGAGTCGCAACTAGTTTCTGGTGTTTGTAGGTAGTGCTATTTTTCTACCAAGTGGCACCCGGCAGGGTGGGCTTGGGACAGACTAGGCACACGTGGCACGGTGTACCGAGTGGCACCCGGTTGGTGGGCTCGGGAACCCTGCTCACATCGTTTGGGGCCGTGAGCGACACCCCGGCCGGATCTCCTTGCGGATGGAACCCGAATAGGCGATAAACCTGGACTAGAGTCTTGTGTGGTTAGTCAGGTCGTGGCCGACACCCTCGCCAGGCTTCCGCTTGAAGGTTGCCGAGGTACATGACGTGTACATGGCGGTAAGTGGCGAGAGCGTGTGTGAAGAAGTACACCCCTGCAGGGTTAACATGATCTATTCGAATAGCCGGGTCCGCGGTTATGGACTTCTTGGATGCTTACATGGTACATAGACAACTTGAAGTGGATACTATAAAATGCTCAAGACAAGTGTGAGTGCTATGGATGGCCTTCTCGTAGGGAGACGGGGATGAATCCATAGTAGTGTATTGTATGGTGATTAGTGGACTCGTGTTCGTTGTTTCACCTCAAGAGTTTCTGGTAGTCGTAGAATAGGATAGCCACAGAGTCAAAGCTGGCTTGCTGCAACTAAACCCCACATTACCCTCTTGATACAAATGCATGTATGATAGGATCTGATGTAAGTCTTGCTGAGTACCTTTGTACTCATGTTGCTTTATTTATGTTTTTGCAGCGGAGACTTCGGTCTTACTAGGGTTCTCATGGACTTCGACTAGTAGCTAGTACCTCAGCTACGATCTTGATCGGTTGTTGTAGATAGTCAGGCTCTTCAGCCTTTTTCATTTGTAGATGTCTGTACCCAGACATGTAATGCTTCCGCTTGTTGCTTGTATGCTCTGTATGATGGGTCTAGTGACCCCTGTTTGCAATAATTGCTATGACGGCTCTTCTGAGCCTTTATCTATATGAGTTGTTGAGTTATGCTGTGATGCCATGTTGTACAGCACATACTTGCATGTTATGCGTACGTGTAATGTGTATTGCTATGTGTGGGATCTGACTATCTAGTTGTTTATTCTTAGTAGCCTCTCTTACCGGGAAATGTCTCCTAGTGTTCCACTGAGCCATGGTAGCTTGCTACTGCTCTGGAACACTTAGGCTGGCCGGCATGTGTCCTTCTTCGATCCTGTGTCTGTCCCTTCGGGGAAATGTCACGCTTGAGTACCGGAGTCCTGTTAGCCCGCTACAGCCCGGTTCACCGGAGTCCTGCTAGCCCAGTGCTACAGCCCGGATCCACTCGCTGATGACCGACACGTTCGATGCTGGGTCATGGATGCCTGTCCCTGTAAGTTAGTGCCACTTTGGGTTTACGACTAGTCATGTCAGCCCGGGCTCCTTATCATATGGATGCTAGCGACACTATCATATACGTGAGCCAAAAGGCGCAAACGGTCCCGGGCAAAGGTAAGGCGACACCCGTGGGGATACCGTGCGTGAGGCCGCAAAGTGATATGAGGTGTTACCGGCTAGATCGATGTGACATCGAGTCGGGGTCCTGACAGCTTTGGTATCAGAGCTTGACTGCCTGTAGGATTACCAAGCCATTCTGGTCGAAGTTGAGTCTAGAAATTCTTTAGTTATGTAAGGGAATTGATTGTGGGAAGGAACGTAAGGCTCTTTTACTCCTTTACCTCATGGCCCTCTGATCTGAGTCATCCTATCTTTCCGACGGGGTTAAGGAACTAGGCTTCTCTTCCGTCTATCAGGATCACGTGTTACCACTCCGTAGTCCCATAGGACTGGTTGATCATAGTCATACCCAGTTTTGAGTATTTCCGGTGTAGTTTGTTTAGTACTATCCCAGAACCTTGAGTGGTGATGTTGAGTTGTTGTACTACCCCATTTTTAGTAGGATGTCTCATTCTGAGCATTTTACTGCCGTTATGCTGCCGGAATTGCCCTAGGAGTTCGAGTGATACTAACTCCTTGTCCTACATTCTACAGTCCATAGTTGATGCTGATTCCGTCCTTGGTTCGTTTCTCAGGATGTCATCGGCTAAGCGAAGTTCCGTTGCTCGTAGCCAGAACCATGGATATGGTAGGGATGAGGATCCTCCCGACCAGTCTTCGTTGACAGAGTTCATGCTAGAGATGGAGAGGAACAAGCGTGAGTCTAATCGTTTGTTGGCACGTATCGAGGAGAACACCGCACATCAGTTCAAAGGGTCTGCTACCATTCATGATTTCATTCGCTTGCACCCACCTACTTTTCATCATTCCATCGAGCCACTCGATGCAGATGACTGGCTCCGTAGCATCACCCATAAGCTGCGTTCTGCGAACGTAGCTGAAGATGACAAGGTCACTTATGCCACATACCACCTGGAAGGTCCTGCTAGTCTTTGGTGGCAGAACTATGAGACTATGCTTCCAGCCGGCCAGATTCCTACCTGGAAGGATTTCACTGAGGCTTTTCGTGAGCATCACATTCCCCAGGCCCTTCTTGATCGCAAGAGAGAAGAGTTCTGTAGTTTCACCCAGAGTAAGATGGCTGTTGATGCTTATAGCAGAGAGTTTGAGAACCTCGCCCGTTATGCCACAGAAGAAGTGTCCACGGACGCCAAGAAGCAAGCTAGGTTCCGGAAGGGTCTCAACCCCAAGTTGCGTCGTGATCTCCACCTGCATCATTGTGATACATTCCAAGCCCTTGTGAACAAGGCCATCAATGCAGAGACAGCTCAACTCACTTACGAGGAGTCTCGTAAGCACACCCGTGATTTGGGATCCTCCTCTGGCTCTAGCTCCCAGAAGCGCCGGATTTGGGTTCCAAACTCCGCTCTTCCTTCCGGATATGCACCGAGGCCATCCTATGTGGTGCCTTCTCCAGCTCAGTCGTATGTTCCACCCGGGCCTACTGGTAGACCGTTTGTCAGTGCGGGTCCACGTCCAACCTCAGGGACTTGCTTCACATGCGGGAAGCCAGGACACTATGCACGTGACTGCTCTCAGACTAGTTATGCTCCACCCCAGCCCGAGAAGACTGTTGGCTGTGTTAAGCCATCACGCAAGATGATCAGTGTCAAGTCAGCCCCCACTGAACGTGGACGTGTGCATCACGTCTCAGCTAAAGACGCTCATGATGATCCAGATGTCGTTCTTAGCACACTCCTTGTCAATTGTCACCCAGCATCAGTTCTATTCGATACTGGAGCATCTCACTCCTTCATTTCTGAAGGCTATGCTCGTTTGCACGACATGTCATTTTGTGATATGCCAACTCCGCTATTAATCCAAACTCCTGGATCCAAATGGCAAACCTCTAGTGTAAGCCATGGTAACGAAATCCTTGTTGACAGACTTGTATTCCTTGCATCACTTGTAGCCCTCAAGTCCTCAGATATTAACATCATCTTGGGTATGGACTGGATGACAGCTCATCATGCCAAGATTGATTGTTACACAAGATCTGTTCAACTTACACACCCATCTGGCAAGATAGTCACCGTCTCCACTAGAGTTGCAAAGCGTCAGCTCTATTCTCTTAATGCCAGCCCTCTTCCAGACCTTGAAGATATCCCGGTAGTCCGTGACTTTCCGGATGTCTTTCCAGAGGAACTGCCAGGTGTTCCCCCTGACAGAGATGTAGAGTTCGTCATAGATCTTATCCCAGGAACAGCTCCAATCTCCCGGAGACCTTACAAGATGGCACCCCTAGAACTAGCCGAGCTTAAGAAACAACTCGATGAGTCCTTGCAAAAGGGTTTCATCCGTCCTAGTTCTTCTCCTTGGGCTTGCCCCGTCCTCTTCGTCAAGAAGAAAGACGGTACGGACCGGATGGTTGTAGATTATCGTCCCGTTAATTTGGTCACGATAAAGAACAAGTATCCGCTTCCCAGGATCAACGACCTGTATGATCAGCTCGCTGGATCCTCAGTCTTTTCCAAGATGGATTTAAGGTTAGGCTACCATCAAATCAAGATCAGAAATGGGGACATTCCCAAGACAGCTTTTGTTACTCGTTATGGTCAGTACGAGTACACCGTCATGTCCTTTGGCCTAACCAACGCCCCAGCCACATTCTCCCGCCTGATGAACTCGATCTTCATGGAGTACTTAGATAAGTTCGTCGTGGTTTACCTCGATGATATTCTTATTTACTCGAAGAACGAGGAAGAGCATGCCGAACATCTTAGACTTGTGTTAGAAAAACTCAGAGAGCACCGCCTTTATGCCAAGTTCTCCAAGTGTGAATTTTGGTTGCCAGAAGTGACCTACCTAGGCCACGTAATCTCTGGTAAGGGCATTGCTGTCAATCCCGAGAGAGTTCAAGCCGTTCTCGATTGGACTCCACCTGAGACCGTTAAACAAGTTAGGAGTTTCCTTGGTCTAGCCAGCTATTGTCGCCGCTTTGTTGAAAACTTCTCCAAAGTAGCCAAACCCCTCACGGAACTTCTCAAGAAAGATAAAAAGTTCGAGTGGTCCCCACAGTGTGAGTACAGTTTTCAGGAACTGAAAAGACGCCTGACTTCTGCTCCCATACTTGTGCCACCGGATTTCACTAAAGACTTTATTATCTACTGCGACGCCTCACGACAGGGACTAGGTTGCATTCTTATGCAGGATCGTCATGTGATTGCCTATGCATCTCGACAGTTGCATCCACATGAGGAGAATTATCCTACACATGATCTAGAGCTTGCAGCCGTAGTCCATGCACTCAAGACCTGGCGACATTACCTCCTTGGTAAACGTTGCGAGATCTACACCGATCACCAGAGTCTCAAGTATATCTTCACCCAACCGGATCTGAACCTTAGGCAAAGACGTTGGTTGGAGTTAATCACAGATTATGATCTAGGGATTACCTACACCCCAGGCAAAGCCAATGTCATGGCTGATGCTCTAAGTCGTAAATCCTATTGCAACAATCTCATGTTGCAGCAAGGCCAACCACTTCTCCATGAGGAATTCTGTAAGCTTAACCTTCACATTGCTCCTCGCGGATTCCTTTCTACCTTGGTGGCGAAACCTACCCTTGAGGATCAGATCATCTCTGACCAGAAGTTTGATAGGGGGTTATTCGCATTAAGAGAAACATTAAGAAGGGAGTTGGTGGATGTTTCTCTATGGATGATCGTGGTGTTGTTTTCTTTGAGAATCGCTTGGTGGTTCCCAAGAATCAACATCTGCGGCAATTGATTCTTAAGGAGGCGCATGAATCCCCTCTCACGATTCATCCCGGTAGTACTAAGATGTATCAGGACCTACGCCAGAGGTTCTGGTGGACTAGGATGAAAAGAGAAATCGCTGAGTTCATTGCTAAATGTGACGTTTGTCGTCGCGTTAAGGCAGAGCATCAAAGACCTGCTGGCACCCTTCAGCCTTTAGCTATTCCTGAATGGAAATGGGATAAAGTTGGTATGGACTTCATTACCGGCTTTCCCAGGACCAAAAGAGGGAATAACGCTATCTTCGTAGTCGTTGATCGTCTTTCCAAAGTGGCTCACTTCCTTCCTGTTCGAGAAATATCACTGCTAGTCAGCTTGCTGACTTATATATTTCTCGAATAGTGTCACTTCATGGTGTTCCACTAGAGATCAATTCAGACCGTGGCAGTCTTTTCACTTCTCATTTCTGGGAGAGTTTCCAAACTGCCATGGGAACCCATCTTTCCTTCAGTACCGCTTTCCACCCTCAGTCGAGTGGTCAGGTGGAACGGGTCAATCAAATTCTCGAAGACATGCTCAGAGCTTGCGTTATCTCATTCGGTATGGATTGGGAGAAATGTCTTCCTTTCGCCGAGTTTGCTTATAACAATAGCTACCAATCCAGCCTCAAGCAAGCTCCTTTTGAGGTTCTCTATGGACGAAGATGTCGAACACCTTTGAACTGGTCAGAAACCGGTGAAAGACAATTCTTTGGACCGGATATGATCCAGGAGGCAGAAGAGCAAGTTCGCATCATTCGTGAGAATTTGAAAACAGCCCAGTCTCGTCAGAAAAGTCAGTACGATCGTCATCATAAGGATATGACTTATGAAATTGGCGACCAAGCTTACCTTCGGGTTACTCCTTTGAAGGGTACCCATCGTTTCGGTATCAAGGGCAAGTTGGCTCCTCGTTACATTGGTCCTTTTCGTATTCTCGCTAAACGAGGAGAGGTTGCCTACCAATTGGAACTACCCCCACATCTTTCTCGAGTTCATGATGTCTTCCACGTCTCTCAACTCAGGCGTTGCTTCTCGGATCCCATCCGCGGAGTGGACCACGAAACGCTTGATCTCCAAGATAACCTCACATACCGAGAGTACCCGGTTCGCATTCTTGATCAAGCAGAGCGTGTTACCCGACGTCAGAACATCAAGTTTCTCAAAGTTCAGTGGTCTCATCATTCCGAGAGAGAGGCTACCTGGGAGCGAGAAGATCGTCTTCGACTGGAGTACCCCGCTTTCTTTCCGTCGACCCCTGAATCTCGAGACGAGATTCTTTCAAGTGGGGGCGAGTTGTCACATCCCTAGTCTGGTATGACTTAGACTAGCTAGCTATTTGTGCATCATATTTAAATTTCATTTAAATTTGAAATGAGGATTGGTGGAACCTCAGAATCATTTTTTGAAAATGACCCAAATAAAAATTTCTCCAAAAGGGTCCAAGAAAATGCTCATGTTGCCCTCTGAAAATATTGGACAGAGATAAAAATCAAAACAATATTTTTAGGAGCTCATGGACATTTATTTTGGCCATTTGGATTAATTCGATAAATATTTGCATTGGAAATATATTTCTATATATATGAAATATGGTCCAAAAATTATGCCAATTATAAAAGAGCTCTGGAATAATACCATTAGCCCCTACAAAAATTGGCATAATAAAATTAAATGATTTAATATATTTATTAAATCAAACAAATGTCAGAAAATTAGAAAAGAAAACAGAAAAGGGGAGAGAGACTTACCTGGGCCACTTACCTGGCCCATCTCCAGCTGGCGGCCAGCCCACCTCCCCGCTGCCTTCTGTCGTCTCCCTCCTCGGACAGAAGGACGAGGGCGTGTGCCCGACGCTCGCCGGCACGCGCGCGCGCCACCTCCCCCCCCCCTGCTAGCCACCTCCTGCTTCCCCGGACTCCCTCCCAATGCCACGGAGACGGCCACGCACCCCAGGCCCTCTCATTCCTCCTCCCCCCATGCTTATCCCCTCCTCTGGCTCCCCCTCACTTCCACCGAACGCGGCCGCCGCCGCCGACGAGAACCACCACGGCCACCGGCCTCCCCTCGCCTCCCTGAGACGCTTCCCAGCTCCGCCCGACCCCCTCACCTCCTCGTCAAGCCACGCACCTCCGACGGCCTCCATCGCCGCTATCGCCCTCGTCTTCCTCCTCGGGCTCCGCCGTCCGCCGACGTCGATTCGCCGTCACCAGGTCTTCCCCGACCCCGCTGTGCTGCTCTGCGTGATCGCGGTGAGCTCCGCCGCCGTTCCCCTTTCTTCTCCCCCTCGTATCCACGCCGTAGCGCCGCTCCCCACCACGGCGAAGCCTTTCGCCGCCGTCCATGTCGCCGCCGCGTCTCGGCCCGCCTCCGCCCAAACCAAGCCTCCCTTCGCGCTCCTGGTGCCACGAGGGTGCCGCCGGGCCCCTCGGGTGGCCTCCCTGTGCCCCGCAGCCCGATCCCGCTTGCGCCCGAACTCCGGCCGCCGCCCCGAGCTTCGCTCCGGCGAGCTCCGGCGCCCCCGCAGCCCCCCATCAGCTCCCCTGGTTGCGGACGAAGACGGGCTACGCCCCGGTGGTCTTCGCGCGATCAAACGCCGTCTGTAACACAAGTCCGGCGAGTCGCCGCCGCGCTAATGGTCGCCGCCGGCCAGAACTCCGGCGGGCTGACGTGGCCTTAGCTAATTAGTCACTAATCCCCCACCTACTGACGCTGACCAGTGGGCCCAGGGTTTAGTCAAAGCTAGTCAGCCCGGGTTTGACTCGGGGTTAACCCCAGTGTCACTGACGTGTGGGTCCCACACGTCAGGTTTGACCCTGGACAGCCGCGTTGACCCGCTGACGTCGTGCTGACGTCATGCTGGCGCAGTATATAAATTCTGGATTTAATTAAATCAGGAAATTCCAGAAATTGATTTAAACTTCAAAAATTCATATCAATTCAACCGTAGCTCAGATTAAAATAATTTATATATGAAAAATTATCAGAAAAATGCAACCTTTCCATCTGAACTAGTTTCATGCATGAAAAACCAACTTATACATGCTGAATATGGGAAAACACATTATGGCATATATAAGAGACCTAATTTAGAAATGCATTTGAACCTTTGGTTCAAATGGACTTCAAACCAATTGAACACTAGTTGCATTAGCTCAACAGCATCACATCTACATGCCATGTTCATGCATCATATTGTTGCATATGATTGTGTATTGATTGCCGGCACCGTTCCTTCTCGATAGGTCCTGCTCCGGAGACGTTCCAGAGTACCTGTCTGTGAAGCAGTGCCTCCCTTGTTGATTTACCAGGCAAGCAACCCCCCTTGTTCATTTCGATAAAACCCTACTCTCTCGCTCCTGCTCTCAGTTATTGCATTAGGACAACAACGATTCATCTGCTACTTTGTGCTGCGGTAGTTGAACCCATTCCTCTGCATGACCTGTCATTGCCACAGTAAATAGTTGAAACCCACTAGCATGTGTAGGAGTTGATTGAAGCCACTGATGTGTTCCTACCATGCTATGCCTGCTATTGCTTAGAGTTGTGTCAGGTCTGATTCATTGGGAATGAATTGGAGTGTCACGATATGTTCTGATGCTGAGAGTGAAGTGTGTGAACACGATTTGGTAAAGGTAGCGGTGAGAGGCCATGTAGGAGTACATGGTGGGTTGTCTCGCTGGAACCGTCCTTAAGCACTGAGTTCTATGTATGTTGTCCAATGACTCGATACTACCACACATTGGAATGCTTAAGTGCCCCTCTCGACTTATTAACCAACTTGGTCTCTGTCCAGGAGTCGCAACTAGTTTCTGGTGTTTGTAGGTAGTGCTATTTTTCTACCAAGTGGCACCCGGCAGGGTGGGCTTGGGACAGACTAGGCACACGTGGCACGGTGTACCGAGTGGCACCCGGTTGGTGGGCTCGGGAACCCTGCTCACATCGTTTGGGGCCGTGAGCGACACCCCGGCCGGATCTCCTTGCGGATGGAACCCGAATAGGCGATAAACCTGGACTAGAGTCTTGTGTGGTTAGTCAGGTCGTGGCCGACACCCTCGCCAGGCTTCCGCTTGAAGGTTGCCGAGGTACATGACGTGTACATGGCGGTAAGTGGCGAGAGCGTGTGTGAAGAAGTACACCCCTGCAGGGTTAACATGATCTATTCGAATAGCCGGGTCCGCGGTTATGGACTTCTTGGATGCTTACATGGTACATAGACAACTTGAAGTGGATACTATAAAATGCTCAAGACAAGTGTGAGTGCTATGGATGGCCTTCTCGTAGGGAGACGGGGATGAATCCATAGTAGTGTATTGTATGGTGATTAGTGGACTCGTGTTCGTTGTTTCACCTCAAGAGTTTCTGGTAGTCGTAGAATAGGATAGCCACAGAGTCAAAGCTGGCTTGCTGCAACTAAACCCCACATTACCCTCTTGATACAAATGCATGTATGATAGGATCTGATGTAAGTCTTGCTGAGTACCTTTGTACTCATGTTGCTTTATTTATGTTTTTGCAGCGGAGACTTCGGTCTTACTAGGGTTCTCATGGACTTCGACTAGTAGCTAGTACCTCAGCTACGATCTTGATCGGTTGTTGTAGATAGTCAGGCTCTTCAGCCTTTTTCATTTGTAGATGTCTGTACCCAGACATGTAATGCTTCCGCTTGTTGCTTGTATGCTCTGTATGATGGGTCTAGTGACCCCTGTTTGCAATAATTGCTATGACGGCTCTTCTGAGCCTTTATCTATATGAGTTGTTGAGTTATGCTGTGATGCCATGTTGTACAACACATACCTGCATGTTATGCGTACGTGTAATGTGTATTGCTATGTGTGGGATCTGACTATCTAGTTGTTTATTCTTAGTAGCCTCTCTTACCGGGAAATGTCTCCTAGTGCTTCCACTGAGCCCTGGTAGCTTGCTACTGCTCCGGAACACTTAGGCTGGCCGGCATGTGTCCTTCTTCGATCCTGTGTCTGTCCCTTCGGGAAATGTCACGCGATGAATACCGGAGTCCTGCTAGCCCGCTACAGCCCGGTTCACCGGAGTCCTGTTAGCCCAGTGCTACAGCCTGGATTCACTCGCTGATGACCGACACGTTCGATGCTGGGTCATGAATGCCTGTCCCTGTAAGTTAGTGCCACTTTGGGTTTACGACTAGCCATGTCAGCCCGGGCTCTTTATCATATGGATGCTAGCGACACCATCATATACGTGTGCCAAAATGCGCAAACGGTCCTGGGCAAAGGTAAGGCGACACTCGTGGGGATACCGTGCGTGAGGCCGCAAAGCGATATGAGGTGTTACATGCTAGATCGATGTGGCATCGAGTCGGGGTCCTGACACCTACACTCTTGTCCGTCTGCCATGCTATACTACTGGGCCGTGATCATTTCAGGAGGTGATCACGGGCATATGCGATATACTTTATACTGTTACATTACTTATGATACTGTTCGGAGATGGGGGCTCAAGGGGCAGGTGGCTCCATCCCGGTAGAGGTGGGCCTGGGTTCCCGACGGCCCCCGACTGTTACTTTGTGGCAGAGCGACAGGGCAGGTTGAGACCACCTAGGAGAGAGGTGGGCCTGGCCCTGGTCGGCGTTCGCGGACACTTAACACGCTTAATGAGATCTTGGTATTTGATCTGAGTCTGGCCACTGGCCTATACGCACTAACCATCTACGCGGGGACAGTTATGGGCACTCGACGTTGTGGTATCAGCCGAAGCCTTCATGACGTCAGCGACTGGGCAGCGTGCGCCGGGTTGGACCGCGTAACACAACTTCCTTTGTAATGGAGGTTGCTAGGTCTGCTCTCTGGCTGCCCACGCAATGTGCAGGTGTGCAATGGGCGATGGGCCCAGACCCATGCGCCATAGGATTTAGACCGGCGTGCTGACCTCTCTGTTGTGCCTAGGTAGGGCTGCGACGTGTTGATCTTCTGAGGCCAGGCATGACCCAGGAAAGTGTGTCCGGCCAAATGGGATCGAGCGTGTTGGGTTATGTGGTGCACCCCTACAGGGAAGTTAATCTATTCGAATAGCCGCGATCTTCGGTAACAGGACGACTTGGAGTTGTACCTTGACCTTATGACAACTAGAACCGGATACTTAATAAAACACAACCTTCCAAGTGCCAGATACAGCCGGTGATCTCTCTCTCACAGGGCGACGAGGGGAGGATCATTGGTTAGGATTATGCTATGCGATGCTACTTGGTGAACTTATCATCTACTCTCTTCTCCTGCTGCAAGATGGAGGTTACCAGAAGCGTAGTCTTCGAAAGGACCAGCTATCCCCCTCTTATTCCTGCTTTCTGCAGTTCAGTCCACATATGATACCCTTATTCCATTTGATACCAATGCATACATATGTAGTGTAGCTCCTTGCTTGCGAGTACTTTGGATGAGTACTCACGGTTGCTTTTCTCCCTCTTTTCCCCTTTCTATACCCGATTGCTGCGACCAGACATTGGAGCCCAAGAGCCAGACACCACCGTCGATGACGACTACTACTACTCAGGAGGTGCCTACTACTACGTGCAACCCATTGACGACGACCAGGAGTAGTTTAGGAGGATCCCAGGCAGGAGGCCTACGCCTCTTTCGATCTGTATCCTAGTTTGTGCTAGCCATCTTATGGCATCTTGTTTAACTTATGTCTGTACTCAGATATTGTTGCTTCCGCTGACTCTTGTGCCTTCGAGCATTTGTATTCGAGCCTTTGAGGCCCCTGGCTTGTAATATAAAGCTTGTATTATTTTAATTTGTGTCTAGAGTTGTGTTGTGATATCATCCCGTGAGTTCCTGATCTTGGTCGTATACATTTGCGTGCATGATTAGTGTACGGTCAAATCGGGGGCGTCACAACTGGGGCCTTGTTCTTCTCAGTAGCAGATATGTTCCTGGTTGACCTCTTAGGTGCTGAAGCTTTTGGCCTGGACTTGGGCTTGGAGGGAGCAGCAGAGTTCATAGCATCTGACATGAGCTTCTGAGTCTTTGCTGGAGGTGCATCTGTAATAGGTTATTCCTCCTCCTCCCTGTGTTCATCGGCAACCATGGAAGGTTTGCTAATGACTATAGCAGTTGTCTTCCTAGCCCTTTTCTTCTTCTTGCTGGCATCAGCCTCTGCATCACTTGGATCCTCAAGTGTGAATGTCATAGCATCTTAGGGAGCTGAGGCCTTTGCACCTTTGGAGATTGGGACTCTCCTCACTACCAACTTCTCCTTGGCACTGCCAGAAGGCCTGACTGTTGTGCCATACTCCTTGGCAAGCACCTCTTTATTCTTGGAGGTCACTTCCTCTGGATGGAAGTCCTCATCCTCTGTTTCTGATCCCTTGTTCTTCCTGGTCCTCTTGGCAGCCTTTGGCAGATTTCTAGGAGTGCTCTGCTCCGTTCATCATATCTCCCAGCTGGACTAGATCCTTCACTAAGATCCACATTCTACTTAGACATGTTCTGGCTGTCACTTTCACTCAACATCCTTTAAGAAGACCCTGTTAATAGATAGGTATGGGTAGAGTAGATGAGTTATCACAAAAGCAAACGATTTTTCAAAAAAATTGAGTTCAAATCTTAGTTATAGGTTTTCACAAAATGCATTTCGGAGCTACCAAGTTGGTCATTTCGGTGATACCGAAGCACTCTACAGAAACATAACACACCATTTCGGTAGGACCGAGATGTGGTTCGGTGTCTCCGAGTTGCTAGGGTTTCACTGAAATTTCACTTTCAGTCTCATCGATTAGCACCTCTCGGTGGCACCGAGATGTACTAGTGCAATGGCCGTAGCCAAATCGGTGGAACTGAAAATTCCTAATCGGTCGGTCCTAGATGCTTCCAGTGGAAACCTAAACCTAATTTTTTTGCTCGAAACTATTCTAAGGAAGTAATCCGGTGGATAGAGGAATCTCATTCGTGGCAAGATACATGGCAAAACCCTTGTGCATCAAATTACAAAAGTGAAGCATGAGGGGGTCGAATCTCACCCTAACTTGGTGGAGATTCTCTACTGCGGCAATAGCGGGGCAGATTGCCGTTGACGGTGGGATAGTCCTGCGGCGAGGGTGCACTAGAGATGAGGGTGATGATCCTAAGACCGGGGAGACGGCAGCAATGGGGTGTGAACTCACGATGTTTGAAGAAATTTTCAACATACGGTACCGCAGGATATATATACCCATATGCTGTGGGTGGCACTGAGTGGAACAAATCAGTGGCACCGAGATGTGCAACTGTGTGCAGTTACAACAAATCAGTGAAGCCGAGTTGGCCTAATCGGTAGCACTGAGATGAAAGCCTAGATCAATCTAAATGATTTTGGTCTAGCCGAGTTTGAGTGAGTTAGCCCAACCGAAATGCATTGAGAAGGTTTTGGAGGTCAGCCCTTGTAGGATCAGTGGCTCCGAGTGCACCTCACCCGGAGGGTCCCAAAGTGATTTGTTCAATTTTTGTGATATAGCATGAAAATAATTTGAGACAAGAAGAGCATAGATAGCTAGAGAAGGTTCTTAGGCATTCTTGTACATCCACTTGGCCAACAAAAACCAAGACAATCAAAACAACAAATGGATGTCCTCGAATGGAGAAAATATGCAACCAACATGCTCACACAATAATAATTGCAAGTGAAATATGTGTCAAACATGCACAACCAATTCTAACATCTATCAAGCAATTGGCGATGACTAGGTCATCTATATATGAGTATACTGACTTAGGAGTAAAATGAGAACATCTGATCATAGGTCATACTCATCATTTAAGCACAAGTGGGATTGCCAATTTTACATAAAGCATTAATGTGTTCACAACATTAGAGTTGATTTAGCTCCATTTTTATAGCAAAGCCCCCCTAGATGTGATATCCCCCCAAAGAGGGATTAACTAACCTTGGGTTTTGTCGATGATGACTTCATGTAGATAGTGAAGATGTGGATGCTCATTGTTGATGTAGATTGATACGTCTCCAACGTATCTATAATTTTTGATTGTTCCATGCTATTATATTATCTATTTTGGATGTTTTATATGCATTAATATGCTATTTTATATTATTTTTTAGACTAACTTATTAACCCAGAGCCCAGTGCCAATTTCTATTTTTTCCTCGTTTTTGAGTTCTACATAAAAGGAATATCAAACGGAGTCCAAATGGAATAAAACTTTACGATGCTTTTTCTTGGACCAGAAGACACCCAGGAGACTTGGAGAGGAGGCCAGAAGACCTACGGGGAGGCTACAAGCCCTAGGGGGCGCTCTAGGCTTGTGGGCTCCCTGTAGACCTCCTAACCCTAATCTTCGCCTCATAAATACCCAAATATTCCCCCAACACCAGAAGGATCCACGAAAATACTTTTTCGCCGCCGCAAGCCTCTGTTCCCGTGAGATCCCATCTTGGGGCCTTTTCCCGGCACCCTGCCAGAGGGGTATTCGATCACGGAGGGCACCTACATCAACTCTATTGCCCTTCTGATGAAGCATGAGTAGTTTACCACAGACCTACGGGTCGATACATAGTAGCTAGATGGCATCTTATCTCTCTATGATCCTCAATACCATGTTCTCCTTGATGTTCTTGAAGTTCTATCCGATTTAATATTCTTTTGCGGTGTGTTTGTTGAGATCCGATGAATTGTGGATTTATGATCAGATTATCTATGAATATTATTTGAGTCTTTTCTGAATTCTTATATGCATGATCAAATATCTTTGTATTTCTCTTCAAATTATTGGTTTGGTTTGGCCAACTAGATTGGTTTTTCTTGCAATGGGAGAGGTGCTTAGTTTTGGGTTCAATCTTGCGGTGTCCTCACCCAGTGACATAGTAGGGGTAGCGAGGCAAGTATTGTATTGTTGCCATCAAGGGTAAAAATATGGGGTTTTCATCATATTTCTCGAGTTTATCCCTCTACATCATGTCATCTTACTTAAGGTGGTACTCCGTTCTTATGAACTTAATACTCTAGATGCATGCTGGATAGCGGTCGATGTGTGGAGTAATATTAGTAGATACAGGAAGGAGTCGGTCTACTTGACACAGACGTGATGCCTATATTCATGATCATTGCCTTGGATATCATCATAACTTTGCGCTTTTCTATCAATTCTTCGACACTAATTTGTTCACCCACCGTATTATTTTCTTTCAAGAGAGAAGCCTCTAGTGAAACCTATGGCCCCGGGGTCTATTTTCCATCATATATTTTCAGATCTATAAACCAAAAACTCCAAAATACCTTGCTGCAATTTATTGTTTTTACTTTGTTTTACGTTTTACTAATCTTGTATATCTATCTCTATCAGATCTCATCCTTGCAAGTGACCGTGAAGGGATTGGCAACCCCTTTATCGCATTGGGTGCAAGTGTTTGATTGTTTGTGTAGGTGCATAGATTGGAGAGTTGCGTGTATCTCCTACTGGATTGATACCTTGGTTCCCAAACTGAGGTAAATACTTATCTCTACTTTGCCGCATCACCCTTTCCTCTTCAAGTGAAAAACTAATGCAAGCTCAAGAAGTAGCAGGAAGAATTTCTGGCGCCATTGCCGGGGAGGTTCTACATCAAGCCTACCAAGTACCCATCATAAACTCTCATCTCTTGCATTACATTATTTGCCATTTGCCTCTCGCCTTCCTCTCCCCCACTTCTAAAACATTTTTAGAAAAACACAAAAATATTAGTCTTTTTATTCGCCCTTCTTTCGTTCATCTTTTAGTTTGCCATTATGTCTTACTTGGTTTGTTTGCTTGTTCGCTTGGTATAATTGTGTGTTTATTTAAAATCAGGAACCAAAAGGTATATGGATCCTCATCTACATGCTAATCTTTTTAAAGGATCCAATTTTGATGAACCAATTATCTTTATGGAGTTTTGCTTGAAATTCGTGAATCTGAAAATTGTTACAAAATTTATGAAGTGATTCACGATAGCTCCTTGAATGAAAAGCATGATTGCAATGATGTTATTAAAAATTCTGGTAATGTCAATTGTGCTAATAATATGCAAAAATCCTAAGTTTGGGGATGCTAATTTTGCTATGTCTGCTACTTATTGCAATGATCATGATTGGGGTGATAATGCTTCTTATGATCTTGAAAGTTTATTTAAGCCTCATGATGAATATGTTTGCTATAGTATTGAAAATGGGTTTGGAAGAGTGTCAACTTTAGTAAATAATGATCCCACTACTTTGGAGTTTGATCAATCTTATGAAATTTTTGATAAAAGTGGGCTTGGAGAAGTAATGACTTTATTCTATGTTAATCCCACTATTTTGGAAGAGTGTCAACTTTGCAAGCATGTGGATCATGTAGAGAATATGTCATGTTACTAAATTATTATGATCCCACATGTGGATCATGTAGAGCTATATTGTTGAATTTGAATATGATCCCACATGTAATTTATTATGAGAGAGGGAAATATGGTTGTAGAAATTTTCATGTTACTAAATTACCTCTTGTTATGTTGAGATTGCTTTTGTTTCTTTCTTCTTCCTTGCATATGCTAGTTTTTGCTCGTATTGATAAGTATTTTCCCTTTTAAATGCCTATGCATAGGAAGTATGTTAGACTTAACCTTGTTTTTCATATTCTACATGATGCTCTCTTTGTTTCGATTGCTATCTTTCATGTGAGCATCATTAAAATTATCAATGCCTAGCTAAAAGGCTTTAAAGAAAAGCGCTTGTTGGGAGACAACCCAATATTTTTATTTTCCTTTTTATTAAATTACACATTATTACCTCTGTTGTAATTTTGTTTTGGTGTTTTAGTTAGTTTTTGAGCCAAGCAAGACCTTTGGGATGGTTTATGGTGATAGTTGATTTGATCTTGCTGGAAAACAGAAACTTTGCCGAGTAAAACAATTTAAAAAAATCATAGAACCATGATTTTGACCTGAAGTTTTTACACAAGATTTATATACAAATTTCCTAGATTGTCCTAATTTTTCATAATTTTTTGAGTTACATAAGTATACGAAGTTTTCAGATTGCTACAGACTATTCTGTTTTTGACAGATTCTGTTTTCTATGTGTTGTTTGCTTATTTTGATGAATCTATGGGTAGTATTGGGGGGGGGGTATGAACCATGGAGAAGTTGGAATAGATTAGATATTACACCAATATAAACAAAGAATGAGTTCACAACAGTACCAAAAGTGGTGATTTATTTTATTATACTAACGGATCTCATGAGTTTTCTGTTGTGAAGTTTTTAAGTTTTTGTCGGATTTCGGGTTCCGGCAGACCCTTGAGGTTCGAACACTGGGGTGCGCATGGAGATTTCGCCTCCTACCTACCTGCACCCCTCCGCCTCGCTAAGATCTAAGCTATGGAAAGAACAACACAAGAGACACAGGGTTTATACTGGTTCGGGCCACCGTTGTGGTGTAATACCCTACTCCAGTGTGTGGTGTGGTGGATTGCCTCTTGGGCTGATGGTGATGAACAATACAAGGAAGAACAGCCTCGCGAGGGTCTGTTCTTGGCTGGGGCGATGAACTGCTGGGAGGAGTCCAGTCACCCTCTTCTCTTTCTCTCTCCTTGATTGATGATGCCTCTCTCAAAACCTCCCCCCGATCCTGTGGGTGGCTGGTCCTATTTATAGAGGCCCCGGTCCTCTTCCCAAATATCGAGCGGGAAGGAAGCCAACAATGGCGGGCTCATTTGAAGGGGGTCAGCTAGTACCAGCTATCCTGACAAAAGTAGTCTTCGCCTGCACAAAGCTCTGGTGGTGACGCCATCTTGGGCTCCACGATGACCTCCGTCTTGCAGTCCTCCTGGTCTTGGTCTTGTTGCACCGAAATGGAAACCTTTGCCTGATGCCTCGGTACTCCGCGGCTGCACTTGCCCCCTTTGCACCAAAGGGGAAAGGAGGAAACTGCGCGGGCTGGCACCCGCCTAGCGCCCTGGGTCGTCATGGCTTGCGTCACGGGCACCTCGTGAGGTACCCCGCCTTGATCTCTCCGCCTCCTCGCGAGCCAGCCTGATGAGGCCGTGCTTGAGGAAGCTCCGTGTCGTCCGCCCCACGAGGCTTGGCCCCTCGCGAGGGTCTTGGGTCTGTGTTGATGAAGATGGGCCGTGCTGGGCCCCCCTTTGAGCCACGCTGCAGGCAGGCAAGTCTGGGGACCCCGTTCCCAGAACGCTGACAGTAGCCCCCGGGACCAAGGTGCGCCCGGGCTTGGCCGTGCAGGGAGGCGAAAGGGCAAGAGCGAAGCGCCGGGGGCCCTAACAGCCTGCGGTCTTGGGCGCCGCGTGGCGGTTGATTGGACGTGGGCGTCTCCACTTCCCCATGGCGCCTCGGCAACTGCACGGATTGGACAAGTCCCTGCATGCAAAGCGGGTCATAATTACCTGCGATCATGGGAGCCGTCGGTTGGCCCTCGCCAGCTATAAGTACGGATCGGCGCGCGTCCTTCCAGTTCATCCTCCCTTGCTTCTCCTTCTTCTTCATGGCCCCGTCGAGGAGGTTCTTGGCCGCAGAGAAGGGGAAGGCTCGCTAGGTTGAGCCTGCCTCTCCCCCGCCCAAGCGCGGCTGAGGGCGCCCTCGCAAACATCTTGTGGCCACCATGACAGCTCCCCGCGGACGTGGAGACGATTTCCAGTACGGTGATGGGCGGATTGCTGCGGCCGGGGGGCGCTCTCCGGTCGTGCGTTCCCCTAGGCCGTGCTTCTGCGCTGCAGAGGTGCTGCCGGAGTTCGTCGTGTGGTCGGCGGAGCCGACTAGCACCCGGCTTCCACTTCCTCGCTTCCTCCTCGGCGAGCTCCCGGTCGGCGCCCCGGGTGGCCTCTGGCTTCAGGCCGACGGCTACTGCAGTCGGGCCTCATGGGCTTCACTGGAGGTCTCCGCAGCCGGGAGCCTGGCCTTGGCCCGCGGTTGGCAGACGTTTGCCTGCGCGTGTGGCCTGAGCCGTTGGTGCACCCTGCACTTCAAGTTTGACGGCGATGCCACCCTCTTCGTGAGGGTGTTTGGGGAAGATGGTCGCCGCACAGGGTGCTGCCCCGAGGACGACGACCGCGGCCGGGAACCCAGCTCCAACGATGATGGAGAGGACAGCGCTTGCATGACTGGCGGCGCTCAGGGTTCCCCAAGCTTCTCCGGTTCTTCTTCAGGCGGCGACTCTTCTAGCGGTGGCCGCGGTCAGCCTCCACGCCGCCGTATCTGCTTGGGAGGTGGTAGCATGTCCGCCCGCCGTCGCGCCCCGGTGAAGCGCGAGAGGGAGTCTGCCTGAGCCCCGGAGGCAGCTCGAGTCTTCCCTGCAGGTCGGCGTGAGGTGAGCTGCGCCTGATTTGTTCTTTCCTTTCCTTTTTCCTGCATAAAAAGACAGTAGTGTGGAGCCCCGCGGGGGCGTGTTTGGGTTATTGCTGTTAATCATCGTTTTGCTTCCGTTATCGTGCCTTCCGGCTGCGTGCCCGCGCGTGGATAGTTCCCGGCCCCAGCCGTGGGGGGCGATCGACCCAGGCCCTGTGTTCGTGTCGCGGTGCCCGTGGGGCACGGACTGGAGGGGCGCTCCTGTAATGGACCCAGGTCGCGAACCCTTTGAACGACTAGGATAGGAACACTCGCGAGGGCGCTCAGCTGTCCCCCCCCCCCCCTCGCGAGGCCTTGCATAAGAGAAATCGAGGCAGGAGAGTGAAAAGTCGAAGAACCACAAGCCAAAGATGGCAACAACTTCAATAAAACTTCGAACGAGAAGGAACAAGCCAACTGTGGAAAGCAAATGAAAAGCCGCGTCCGGCACCTAATCTAGTCTTCGACGTATTCTCACCAGCGCGGAGCTAAGTGCTGCCACTGGGCGTGGGAGGGAGCCCCAGGGCCTGAGGCCGGCGCTCGTGAGACTCCGGGGCGTGTACATCCCCAACTCATTATTACGTGAGAGTGTCACGGGCGGCGAGCTTCACAGGAGTTGGCCTTCTTCACAGGCTCCGGGCCTTTTCCAAAATGCGACAGCTTCATAGGCATTCGCCTTCTTCACAGGCTCTGGGCCTTTTCCAAAACGCGACAGCTTCACAGGCATTCGCCTTCTTCACAGGCTCTGGGCCTTTTCCAAAACGCGACAGCGTCACAGGCATTTGCCTTCTTCATAGGCTCTGGGCCTTTTCCAAAACGCGACAGCTTCATAGGCATTCGCCTTCTTCACAGGCTCTGGGCCTTTTCCAAAATGCGACAACTTCACATGCATTCGCCTTCTTCACAGGCTCTGGGCCTTTTTAGGGGTCGAACCTCCGGAGGTGCTGGATGTTCCATGCGTTCTGGACCGGCACCCCCTCCTGAGTCTCCAAGCGTGCGGAGCCGGGCCTGGAAACATGAACAACTTTGAACGGGCCCTCCCACATGGGAGAGAGCTTGTGCAGCCCTTCCCTGGAGAGAACCCGCCTGAGCACGAGGTCTCCTACCTCGAGAGTTCTGGGGCGGATGTTGCAGCAGTGGTATCGCCACAGTGCTTGTTGGTACCTCGCCGCTCGCAGCTCGGCTTCTCGGCGACGTTCCTCCCCCAGCACGAGGTCCATCCCCCGCATGGCGTCCTGCTGCACCTCATCGAACGCCAGGACCCACGCGGAGCAACGCCTGACCTTGTGAGGGAGGACCGCTTCGGCTCCATAGACCAGGAAGAACAGGGTCTCTCCAGTCGGGTTGGTCGCGGTTGTGCGGATGGACCACAACACGGACTGAAGCTCGTCGTACCAACCTCTGCCGCAGGCTTCCAGCTTCTTCTTGAACGTCCTGGTCTTGAGGCCCCTCAGGACCTCTGTGTTGGCTCGCTCGGCCTGGCCGTTGCTTCGGGGGTGCGCCACCGAAGCGTAGCATATCTGCGTTCCAAGGTTAGCACAGTATGTTTTGAAGAGGTTACTGGTGAACTGTGAACCGTTGTCTATGATGATGCGGTTCGGCACCCTGAACCGGCTCACGATGCCCTTGATGAACTTGACCGCGGAACCCGCGAGAATGGTGCGGACAACCTCTACTTCAGCCCACTTGGTGAACTTGTCCACGGCGACGTAGAGGTAGCGGTAGCCCCCTGGCGCCCGAGGAAACGGACCCAAGATGTCCAGCCCCCAGACTGCAAATGGCCACGAGAGGGGTATAGTCTGCAGGCCTCCTGCCGGCTAATGGATCTGCTTGGCGTGGAACTGGCAGGCCTCACAAGCTTTCACTAGTTCGACAGTGTCATTGAGTGCGGTGGGCCAATAAAACCCACTGCGGAACGCCTTGCCGACGAGGGTACGTGATGATGAATGATGTCCACAGTCTCCGCCGTGTATATCTTCCAGCAGTTCCTTCCCTTGCTCCCTGGAGATGCAGCGCAGGGATACATTGTTTGGCCGCTTCCGGTAGAGCTCTCCATCCTTGATGCAGTATGCCGTGGCCTGGCGTGCCACTCGCTCCGCTTCCTCCTCCTTCTCCGGCAGGGTCCCTTGTGTTAAGTAACTCCGGAGCTCCATGATCCAGCATCCCTCCTGAGGTTCCATCGTCAGGAGCAAGCGTGCTCCTGAGGCCGGGCCACAGGCCGGAGCTCCTGAGGCAGGTGGCTGGGGGAGCTCCTCCCGAGGCTGAGCCGTGTTCGACAATGACGGCAGGGCTGAGGGCTTGAAGAGCCGCTCCTCGAAAACGCCAGGCTCCTGAGGTAACCGCCTGGACGCCCGTTTGGCGATGTCGTCGGCCTCCTGATTGGTGCCACGGGGCACATGCTGCAACTCCAACCCCCAGAACTGCTTCTCCATCCTGCGGACCTCCACAAGGTAGGCTTCCATGTGCTCATCTTTCGTCTCGTACACCTTGTTGGAGAAAGTGACAAGGAGCTGCGAATCGCCCTTGATGGTGAGGCGTTTCACCCCCAGGGCAGCTGCGGCCTTCAACCCCGCTATTAAACCTTCATACTCCGCTATGTTGTTGGAGACCTTTTCACCTTGCTGGAAACAGAGCTGCACAGCGTAGTAGAGCTTGTCCTGAGTGGGCGATATAAGCACTGCCCCAGCCCCAGCGCCATGCCCGGAGAACGCCCCATCGAAGTACATGACCCAGCCTTCTGGCGCCTCGCTTCCCGGGGAGAGGGACCGATCCTCGTCGGCCTTGAGGCCTGGTGCCTCCGTCCATTCTGCCACAAAATCCGCCAACGCTGCTCCCTTGATGACTCTGGTCGTGCTGAATTCGAGCTGAAACACTTGCAGTTCTATGTTCCACTCAGCGACTCTTCCAGCTGAGTTAGGGCTCCTGAGCACTCTCTCCAAGGGATATGACGAGACGACCTTGATGGGGTGACCCTGAAAATAGTGCCGCAGCTTGCGCGAGGCCACCAGTAGAGCGAGGAGGAGTTTCTGAGGCATGGGGTACCATGCCCTCGTATCCCGCAACACCGTGCTGACGAAGTACACCGGGTGCTCAACGAGGTTGGGTGCGTCAGTGCTGGCGGCTCCCTTCGGAGACCATGGTGCCTCTTGAGGCGATGAGGCCTCCTGAGACTGACCATCTGGGAGAGGGGCCTCTTCCACCTCCGGTGCACTCCTCTGCAGCGGTTGATCCTCCTCAACCGCGGTGGCGGTTTCTGTGGGCCTTCCTTGTTCCTGTTCTGCCTTGTCCCGGGCTGCTGCCGCGGTTTTGATTCGACGCTCCTCTCTAACCGCCACCAGGGCTGCGCTGGCGGAGTAGGGAGTGGCGGCGAGGTAAAGCACCAGGGGCTCTTGAGAGCGCGGAGCCACCATGACCGGTGGGCTGGTCAGGTATCTCTTGAGATCCTGGAGCGCCTTGTCGGCCTCTTCAGTCCACTCAAAGGGCCCCTTTTTCTTCATTAGCTGGAAGAAGGGCAGCGCTCGTTCCCCCAACTTGGAGATGAAGCGCCCTAGCGCGGTCACGCGCCCAGTGAGCTTCTGCTTTTCTCTGAGGGTCTTTGGCGGGCTCATGTCTTCCACCGCCTTGACCTTTTCCGGGTTAGCCTTGATGCCTCGGTGGGACACGAGGAAACCCAAGAGCTTGCCCGAGGGGACTCCGAACACACACTTCTCTGGGTTGAGCCGTAGGTTCACTGCGTTGAGGCTCGCGAAGGTTTCCTCCAGGTCTTGTATCAGGGTCCTGGCCTCCCGAGACTTTACCACAATGTCATCGACGTAAGCTTCAACATTCTTCCCGAGCTGCGGGCCCAAGGTGATGTGCATCAGCCGCTGAAAGGTCGCCCCTGCGTTACGTAGCCCGAATGGCATGCAGGTGTAGCAGTACACCCCACACGGGGTTAGGAAGGCTGTCTTTTTGACGTCTTCTACCGCCATCTTGATCTGGTGATACCCAGAGAAGGCATCCAAGAAGCATAGCAGGTCGCATTCCGCGATGGAATCGACGATCTGGTCGATGCGGGGGAGCGGGAACGGATCTTGCGGGCATGCTTTGTTGAGGTTGGTGAAGTCGACACATATGCGCTCCTTCCCTCCCTTCTTTGGCACAACGACAAGGTTGGCCAACCAATCCGGGTACCGGACCTCGCAAATGACCCCAGCGGCTTCTAATTTGCGAGTTTCTTGGATGATGAAGGCCTGCTTTTCTGTGGACTGCCGCCTGGCCTTCTGCTTCACAGGGCGCACGTTGGGGCACACGTTGAGGTGATGCTCGATTACACTCCTAGGTATCCCTGCCAACTGGTCAGGCTCCCAAGCGAATACCTTCTTGTTTGCACGCAGGAACCTGACCAGGGCCTCCTCCTGCTCGGGTTCGAGGTTGGCGCCTATGGTGAAAGTGGCGTTGGTGGACCCATCCTCATCGACGGGTATCTGCTTGGTTTCTGCCTTGTCTTGGGTGAACAACTGTTTCTTCTTGGCGGGTGCAGCCCCCTTGGGCTCGGGGGTCTCCAAGTCGGTGGGCTGTGCCGACGCCACCGTCTTGAAGGCGAGCTTGAGCACCCGTAGCGCATCTCCGGTGTCCCCGTGCACAGTGAGGACACCGCTGCTCCCGGGCATCTTCATGAGGTTGTACACCGGGTGCGTCGCGGCCATGAACTGGGCCAGCGCTGGGTAGCCAAGGATGGCGTTGTAGGGGAGGCCGATGGGGGCGATGTCGAAGTTGACCAGCTCCGTGCGGAAGTTGTTGTAGGTGCCGAAGGTTACTGGGAGCCGGATCTGTCCCAAGGAGCTGGATGACCCGCCCCCAACACCTGAGAAGGGCCGGCTGGGTTGCAGCCGTTCCAGGGGTATGCAGAGGAGGTTGAAGGCCTCGACCGAGAGCACGCTGAGGCCCGCACCGCCATCGATGAGAGTTCTGGTGACAGCCACCTGGCAGATGGTGGGGGTGCACAGCATGGGGAGCGCACCTGAGCAGGCCGAGTTGGAGGGGTGGTCCTCCGAGCTGAAGGTCAGGCCGGCCTTGGGCGCCGCCCGGTCCGAGAGAGCCCCCTGCCGCGTGGAAGCGGCGCTGACCCGACGGATGAACGACTTGACGTGGTGACTTGTAGGCGGCGCCTGCGAGCCGCCCAGGAGGGCAGCGACGACCGGGGGTGTTGGTGTAGCGCGATGGGTGGGGAACAGGCTACGGGGCTCTTCCCACGAGGCCACGGAGGCTGCCGGCAGGTGGAGCAGCCACGTGCGCGGAGCGCCAGTGAGGGCCATGGGGAGCCAGTTGGCCATGACCCTATCGTCACCTCCGGCTTCGAGGAGGGCCTCCTCGCTCGCCAGCAAGAAGGCCAGTGGATCTTTCGCGCCGCCGTAGCACGGCGGCGTCGTTGGCTTGAACTTGTCCGGCCACCGTACCCGTTGCAGGGCTGGGGCCAGGGCTCGGAGCCCCCTGGCCCCCGTGCTGGCGCCGGCGGCCGGAGCGGGCGACGCGCTACTCATCGCAAGGCAGGCCGTGGCGATGGCGGAAGAGAAAACTCCGGTGCACCCCTACCCGGCGCGCCAAATGTCGGATTTTGGGTTCCGGCAGACCCTTGAGGTTCAAACACTAGGGTGCGCACGGAGATTTCGCCTCCTACCTACCTGCACCCCTCCGCCTCGCTAAGATCTAAGCTATGGAAAGAACAACACAAGAGACATAGGGTTTATACTGGTTCGGGCCACCGTTGTGGTGTAATACCCTACTCCAGCGTGTGGTGTGGTGGATTGCCTCTTGGGCTGATGGTGATGAACAATACAAGGAAGAACAGCCTCGCGAGGGTCTGTTCTTGGCTGGGGCTATGAACTGCTGGGAGGAGTCCAGTCACCCTCTTCTCTTTCTCTCTCCTCGATTGATGATGCCTCTCTCAAAACATCCCCCCCCCCCCCGATCCTATGGGTGGCTGGTCCTATTTATAGAGGCCCTGGTCCTCTTCCTAAATATCTAGCGAGAAGGGAGCCAACAATGGCGGGCTAATTTGAAGGGGGACAGCTAGTACTAGCTATCCGGACAAAAGTAGTCTTCGCCTGCACAAAGCTCTGGTGGTGACGCCGTCTTGGGCTCCACGATGACCTCCGTCTTGCAGTCCTCCTGGTCTTGGTCTTGTTGCACCGAAATGGCAACCTTTGCCTGATGCCTCGGTACTCCGCGGCTGCACTTGCCCCCTTTGCACCAAAGGGGAAAGGAGGACACTGCGTGGGCTGTCACCCGCCCGGCGCCCTGGGTCGTCATGGCTTGCGTCATGGGCACCTCGTGAGGTACCCCGCCTTGATCTCTCTGCCTCCTCGCGAGCCAGCCTGATGAGGCCGTGCCTGAGGAAGCTCCGTGTCGTCCGCCCCGCGAGGCTTGGCCCCTCGCGAGGGTCTTGGGTCTGTGTTGATGAAGATGGGCCATGCTGGGCCCCCCTTTGAGCCACGCCACAGGCCGCAGGCAGGCAAGTCTGGGGACCCCCGTTTCCAGAATGCCGACAGTTTTGGGTAAAGATTTGATGGACTATGGAATAAGGAGTGGCAATAGCCTAAGATTGGGGATGCCCAAGGCACCCCAAGGTAATATTCAAGGACAACCAAGCATCCAAGCTTGCGGATGCCCCGGATGGCATCCCCTCTTCCGTCTTCGTTTCGTCGGTAAATTTACTTGAGGCTATATTTTTATTCACCACATGATATGTGTTTTGCTTGGAGCATCTTGTATGATATGAGTATTTGCTTTTTAGTTTGCCACAATCATCCTTGTTGTACACACCTTTTGAGAGGGACATGCTTGAATTGTGAATTTATTAGAATACTCTATGTGCTTCACTTATATTTTTTGAGCTAGGCAATTTTGCTCTAGTGCTTCACTTATATCTTTTTAGAGCACGGCGGTGGATTTATTTTATAGAAATTGTTGAACTCTCATGCTTGACTTATATTATTTTGAGAGTCTCTAAACAGCATGGTAATTTGCTTGTTTTACGAATTTAGTCCTTATATGATGGTCATCTAAGAGGGATATAATAAGAACTTTCATATAAAGAGCATTGAACACTATGAGAAGTTTGATTCCTTATGATTGTTTTGAGATATAAAGATGGTGATATTGGAGTCATGCTAGTGAGTAATTGTGGATTGGTAGAAACACTTGTGTTAAAGTTTATGATTCCCGTAGCATGCACGTATGGTGAACCGTTATGTGATGAAGTCAGAGCATGATTTTTTATTGTCATCCTTTGTGTGGAGGTCGGGAGCGCGCGATGGTTAACTCCTACCAACCTCTCCCCTAGGAGCATGCATCTAGTACTTTGTTTCAATGACTAATAGATTTTTGTAATAAGTATGTGAGTTCTTTATGACTAATGTTGAGTCCATGGATTATACGCACTCTCACCCTTCCACCATTGCTAGCCGCTCTAGTACCGCGCAACTTTTGCCAGTGCATTAAATCCACCATTCACCCTTCCTCAAAACAGCCACCATACCTACTTATTATGGCATTTCCATAGCCATTCCAAGATATTTTGCCATGCAACTTCCACTGTTCCATTTATTATGACACACACCATCATTGTCATATTGCTTTGCATGATCATGTATTTGTGGCAAGGCCACCGTTCATCTTTTTTATACATGTTACTCTTGATCATTGCACATCTCAGCACACCGCCGGAGGCATTCATATAGAGTCATATTTTGTTCTAAGTATTGAGTTGTAATTCTTGAGTTGTAAGTAAATAAAAGTGTGATGATCATCATTATTAGAGCATTGTCCCATGTGAGGAAAGGATGATGGAAGCTATGATTCCCTCACAAGTTGGGATGAGTCTCTGGACTTTATGAAAAATAGAAGAGTCCAAAGAAGCCCAAATAAAAGAAAAGAGGCCAAAGAAGCCCACCAAAAAAGAAATGAGAGAAAAGAGAGAAGGGACAATGTTACTATCCTTTTTCCACACTTGTGATTCAAAGTAGCACCATGTTCTTCATGATGGAGAGTCTCCTATTTTGTCACCTTCATATACTAGTGGGAATTTTTTCATTATAGAACTTGGCTTGTATATTCCAATGATGGGCTTCCTCAGATTGCCCTAGGTCTTTGTGAACAAGCAAGTTGGATGCACACCCACTTAGTTTCTCTTTGATCTTTCATAAACTTATAACTCTAGTGCATCTGTTGCATGGCAATCCCTGCTCACTCACATTGATACCTATTGATGGGTGAGGGAGTCCTGGATTAGGGGGTCTCTGGACAGCCGGACTATATCCTTTGGCTGGACTGTTGGACTATGAAGATACGAGATTGAAGACTTCGTCCGTGTCCGGATGGGACTCTACTTGGCGTGGAAGGCAAGCTAGGCAATATGGATATGTATATCTCCTCCTTTGTAACCGACCTTGTGTAACCCTAGCCCCGTTCGGTGCCTATATAAACCGGAGGGTTTTAGTCCGTAGGACAACATACAATCATACCATAGGCTAGCTTTTAGGGTTTAGCCTCTCTGATCTCGTGGTAGATCGACTCTTGTAATACTCATATCATCAAGAACAATCAAGCAGGACGTATGGTATTACCTCCATCAAGAGGGCCTGAACCTACGTAAACATCGTGTCCCCTGCCTCCTGTTACCATCCGCCTTAGACACACAGTTCGGGACCCCCTACCCGAGATCCGCCAGTTTTGACACCAACATTGGTGCTTTCATTGAGAGTTCCTCTATGTCGTCATCATAAGGCTTGATGGCTCCTTCGATCATCGCTAGCGATGCGGTCCAGGGTGAGGCTTTCCTCCTCGGACAGATCTTCGTATTCGGCGGCTTCGCACTGCGGGCAAATTCGCTTGGCTATCTGGAGCAGATCGAAAGCTATGCCCCTGGCCATCAGGTCAGATTTGAAAACTTGAACGACACGTCCGACATCCACGGAGACTTGATACTCGATGGATTCGAGCCCATGCCGGACGCCCCGCACAGTCGCGACGAGCAAGACATAACTCTGCCGTCGGACAGTGTTCGGGAGATCGCATCCACAGCTACTCCGGCCTTTTACCTAGAGCAAATCACGCCATCCGAAAGCAGAGGGATGGTCCCCGCCATGGAGGCTGCACTCTCAGTGGCAATAGAACCAGATACTGACTTCACCCCTTATGAGAGCCGTGTCACCGAACCACTGGATTTATCCCCGGCCACGGACTCCAAGCCGCCTACATCCGTGCCTGTCGAATCCGACAGGGCATCGACAATGGAGTTCACCTCCGTGGATATCTTTCAGCACTCACCTTTCGGAGATGTGCTAAATTCATTAAGGTCTCTCTCCCTGTTAGGAGAACCTTGGCCGAACAATGTCCGGCTAGAATGGGATGCAGACGACGAAGAAATTCGCTTCCCACCCACCACCCACTTAGTAGCCATTGTCGACGACTTAACCGACATGCTCGACTTCAACTCCGAAGACATCAATGGTATGGACGACGATGCAGGAGACAAACCAGAACCACCGCCCACACGATGCTAGACCGCTACATCATCACATGATGTATACATGGTGGATGCACCCAGAGAGGGCAATGGCGAAAAGACAGCGGAGGATGCACCCTCCAAGCAACCCAAGCGCCGACGTCAACGGCACCGCTCTAAGTCCCGCCATAGCAAAAACAACAATAATAATAGTCCACGTGACTCTGGAAGAAACGACAACTGCACCACCCCGGTGGCAGAACACGATCAAGATGCAAACTGCACACATAGTACGGATCCGATGTCCGAACACGATGACGCCAAAGATAAGCCTCATCAATCCCCGTCTAGGGAAGAAAATAGTCCGGACGAAGATGCACACATCATCCCGGAAATGCACTTGGAGCAAGAAAACCTCCGCAGAAGGCTTATTGCCATAGCGAGGAGCCTGAAGAAACAGAAGCAAAGGCTCAAGGTCGCACAAGATATGCTCAACAGCAAGTGGAACAAAGTAACGAAGTATGGTGGAAGTTACCATCAAAATAGCTATCCAAAGCGCAAACTATTACCGGAATTCGACGATGAGGCCTTAGAGCCCATACAGCCAAAAGGTGATACGGCCAATCGGCCGGATCCACCACCTTGTGAACACGATAGAGCGGCTAACAAAGTCACGCATAATTCAACACACGATTCACGTGAGAACTTGCGTCAAAAATCCGGCGTGACCAGATCTATCTATGGATCTAGGAAGCGCGCTATGGTACACAACCAACGCCGAATACTACAACCGTCCGAACACCATGGCGCATTCCAATACAGGGGTGCCGCACACCCCTTATGTATCACTGATGAGGTGCTAGATCACGAATTCCCAGAGGGATTCAAACCGGTGAACATAGAGGCGTACGACGGAACCACAGACCCTGTAGTCTGGATAGAGGACCTCATCCTCCATATTCATATGGCTCATGGAGACGATCTCCATGCCATTAAATACTTGCCCCTCAAGCTTAAAGGGCCAGCTCGGCACTGGCTGAAAAGCCTCCCCTAAAACTCAATTGGAAGTTGGGAGGAGCTCGAGGACGCTTTCCGGGCCAATTTTCAAGGGACTTATGTTTGATCTCCGGATGCAGACGATTTAAGTCATATAATCCAACAGTCCGGAGAGTTCGCCCGAAAGCTTTGGAACAGGTTCCTCACCAAGAAGAACCAAATCGTCGACTGTCCGGACGCCGAAGCCTTAGCAGCTTTTAAACACAACGTCCGAGACGAATGGCTCGCTAGACACCTTGGTCAAGAAAAACTGAGAACAATGGCAGCCCTAACAAGCCTCATGACCCGCTTTTGTGCGGGCAAGGACAGCTGGTTGGCCCGTAGCAGCACCAGCAACCCAAGCACACCCGAAGTCAGGGATGGCAATGGTAAACCATGACGCAACAAAAACAAGCGTCGAAATAAAAAAGGTAGCCCAGATAACACAACGGTAAACGCCAGATTCAGGGGCTCCCGACCAGGTCAGCGGAAAAAGCCTTTCAAAGGCAGTAGAGAAGGACAATCTGGCCTAAACAAAATTCTTGACAAACTCTGTCAGACTCACGGCACCCAAGACAAACCTGCAAATCATACCCACAGAGAATGTTGGGTCTTCAAGCAGGCCGGTAAGCTAAACGCCGAATACAAAGGGGAAGAGACACCAAGCGAAGATGAGGATGAACCTCGCCAGCAAAACGCCGGAGGACAGAAAAAGTTCCCACCAAAGGTTAAAACAGTAAACGTAATCCATGTGACAAAGAGGAGAAGCAATCATGCACTCTGATGCACACGCGCCATAGAGCCCGTCACCCCTAGGTTCAACCACTAGTTGGCATGCCCGATCACTTTTGATCGTCGGGATCACGTTACAAATATCCGGCGCAAAGGACTGACGGCCTTGGTGCTAGACCCAATAGTAAATGGGTACCATTTCACACGAGTCCTCATGGATGACGGCAGTGACCTAAATCTGATATATCAGGACACCGTCTGCAAAATGGGGATAGACCCGACACAAATAAGCCACAGTAATACTACCTTCAAGGGAGTAATACCAGGCCAAGAGGCCCGCTGTACGGGCTCTCTACCACTAGAAGTGGTATTCGGTTCTCCCGATAACTTCCGAAGCGAAATGTTAACTTTTCACATCGCTCCATTCCGAAGTGATTATCAAGCACTACTCGGAAGGGCGGCTTTCGCTCGTTTTAACGCAGTACCGCATTATGCTTTTCTCAAGCTCAAGATGCCCGGTCCACGTGGTATCATCACAGTTAGCGGAAATACCGAACGTTTTTTACGTACGAAAGAGGATGCGGCTGCTCTAGCAGGCGCAAACTAAGACGGCCTCACCAACCAGAAAAATGGCAGGTCGTCAAGACCACGAACACGGTTAGACGAACCCGGCATTCCATCATATATACATGAGATTGGTTTTCAAACCCTCATAAAATGACACCAGGGGCTTCCTGCGTGTAATCAGGGCCAGCCCGGCTCAACTTGGTTTCTCTTGAATTTCGATAGTTCATTGATAATAACCAACTCTTCTCTTTTTTGGCACGGCAACCTTCACCTAAGTTCTTTCCTTTTGCAGATGACAATCATGCTACACCCGTCCAGGACACAACACAACGGAGACACAGGCACAGACGTGCAACAGGGACCCACCCAAAGGTTTATTTTTAGATTAAGACCCCGCGTAAACCTTTTTTTACTGTCTCTTGTTGCTCACATCCTCCGGATACTCCACACAACCGAGAAGGATGCTGGCGTTATTGGCATGTGGCCACGCCAGGATTTTGCATGTACATGGACACGTGGGGTTTCTTATTAAGGGCATTGTTTAGCCCGGTATATGTTATAAAGACCGAACACCTTAGGGAGTGTTCGGCGTCGCGAGTTTGGACCTATATGCATCAGCTCCGAACCATGTCTTTGGTCAAATGTTGGGTTTGCCAGGCTCCCACATTTTGGTACCTTACGTTCCGTTATATCGGCTAAGGTAGCACTGGGAGAACTACTGCGATTGTCCGCTGGTTCATCCGGATGAGCACTTCAGTAGAGAAAGCCGAAAACTGACTGTCATGATATAGCGAGAGACTCGTCAACCACTCGATGACTCATCGGAATCTTCGGGATTCCTCCGCATTAACGAAGGGCCATTTCCCGGTCACGTACGTATGCGCCCCGTATTCAGACGAGCGCAGAAGTACCAGGGGCTACATAGTAGCCCCACTGTCAAACTCCTATGGCTAAGTGAAAGTGTTAAAGCAATATAGTCTGATTGCCTAGTTCGCTACGCTATCACCTCCTTAACGGACCAAGACGTTGGATCAAGTGTGAATATGCATCTTTTGTGAACACCCCCGCATTATATGCGTGCGGGTGGAAGCCAACGACTGCAAACTTTCAGGTTATACACATATATACATAAACAGCCGCACATGAGGCACCATAGTACTTTCAGGCAAAAGTATAAATACAGCCTTGACAATTCAATAAAACATTGTTTTTACAATGGGAATACATGTCACTTCAACATAACATTCTTTGAGCACTGAGCCTCTATCGAACGAGCGCCTTCAAGAACTTCTTCAAAGTAGTGCTCGGCAGCCACTCGGCCTATGGCTGAACCCTGTGTCACAATAGTGGTGGCCTCCATATCCGCCCAGTATGTCTTGACAAAGGCAAAGGCCATCCGCGCACCCTCTATGCACGCCGATCTCTTTACAGCATCAATGTGTGGCACAACACCAAGGAATTGTTGCACTAAGCTAAAGTAGCTATTTGGCCTCGGCCCTCCCGGCCACATGTGATCCAGAACGGACCTCATGGCAAGTCCGGACAACCTATGGAGCTTGGCCCACTCGGCCAATCGCTCATTCAACAGTAGCAGACAGACTGGAGCGTGGAACTGTGACCAGAACAGCTTTTGCACTTCGGGACCTTTCTGATCCTTGAAGTACTCGTCCGCGTTAGCAGCACTTGCAGCCAAATCCATGTACACGTCCGCAGAACTCCATAGCCGGTCTAGAGGATCATACTTCGGATCTCCGAACTTAGTCCGCAACAAGAAGGGCTTCCAGACACGATATCTGCAGCTTGGTTCAGCTCCTCCTTCGTCGCTCTAATTTTGGAGCGGGCTTCCTTGGCAGCCACCCGGGCCTTCTCCAGGTCCGGCGCCTTCGCCCGGTTCTCTTCTTCAAGAAGCTGGTAACGGTCAGTGGCATCTTTTAACTCTACAGCCATCTTGGCTATTTTTTCCTTGCTCTCGCAATGTGTGGCATGTTCGGCCCTTAATTCTCTGTTCGCCTTTAAAGCGGCCGCATTGCTACTCCTTGCTTGCTCCTTGGCTCGGGCAAGCTTCGCCCGAAGGGTCTCCACGGTGGCAGCTCCATCTGCAGTCACAACACATTAAAGATACTGGCATCATGCTACTCTTATTATGTGACGACCACCAGAAAAATCACTCACCCTGTGCCTCATCAAACCGCTTGTTGACAAGCACGATGTCGACATCTGCCGCATCCAGTTGCCGCTTTAGCTCGGCAAACCCATCAGTCCGGCTAGCCACCGGAGCTTCAGCCACCTACACATAAAGGCGGTCTGGTTGTTACCTGGGACTATGATCCTCTGTTTGCCGCCGTTTTCAACGACAACCAGAGTCTCAGGGGCTACTATCTACATAGGGCATACCTAACGTATGCGGTACTGTTAAAAACATACACTAGTTCATGTACCCCGAAGCCTTTCAGCAGACTTATAAAGGCTTCATGCAAACCGCTTTCAGTGGATGAAATCCTTTCAATTACCGTACCCATTAGTGTATGATGCGCTTCCGAGATGGCAGCTTGCCCTAGAAGATCCTTCAGCGTGTCCGACCGCACAAGGTACGGACCCTTGCTGTCGCTCTCCTTAGGAGCTGGATACTGGGGACTCCGGGCAGCCAAAGGGTTATCCTCTGGCCCTAGTGGATCTGGAGATACCCTTCGAGACGACACTTCAAGGTTGCCCGATTCTTGAGCCGGGGTGTCCGGGGGAGGCGTTTCACTCTCCATCATCTCCGGAAGAAGATCCCCCGAAGATGAGCTCTGTTGAGAAGGGCTGTGGTCCGGACTACAATTTATAAGCATCAATTATTGTCTTCGAACGTAAGGTAGGTTGTTTTTACTATTAAGTACTTTTCGATTACTTACAGCTCGGTAGAGGGCTGATCCCCGCGCGGACATTGTGTGGTAAGAATACCCTCCGAGGCAGGACCCTCTGCCGGAGATTTCTTCTCTCGTTTCGAAACCTTAGTTTCCGGATCTTGAGAGGTAGTCCTCTTCCTCCCCCGGGGAGAGAGAATGCCAGATTCTTCCCCTTGGTTATCCTCCCTCGCGGAGGCGCTCATTCCCTCGGTTGGAATAAATAGCAAAGAAGGCCCGCTTTTGCCCTCTTTCCCCCCTTCATCTTCCTTTGAGGGCACCAGATAAGGTGCTGGCTCAAGCATCTTTTCCAGCACCGGATTGTCCAAGCCCTCAGGAAGGGGGGCCGAACACCGGATCATCTTCGCCTTTGTTATCCAGTCCTGGTCAAAGAGCGATTCTTCAGAATGATGTCATGATAAATAAAAGGACAGTGTGTTCAACCACGAGATTACTTACTTGGGCAGCGGCGCGGTTGCAGCTCAGGCACACGTCCTCGATGGTGTCCGGACACTCTATTTGGGGTCCGAAGAACGATTTGTACATCTTCTCGTGCGTCATGCCGAGGAAATGTTGAATAGTACGCGGTCCTTCCGGGTTGGATTCCCACATGCGGAGGGGCTGACGTTTGCAAGGTTGGACTCGACGAACCAGCATAACTTGCATTACCATAACCAGACTGAAATCTCCCTCGAAGAGATCTTGGATACGACTCTGCAGCATTGGCACGTCCTTGGCTGGACCCCAGCTCAGCCCCCTGCTGATCCATGACATCAGTTGTGGTGGGGGGCCCGAGCAAAAGGTAGGGGCAGCTACCCACTTGGCACTTCGGGGAGCTATGATGTAGAACCACTCCCGCTGCCACTCCCGCTGCCACAATCCGGATACCTCTGGGAAGGAACCCTCTGGCCATGGAGGGTCATGGATTTTCCTTATCAAAGCACCTCCACACGCGGCGTGTTGCCCCTCGATCATCTTCGGCTTCATATCGAAGGTCTTGAGCCACAGGACGAAGTGAGGGGTAATGTAGAGGAATGCCTCACATACGACAATAAATGGCGAGATGTGAAGAAGGGAATCCGGGGCCAGATCATGAAAATCCAGCCCGTAATAGAACATAAGACCCCTAACAAAGGGATCCAGAGCGAGGCCTAGTCCTCGGAGGAAGTGGGAGATGAACACAACACTCTCGTTGGGTTCGGGAGTAGGGACGACTTGCCCTCGGGCAGGCAGCCTGTGCGAAATTTCAGCGGTCAGATATCTGGCCTCTCTCAACTTCTTGATGTCCTCCTCTGTGATGGAGGAAGGCATCCACCGACCTTGAAGGTTGGATCCGGACATAGTTGAAGGTCCGAAGCACCTGACCTGAGCTTTGGGTGTTAGAACTCGAGGCGGGGGAACGATTCGATTGAACGTGGGAGGGAAAAAAGAAAAAGCCGTGTCCCCTTTATAAAGAGGGTGAATATCAGGCATCCTCCTCATGGCCGTTTGAGACTTACCTAAGATCTAGGAGTCATACCAACAGGCACAGTTGGGTTACCCACGTCTGTATTGATGAGAATCCTGTGATAAGGGGAACATGATCTCTGCTTTGACAAGACGTGTCAAGGAAACCGCCTGAGGGAGTCCTGGATTAGGGGGTCTCCGGACAGCCGGACTATATCCTTTGGCCGGACTGTTAGACTATGAAGATACAAGATTGAAGACTTCGTCTCGTGTCCGGATGGGACTCTACTTGGCATGGAAGGCAAGCTAGGCAATACGGATATGTATATCTCCTCCTTTGTAACCGACCTTGTGTAACCCTAGCCCCCTCCGGTGTCTATATAAACCAGAGGGTTTTAGTCCGTTGGACAAGATACAATCATACCATAGGCTAGCTTCTAGGGTTTAGCCTCTCCGATCTCGTGGTGGATCAACTCTTGTAATACTCATATCATCAAGAATAAATCAAGCAGGACGTAGGGTTTTACCTCCATCAAGAGGGCCCGAACCAGGGTAAAGCAACATGTCCCCTGCCTCCTGTTACCATCCGCCTTAGACGCACAGTTCGGGACCCCCTACCCGAGATCTGCTGGTTTTAACACCGACATTGGTGCTTTCATTGAGAGTTCCTCTGTGTCGTCGCCGTTAGGCTTGATGGCTCCTACGATAATCGATAGTGATGCAGTCCAGGGTGAGACTTTTCTCCCCGGACAGATCTTTGCGTTCGGCGGCTTCGCACTGCGGGCCAACTCGCTTGGCCATCTGGAGCAGATCAAAAGTTACGCCCCTGGCCACTAGGTCAGGTTTGGAAGCTTAAACTACACGGCCGATATCCGCGGAGACTTGATCTTTGATGGATTCGAGCCCCTGCCTTGTGCGCCGCGCGGTCACGATGAGTATGATTTAGCTCTACCATCGGACCGTATTCAGGAGATCGCACCGGCAGCCGCTCCGAGCCTCGATTCGGAGCCAATTGCGCCATCCATGGACGGGTGGATGGACCCCGTCACGAAGGCCGTACCCTCAGCGGCGATCGAGCCGAATATCGACCTTACCCTTCACAAGAGCCGTGTTGCCAAACTCCCGGATCCTTCTCCGGCCACGGACTCCGAACCGCCTGCGCCCGTTCCTATCGAATCCGGTTGGGTGCCGATCATGGAGTTTACCTCCACGGATATTTTCCAGCACTCGCCCTTGGGCGACATACTGAACTCATTAAGGTCTCTCTCCTTGTCAGGAGGATCCTGGCCGAACTACGTCCGGCAGGATTGGGATGCGGATGACGAAGAAATTCACCGCCAACCCACCACCCACTTAGTAGCCACTGTCGATGACTTAACCGACATGCTTGACTTCGACTCCGAAGACATCAACGGTATGGATGACGATGCATGAGTCGAAGAGGAACCACTGCCCACAGGGCACCGGACACCCACTTCACCACATGACGTATACATGGTGGACACACCCAAAGAAAATAACGACGAGGAATGGAAGGACGTAGCGACGGGTGGTTCCCTCAAGCAGCAGTCAAAGCGGCAGCGTAAACGCCGCCTCAAATCCCGCCCCGGCAGAAATAATGATCCCATAGACCCAGAGTTAGAGCAGGGTGAACCATTGCCCGACCACGGTAACATGGAAAATCAAGCCGAACAACCCAACCCCATCGAAGATAACAGTCCGGACGACATCACACCAGACAGGCGCCAGGAGCAACATAATGCCCACCAAAGGCTTGTTGCCATGACAAGGAGTCTGAAAAAACAGAAGCAAAGGCTCAAGGCTGCACAAGACACACTCAAAATCAAATGGAGTGAAGTACTCAACACAGCAGTGAAGTACAGCAGTAATCGCCACACCAAGAGCTACCCAAAGAAGAAGTTGCTACTGGAATTCGATGAGGAGGCCTTAGATCCCCCGCAACCAAAAATTGAAATGGCCATCCGGCTGGATAGACGACCTCACGGCCAACAAAAAGCGGCGAACAACGCCGCACATAAGCCAATACACAACCTACGCGAGGGCTTGCATCAAAAGGACGGTGCAACCAGATCCATTTATGGACCACGCAAGCGCGCTCCAGCATACGATGCAACACAACAAACATCCGAACACCACGGTTGAGGGAGTCCTGGATTAGGGGGTGTCCGGATAGCCAGACTATACCTTCGGCCGGACTCCTGGACTATGAAGATACAAGATTGAAGACTTCGTCCCGTGTCCGGAAGGGACTTTCCTTGGCGTGGAAGGCAAGCTTGGCGATACGGATATGTAGATCTCCTACCATTGTAACCGACTCTATGTAACCCTAGCCCTCTCCGGTGTCTATATAAACCGGAGGGTTTTAGTCCGTAGGGACAACAATCATACCATAGGCTAGCTTCTAGGGTTTAGCCTCTCCGATCTTGTGGTAGATCAACTCTTGTAATACCCATATCATCAAGAATAAATCGAGCACGACATAGGGTTTTTCCTCCATCAAGAGGGCCCGAACCTGGGTAAAACATCGTGTCCCCTGCCTCCTGTTACCATCCGCCTTAGACGCACAGTTCGGGACCCCCTACCTGAGATCCGCCGGTTTTGACACCGACATTGGTGCTTTCATTGAGAGTTCCTCTTTGTCGTCACTTTTAGGCCCGATGGCTTCTCCGATCCTCATGCAATCCAGGGTGAGACCTTTCTCCCCGGAAAAATCTTCGTATTCGGCGGCTTTGCACTGCGGGCCAATTCGCTTGGCCATCTAGAGCAAATCGAAAGCTACGCCCCTGGCCATCAGGTCAGATTTGGAAGTTTGAGCTACACGACCGACCTCCATGGAGACTTGATCTTCGACGGATTCGAGCCGCAGCCGAGCGCATCGCACTGTCACGATGGGCATGATCTAGCTCTGCCGCCGAACAGTGCCTTGGAGGCCGCACCCGCATCAGCTCCGACCCCTTAATTCAGAGCCAACTGCACCAATTGAGGATGGGTGGTTGGACACTGCCTCGGGGGCTGCAATCTCTACGGCGATCGAGCCAAACACCAGCCCTATTCTCTGCGAAGCCCGTGACTCCAAGGAGCCGGACTCCTCTCAAGACTTCGAGCCCTCCGCACCCCTACCGATCGAACCCGATCGGGCGCCGATCATGGAGTTCACCGTCGCGGACATATTTCAGTACTCGCCCTTTGGCGATATTCTGAATTCACTAAAGTCTCTCTCTTTATCAGGAGAGCCCTGGCCAGACTATGGTCAGCAAGGTTGGGATGCAGATGATGAAGAAATTCAAAGCCCGCCCACCACCCACTTCGTAGCCACTGTCGATAATTTAAACGACGTGCTCGACTTCGACTCTGAAGACATCGATGGTATGGACAGCGATGTAGGAGATGAACATGAACCAACGCCTATAAGGCACTGGACAGCCACCTCATCTCATGATGTATACATGGTGGACACACCCAAAGGAAGCGACGACGAGGAACACAGGGATGCAACGAGGGATCGTTCACTCGAAAAGCAATCAAAGCGGCGACGTAAGCGCCGCTCCAAGCCCCGCCTCGACAGAGACATCAGCCATACAGACCTAGCCATAGAGCAGGACGAGCCGGCGGACGACGAACATGCCTTCGAGCAACCGTCCGAACAGGGCAACTTGGATAAACAAACCGAACACCCCGTCCCCGGTGAAAACAACAGTCCGGACGACCTTACGCCGGATAAGCTCATGGAGCAGAAGAACCTCCATAAAAGGCTCGTCACCACTACGCGTAGCCTGAAAAAGCAGAAGCGGAAGCTCCAAACTGCGGAAGATGCACTCAGAATCAGAAGGAGCAAAGTACGCAGCACCGCAGACAAATATGGCAGCACTCGCCGCACAAAAAGCTATCCAAAGTGAAAGCTACTGCCTGAATTTGACAAGGAGGCCTTAGAGCCCCCGCAGTCAAAAAATAGGAAAGCCACCCGGTCGGATAGACGACCACATGGCCAGCATGGAGCGACAAGCGGCGCCGCACACAAGCCGGCACGCGATCCACCAAAGGATCCACATCAAAAAGATGGCCCAGCCAGATCTAACTACGGGCCAAGAAAGCAAGCTCTAGTAAGCAATGCAACACAACAAATATCCGAACATCACGGCACACCCAAATACATGGGTGCCGCACATCCCCTATGTTTCACCGATGAGGTGCTGGACCATGAATTTCCAGCGGGATTCAAGCCCGTAAACATAGAGGCGTACGACGGAACAACAGACCCTGGGGTCTGGATCGAGGATTATATCCTCCACATACACATGGCCAGAGGAGATGACCTCCACGCCATAAAATACTTACCCCTCAAGCTTAAAGGGCCAGCCCGGCATTGGCTCAAAAGCCTTCCAGAAAACACCATTGGAAGTTGGGAAGAGCTTGAGGATGCTTTCTGGGCAAATTTTCAAGGGACCTATGTCCGCCCTCCGGATGCAGACGATCTCAGTCACATAACTCAACAGCCCGGAGAGTCAGCCCGGAAATTCTGGAACAGATTTCTTACTAAAAAGAATCAGATAGTCGACTGTCCGGACGCCGAAGCCCTAGCAGCTTTTAAGCATAATGTTCGAGACGAATGGCTCGCCAGACACCTCGGCCAAGAAAAGCCAAGAACAATGGCCGCATTAACAAGCCTCATGACCCGCTTTTGCGCAGGAGAGGACAGCTGGTTGGCAAGATGTAGCACCAGTGACCCAAGTACATCCGAAGTTAGGGATGGAAACGGAAAACCCCGACGCAGCAAGGACCAGCGCCGGAATAAGGGAAACAACCCAAAGAGCACGGCGGTCAACGCCGGATTCAAAAGCTCACGGCAGAATCAGAGAAAGCCGCCCCTCAAGGATAACAGGGACGAGCTATCCAACTTAAACAAAATCTTGGACAAGATATGTCAAATACACAGTACTCCCGGGAAGCCTGCGAACCATACCCACAGAGATTGTTGGGTTTTCAAGCAATCCGGCAAACTCAACGCCGAACACAAGGGGCTCGACACACCAAGTGAGGACAATGACGAACCCCACAAGTAGAGCACCAGGAAACAAAAGGATTTCCCACAAGAAGTCAAAACAGTAAACTTACTTCATGTGATGAACAGAATGGTGCCAACAGAGATACGCGCCATACGGCCTATCCCAAAGGAGTCTCGCCAATGGTTGTTAAAACCGATCACCTTTGACCATCAGGATTACTCTAAAAGTTTCCGGAACGCAGGCTGGACTGCCTTGGTATTAGATCCAATAATTGGCGGACTCCACTTTACAAATGTCGTGATGGACGACGGCAGTGATCTAAACCTGTTATACCAGGAAAAAATCCGCAACATGGGGATAGACCCAACAAAAATCCGCCATAGAAAAACCTCCTTTCATGGGGTAACGCCAGGCCCGGATGCCCATTGCATGGGTTCTCTCCGGCTAGAAGTTATGTTCGGCTCCCCCGATAACTTCCATCGCGAACAGCTAACTTTCCACATCGCCCCATTATCAAGTAGCTATCAAGCATTGCTGGGACGCAAAGCTTTCGCCCGCTTTAACGCAATACCGCATTATGCATCTCTTACGCTTAAGATGCCTGGTCCACGAGGCATCATCTCATTAAAGGGAAAACATTGAGTGTTCCTCCCGTGTGGAAAACAGTGCGGCTGCCTTGACAGCCCCACAATAAAACGGCTTCAGCAGCCAAAGCACCTAAACAGATCGTCAAGACCACGGACACGGCTAGACGAGTCCGGCATAAACATACAATTGATAAAGGCTTAATAGCCGTATACCCCTGTACTAGGGGCTCCGCGCATATAAAACAAGAGACAATAAAGCTCAATCTCTCCCATTTCGATTTATACTTTGTTTATTTAGTATAACTTATGTTCGGCACGACCTTTCTTCAACTAAGTTCCTCTCTTTTACAGATGAACACCGTGCTACGCCCGTCCAGGATACGGCACAACGGAGACACTGGCGCAGACGTGCAGCAGGGACCCATTCCAAGGATTCTTTTCAGATTAAGACCCTGCGTAAACCTTTCTTACTGTCTCTTGTTGATACACATCCCCTGGTTTCTTGGTATAACGAAGGAGGAGGCTGGCGTTTTGGCATGTGGCCACGTCAGAGTTTTTGCGCGTACCTGGACACTAGGGGCTTATTACTAAGGGCGTTATCCCGCCCGCCCTCATAAAGACCGAATACCTTAGGGAGTGTTCAGCGTCGCGAGTTTGGCCTTATATGATTCAGCTCCGAATCATGTCTTTGGTCAAATGTTGGGTTTGCCCGGCTCCTGTGTTTTGCTGCCTTACGTTCCGCTCTATCGGCTAAGGCGGCACCAGGAGAACTACTGCGATTGTGCCCCGGTTCGGCCAGGCGAGCACCTCAGTAGAGAAAGCCGAAAACTGACTGTCATGATATAGCGTGAGACTGGTCAACCACTCGATGACTTACCAGAATCTTTAGGATTCCTCCGCATTAACGAAGGGCCGTTTCCCGGCCAGGCACATAGGCGCCCCGAGTTCGGGCGAGCGCAGTTGCCACCAGGGGCTATATAAGTAGCCTCACTGTCAAACTCCTATGGCTAAGTGAAAGTGATAAAGCATCATAGTCCGATTGCCTAGTTCGCTACGCTATCACCTCCTTTGTAGGACCAAGACGTTGGATCAAGTGTGAAAATGCGCCTTCTGCGAACACCCCCGCATTATGTGCGTGGGGGCTGAAGCCGACGACTGCCATCTTTCAGATCATATATACATATATGTTAAATGGCCGCACAGGAGGTGTTATAATACTTGCAGGCACAAGTATAAAAAGCTTCTACAATTTATCAAAATATTGTTTTACAATAATATATGCTATTCGAATATAGTATCCTTTGAGCACCGCGTCTCTATTAAACGAGCGCCTTGCAGAACTTCCTGAAAATAGTGCTCGGTAGGTACTCGGCTTCCACCCGAGTCTGGGGATGCAACAACGGTGGCCTCCATTTCCGCCCAGTATGTCTTGACATGGGCAAGAGCCATCCGTGCACCCTCTATGCATGCTGACCTCTTCATCGCATTGATATGCAGTGCTGCACCCAGGAACTGCTGCACCAAGTTGAAATAACTTTTCGGCTCTGGCCTCTCTGGCCACAGATGACTCATGACATACTTCATGGCGAGTCCGGGCAACCTATTTAGCTCGGCCCATTCGGCCAAACGATCGGCTAATGACAGTGGACGCCCCGGATTGTGGAACTGCGACCAAAAGAGCTTTTCCACTTCGCGATCTTCTTGATCTCGGAAGTGTTCGGCTGCATCTGCGACACTCGCTGCCAAATCCAGATAGGTGTCCACCGTACTCCACATCCGGTCTAACGGAGCATGTTTAGGATCACAGAACTTCCTCCGCAGCATAAAGGGCTTTCCAGCCGTGATCTCTCCGGCCTAACGCAGCTCCTCCTTCATAGCTCTCATCACAGAGCGAGCATCCTTGGCATCGGCAACGGCCTTCTCCAGGTCCGTCTGTTCCACCTGATCTTATTTTTCAAGAAGCTTGCAACGGTCAGCAGCGCTCTTCAACTTCACAGCCATCTCGGCCATTTCCTTCTTGCTTCAACAGTGAGCAGCCTGTTCGGCATTCAGCTCTTCAATTGCCTTTCCGGCAGCCGCATCACTTTTCCTGGTTTGCTCTTTGGCTCGGGCAAGTTCCGCCCGAAGATTCTCCATGGCAGCAGCACCATCTGCATCAAGCGCACACATTGTAAGATACTGCCATAAAGCTCCTCTTACCAGGTGCCGCCAGAGGAATTACATACCTTGTGCCTCGTCAAGCCGCTTGTTGACAAGCGCGATGTCGGCATCTGCCACGTCAAGTTGCCGCTTTAGCTTGGCAAATTTATCAGTCCGGCTGGCCACCGGACACTTCGCCACCTACGTATGAAGGCGGCATATTAGACCTGGGATTACGATCCTCTGCGCGCCATCACTTTTGACAACGCACAGAGTCTCAAGGGCTACTATCTACACAGGGCGCATCTTATTTATGCGTAACTGTCCAAAAAGGGTACATTATTTCACGTACCTCAAAACCTGTCAGTAAACTCCTGACGGCCTCGTGCAATCCGCTCTCCGCGGATGAAATCCTCTCAATCACCGTACCTATCAATGCACGGTGCTCCTCTGAGATAGATGCTCGCCCTAGCAGATCCTTCAGCTCCTCCGACCGCGCACCAGACGGTGCCACACTCGTCCGATGGCCCTTTTTGAAGGCCGGACGCGGATGGCTTTGGGGGGCATATGACTACCTTCCGGCCCTACCGGATTCGGAGAAACCCTCCGTGACGATACCTCAGGGTCGCCCGCCTCGCAAGGCGGTACGGCAGGGGGAGGCGTTCCTCTCTCCATCATCTCCGGAAGAAGATCCCCCGAAGATGAGCTCTGTTGAGAAGGGCTAAGGTCCGACCTACAAGGTAAATTTCCGATTACTTTTCTCAGATATAAAGCAAGGATTTCTCTCGAAAACTCCTCTCTCCTTACGGCTCGGTGGAGGGCTGATCCCCTTGAGGGCATAATTCGGCCGAAGTATCCCCCAGCACAGGACCCTCTGGCAAAGATTTCTTCCCCCGCTTTGAGGCCATGGTCTCCGGGTCTTCAGAGGCGGTCCTCTTCTTCCCCTGAGGAGAGGAATTTTTGATTCCTCCCTTCCAAACAGCCTCCTTCGAGGAGGCCGTAGCTTCCTTGTCCCCTCCCTCGCTTTCCTCCGAAGGCACAACCTCCAACATCTTGACTAGCACGGGACCCGGCGTGGTCTCGGGGAGGGGGGCCGGACACCGGATTAGCTTTGCTTTCGCTATCCACTCCTGTTTAAAGGACAACTCTTTTGAGGGCAATTTTATGATAAATACGTGGATTGCGAGTCCGGGCACAGGGCTACTTACTTGAGTATCCGGGCGGTTGCAGCTCAGACCTGCGTCCTCGGTCAAGTCCGGACACATTGCTTATGATCCGAAGAACAATTTGTACATCTCCACGGGCGTCGCACCCATAAAATGTTGGAGAGCTCGTAGTCCCTCCGGATTGAACTCCCACAGGCGGAGGGGGTGACGTTTGCAGGGCAGAGCTCGGTGAATCAGCATAACCTATGTCACCATGACCAGACTGATATCTCTTTCTAGGAGATCTCGAATGCGGCCCTGCAACAAGGGCACGTCCTTGGACGGCCCCCAGTCCAGTCCTTTATTGACCCATGACGCTAGCTGTGGTGGGGGACCCGAGCGAAAGGCAGGTGGCGCCACCCACTTGGTGCTTCTGGGAGCGGTAATATAAAACCACTCTCGTTGCCATAAGCTGGACTCCTCTTGAAAAGAGCCCTCGAGCCATGGGGCATCAACATTCCTGCTTATAACAGCGCCTCCGCACTCTGCGTGCCGTCCCTCGATCATCTTCGGCTCTACTTTGAAGGTCTTGAGCCATAGTCTAAAGTGAGGAGTGATATGGAGGAAGGCTTCGCACACGATGATGAATGAGGAAATATGGAGGATGGACTCCGGAGCCAAGTCATGAAATTCCAGCCCATAATAAAACATGAGCCCCCTCACGAAGGGATCCGTCGGAAAGCCTGGCCCCCGAAGGAAGTGAGACATGAACACCACACTCTCACCAGGCTTGGGAGTGGGAATGACCTGCCCTTGAGCAGGCAGCCTATGCCAGATTTCGCCGGTCAAGAACCTGGCCTCTCTCAACTTCAGCACGTCCTCCTCCGTGACGGAGGAGGGCATCCATCGGCCTCGAAGGTCGGAACCGGACATTGTCGAAGGTCCGAAGCGCCTGAAATCTGGAGCCTTGGGTGTTGGAACTCGAGGCAAAGGGCGAACTCGTTTGAGATTGAAATAAAGGAGTAAGGCCTTGGTCTCTTTATAAGAGGTTGAATACCAAGGGCCCTCCCTGTGACCGTTTGGGACTCGCCTTTGATCGAGAAAACATACCAACGGGTACGGTTGGGTTACCCACGCCCATATTGATGAGAATCCCGGAATAAGGGGACACGATCTCTGCTTTGACAAGACGTGCCAAGGAAACCGCCTCGCTAAACGCGCTGAGGTGGGACAGTAAAACAATTCGAATAAAGACTTGGCCGTGGTGTGATGTCATGCTACGGAATACGTCAGCAGATTAGATTTGTGCAAATATTATTCTCTCTATGGAAATATGTGGAAACTTATTTTGCAGAGCTGGACACTACCTTTGTGTTCAAAATCTTCTATGAAGTACTTGGAGGAGGAACCCGCCTTGCAATGCCGAAGACAATCTGCACGCCGGACTCGTCATCATTAAAGCCTGGTTCAGGGGCTACTGAGGGAGTCCTGGATTAGGGGGTGTCCGGATAGCCGGACTATACCTTCGGCCAGACTCCTGGACTATGAAGATACAAGATTGAAGACTTCGTCCCGTATCCGGAAGGGACTTTCCTTGGCGTGGAAGGCAAGCTTGTCGATACGGATATGTAGATCTCCTACCATTGTAACCGACTCTATGTAACCCTAGCCCTCTCCGGTGTCTATATAAACCGGAGGGTTTTAGTCCGTAGGGACAACAATCATACCATAGGCTAGCTTCTAGGGTTTAGCCTCTCCGATCTCGTGGTAGATCAACTCTTGTAATACCCATATCATCAAGAATAAATCGATCAGGACGTAGGGTTTTACCTCCATCAAGAGGGCCCGAACCTGGGTAAAACATCATGTCCCCTGCCTCCTGCTACCATCCGCCTTAGACGCATAGTTCGGGACCCCCAACCCGAGATCCGCCGGTTTTGACACCGACAACGGTACACCCAGATACAGGGGTGCCGCACACCCCCTATGTTTCACCGATGAGGTGCTGGACCATGAATTTCCAGAGGGATTCAAACCCGTAAACGTAGAGCCATACGACGGAACAACAGACCCTGGGGTCTGGATTGAGGACTATATCCTCCATATCCATATGGCTCGAGGAGATGATCTCCACGCCATCAAGTATTTACCCCTCAAGCTCAAAGGGCCAGCTCGACACTGGCTTAAAAGCCTCCCCGAAAGCTCCATTAGAAGCTGGGAAGAGCTCGAAGACGCCTTTCGGGCAAATTTTCAAGGGACATATGTCCGACCACCGGATGCAGACCATTTAAGTCATATAACTCAACAGCCCGGAGAGTCAGCTCGAAAGCTTTGGAACAAGTTTCTTACTAAAAAGAACCAAATAGTCGACTATCCGGACGCCGAAGCCTTGGAAGCCTTTAAGCACAACGTCCGAGACGAATGTCTTGCCAGGCACCTCGGCCAAGAAAAGCCGAGAACAATGGCAGCATTAACAAGCCTCATGACCCGCTTTAGCGCGGGCGAGGACAGCTGGCTAGCTCGATGCAGCACTAGCAACCCAAGTACATCCGAAGTTAGAGATGGAAACGGGAAATCACGACGCGGCAAAAATAATAAGTGTCAGAATAAAGAAGACAACCCGAAGAGCACGGCAGTAAACGCCGGGTTCAGAAGCTCTCGGCCAGGTTAGCAAAAGCCGCCCTCTAAAGGCGCCAGAGATGAATTGTCCAGCTTAAACAAAATTCTAGACCAAATATGTCAGATCCATAGCACCCCCGATAAGCCTGCAAATCATACCCATAGAGAATGTTGGGTCTTCAAGCAGTCCGGCAAGCTCAACGCCGAACATAAGGGGCAGGATACACCAAGCGAAGACGAGGATGAGCCTCGCAAGCAAAACACTGGGGAACAGAAGAAATTTCCACCAGAAGTCAAAACAGTAAACGTGTTACATGTGATAAAGGGGAGAAGCAAAGCGGCACTCCCAGACAAACATGCCCAAGGGCCTATCACCGCGGAGTTCTGCCACTGGCCATCTCAACCGATCACCTTTGACCATCAGGATTACTCAGCAAGTATCCGGAACGCAGGGTGGGCTGCCTTGGTATTAGATCCAATAATTGATGGATACCACTTCACACGAGTCCTGATGGACGGCGGCAGCAGCTTAAACCTGATATATCAGGACACAATCCGCAAAATGGGGATAGACCCAACGAAAATTTGCCACAACAATACTACCTTTAGAGGAGTAACGCTAGGCCCAGGGGCTCATTGCACGGGCTCCCTGCTACTAGAGGTTATATTCGGCTTCCCCGATAACTTCCGTAGCGAAAACTTAACCTTCCACATTGCTCCGTTCCAAAGTGGCTATCAAGCACTACTTGGACACGAAGCTTTCGCTCGCTTTAATGCAATACCGCATTATGCTTCCCTCACACTTAAGATGTCTGGTCCATGTGGCATCATTAAGCGATCCCTGCGCGCCGAAGAGAGTGCGGCTGCCTTGGCAGCCGCACACTAAAACGGCCTCACCAACTAAAGCATTCGATAGGTCGTCAAGACCACGGACACGGTTAGACGAGTCCGGCGCAGCTATATGAAATTCACACAGGTTTGATGGCCGCACCCCTATTACAAATACAAGGGGCTCAACGCGCACAGACAAGTGGCAATTTTACTCATCTTGAACTGTAAATGGTTTCTTTAAACCCACCTTTTTGCACGACAACTTTTCACCTAAGTTCCTCTCTTTTACAGATGGCAATCGTGCTACACCCGTCCAGGATACGGCACAACAGAGACATAGGCGCAGACGTGCAGCAGGGACCCATTCCAAGGATTCTTTTTAGATTAAGACCCTGCGTCAACCTTTTTTACTGTCTCTTGTTGATACACTTCCCTCGGATTCTCAGTACAATTGAGAAGGATGCTGACGTCTTGGCATGTGGCCACGTCAGAACAATGCACGTACCTGGACACTAGGGGCTTCTTACAAAGGGCATTGTTTAGGCCCGATTTACACCATAAAGACTGAATACCTTAGGGAGTGTTCGGCATCGTGAGTTTGGCCCTATATGCATCAGGTCCGAATGATGTCTTGGGTCAAATGTTGGGTTTGCCCGGCTCCTGTGTTTTGCTGCCTTACGTTCCACTCTATCGGCTAAGGCGGCACCAGGAGAACTACTGCGATTGTGCCCTGGTTCATCTGGACGAGCACCTCAGTAGAGAAAGCTGAAAACTGACTGTCATGATATAGCGCGAGACTGGTCAACCACTCGATGACCTATCGGAATCCTAGAATTCCCCCGCCTTAACGAAGGGCCGTTTCCCGACCGAGCATGTACGCACCCCGAACTCGGGTGAGTGCGGAGCCACCAGGGGCTATATAGTAGCCCCACTGTCAAACTCCTATGGCTAAGTGAAAGTGTTAAAGCATTATAGTCCGGTTGCCTAGTTCGCTGCGCTACCACCACCTTATTAGGACCAAGACGTTGGATTAAGTGTGAATACGCGCCTTCTGCAAACACCCCCGCATTATATGCGTGGGGGCTGAAGCCGATGACTGCAATCTTTCAGGTTATATACATGTATACATAAAACGGCCGCACATGAGGTATCACAATACTTTCGGGCAAAAGTATAAATACATCCTTGATAACATTAATAAAACATTGTTTTTACAATGGGAATACATGTCACTCAAACATAATATTCTTCGAGCACTGGGCCTCTATCAAACGAGCACCCTCAAGAACTTCTTCAAAATAGGGCTCGGCAGCCACTCGGCCTATGGCCGAACCCTGCGCCGCGACAGTGGTAGCATCCATATCCGCCCAGTATGCTTTGACACGGGCAAGGGCCATCCGTGAGCCTTCTATGCACGCCGACCTCTTCATCGCATTGATGCACGGCACCGCACCAAGGAACTGCTGCACCAGGCTAAAATAACTGTTTGGCTTTGGCCTTTCCGGCCACAGCTAATCCACAACAGACCTCATGGCGAGTCCGGACACCTATTGAGTTCGGCCCATTCGGCTAGCTGATCGGTCAATGGAAGCGGACGCTCTGGAACGTTAAACTGCGACCAGAACAGCTTGTCCACTTCCCGATCTGTTTGATCTCGGAAGTATTCGGCCGCATCGACAGCGCTCGCCGCCAAGTCCAGATATGCGTGTGCCGAACTCCACAACCAATCTAGAGGGGCATACCGCGGATCTCCGAACTTCCTCCGCAGCAAAAAGGGCTTCCCAGCCACAATGTCACAGGCTTCATGCAGCTCCTTCTTTGCTCTCATGGCAGAACGGGTGTCTTTGGTGGCCATCATGGCCTTTTCAAGGTTCGTCGCCTTCGCTCGGTTTTCTTCCTCAAGGAACTGGCAATGGTCGGCAGTGTCTTTTAACTTTACAGCCATCTGGGCCATTTTCTCTTTTCTCTCGCAATGTGCGGCCTTCTCGGCTCTTAACTCTTCGGCCGCCTTCAAAGCAGCCGCATTACTACTCCTTGCTTGTTCTTTGGCTCGGGCAAGTTCCGCCCGAAGGGTCTCCACGGTGGCAGCTCCATCTGCAGTCACAAAATATTAAAGATACTGGCATCACCCTGCTCTTACTATGTGACATTCACCAGAAAATATCACTTACCCTGTGCCTCATCAAGCCTCTTGTTAACAAGCTCGATGTCGGCATCCGCCGCATCCAGTTGCCGCTTTAGTTTGGCAAACTCATGAGTCCGGCTAGCCACCGGAGCTTCCACTACCTGCACATAAAGGCGGTATGGTTACCTGGGACTGCGATCCTCTGTTTGCCGCCGTTCTCGGTGACAACCAGAGTCTCAGGGGCTACTATCTATACAGGGCACACCTAAAAATATGCGGTACTATCACAAAGGTATATCATTTTACATACCTCAAAGCCCGTTAGTAGACTCATAAAGGCATCATGCAACCCGCTTTCGGCGGACGAAATCCTTTCCATCACCGTACCCATCAACACATGGTGTTCTTCCGAGATGGTCGCTCGCTTCAGCAGATCCCTCAATACGTCCGACCGCATACCAGACGGTGCCGGACTCTTTTGTCTGACCTCTTCAAGAGCCGGATGCTGGGGACTTCGAGTGACTATGGGATTATCTTCTGGCCTCACCGGATCCGGAGAGGCCCTCTGTGATGACACTTCAAGGTCGCCCGCTTCTTGAGCCGGGTAGTCCGGGGGAGGCGTTTCGCTCTCCATCATCTCCGGAAGAAGGTCCCCTGAAGATGAGCTCTGTTGAGAAGGGCTAAGATCCGAACTGCAAGACAAACACTTCGGTTATTTTCCTCATAAGTAAGGTAGAATATCTCTACTATTAAGTAAGTTTTGATCACTTATGACTCGTTAGAGGGCTGATCCTCGCACGAACTTTGTGCGGCAAAAGCACCCTCCGAGACGGGATCCTCTGGTGGAGTTTTCTTCTCCCGTCTTGGTTTCCGGATTATCAGAGGTAGTCCTATTACTCCCCCGGGGCGAAGGAATGTCAGACTCCTTCTCTTGGCTATCCTCCCTCACGGAGGCGCTCGTTCCCTCGGTTGGAACAGATAGCGGTGGAGGCCCGCTTTGGCCCTCTTTATTCCCCCCTTCATCTTCCTTTGTGGGTACCAGGCAAGGTGATAGCTCGAGCATCTTTTCCAGCACCGGATTGTCCAAGCCTTCGGGAAGGGGAGCCGAACACCGGATCATCTTCGCCTTTGCTACCCAGTCCTGGTCAAAGAGCGATCCTTTAGAATGATGTCATAATAAAAGAAAGAGAACGTGTTTGGCTAGAGGGTTACTTACTTGGGCCGTGGTGCGGTTGCTGCTCAGGCCCACGTCCTCGGAGGTGTCCGGACACTCTATCTGGGGTCCAAAGAACGACTTGTACATCTCCTCTTGCGTTAGGCTAAGGAAATTCTGAATAGCACGCGGTCCTTCTGGGTTGAATTCCCATAAACAGAGGGGCCGGCGTTTGCAAGGCTGGACTTGACGAACCAGCATGACTTGCACCACCATAACCAAAATAAAATCTCCCTCAAAGAGATCCCGAATGCGGCTCTGCAGTATGGGCACATCCTTGGCTGGACCCCAGCTCAGCCACCTGCTGATCCATGACATCAGTTGTGGTGGAGGGCCCGAGCGAAAGGCGGGGGGAGCTACCCACTTGGCACTTCTGGGAGCGGTGATGTAGAACCACTCCCTTTGCCATAGTCCGGACACCTCTGGAAAGGAACCTTTTGGCCATGGAGCTCCAGCAATCTTGCTTATTAATGCACCTCCGCACGCTGGATACCGCCCCTCGACCGTCTTCGGTTTCACATCAAAGGTCTTGAGCCACAGGCCGAAGTGAGGGGTAATGCGGAGGAAGGCCTCACATACGATAATAAATGCTGAGATGTGGAGAAAGGAATTCGGGGCTAGATCGTGGAAATCAATCCCGTAATAGAACATCAAACCCCTTACGAAGGGATCCAGAGTGAGGCCTAGTCCTCGGAGGAAGTGGGAGATGAACACGACGTCTTCGTTGGGTTCGGGAGTAGGGACGACCTGCCCTCGGGAGGGCAGCCGATGCGGGACTTCAGCGGTCAAGTATCTTGCCTCCTTCAACTTCTTGATATCCTCCTCCGTGATGGAGAAGGGCATCCACCGGCCTTGGAGGCTGGATCCGGACATGATTGAAGGTACGAAGCACCTGACCTGGGCTTTGGGTGTTAGAACTCGAGGTGGGGGAAGGATTTGATTGAGCATGGGAGGAAAAAAGTAAAAAACCTTGACCCTTTATAAAGAGGGTGAATATCAAGCGTCCTCCTCGTGGCCGTTTGGGACTTGCCTAAAATCTATGAGTCATAGGCGCGGTTGGGTTACCCACGCCCGTATTGATGAGAATCCCGTAATAAGGGGGACACGATCTCTGCTTTGACAACACGTGTCAAAAAACTGCCTCGCGTTATGTGCGGGGCTAGTTAAAGGAAACGGTTCGAATAATTACCGGGCCATGGCATAATGTCATGTTGCCAAAACAAGTCAGCAGATTAGATTTGTGGAAATATTGTTCTCTCTACGGTGGTATGTGGAACTTGTTTTGCAGGGTCGGACACTATCCTTGTATTCAAATTCTTCCGTGGTGTATTCGGAGGAGGAACCCGCCTTGCAATGCTGAAGACAATACTGCGCGCCGGACTCATCGTCATTGAAGCCTGGTTCAGGGGCTACTGAGGGAGTCCTGGATTAGGGGGTCTCCGGACAGCCGGACTATATCCTTTGGCCGGACTGTTAGATTATGAAGATACAAGATTGAAGACTTTGTCTCGTGTCCGGATGGGACTCTACTTGGCGTGGAAGGCAAGCTAGGCAATACGGATATGTATATCTCCTCCTTTGTAACCGACCTTGTGTAACCCTAGCCCCCTCCGGTGTCTATATAAACCGGAGGGTTTTAGTCTGTAGGATAGGATACAATCATACCATAGGTTAGCTTCTAGGGTTTAGCCTCTCCGATCTCGTGGTGGATCAACTCTTGTAATACTCATATCATCAAGAATAAATCAAGCAGGACGTAGGGTTTTACCTCCATCAAGAGGGCCCGAACCTGGGTAAAGCATCATGTCCCCTGCCTCCTGTTACCATCCGCCTTAGACGCACAGTTCGAGACCCCCTACCCGAGAGCCGCCGGTTTTGACACCGACACTGCCTCGCATTATGTGCGGGGCTGGTTAAAGAAAAACGGTTCGAATAATGACCGGGCCGTGGCGTGATGTCATGCTGTCAAAACATGTCAGCAGATTAGATTCGTGGAAATATTATTCTCTCTACGGTGGTATGTGGAACTTATTTTGCAGGGTCGGACACTATCCTCATATTCAAACACTTCCATGGTGTATTCAGAGGAGGAACCCGCCTTGCAATGCTGAAGACAATACTCATTGAATCCTAGTTCAGGGGCTACTGAGGGAGTCCTGGATTAGGGGGTCTCCGGACAGCCGGACTATATCCTTTGGCCGGACTGTTGGACTATGAAGATACGAGATTGAAGACTTTGTCCCATGTCCGAATGGAACTCTACTTGGCGTGGAAGGCAAGCTAGGCAATACGAATATGTATATCTCCTCCTTGGTAACCGACCTTGTGTAACCCTAGCCCCCTCCGGTGCCTATATAAACCGGAGGGTTTTAGTCCGTAGGACAACATACAATCATACCATAGGCTAGCTTTTAGGGTTTAGCCTCTCTGATCTCGTGGTAGATCGACTCTTGTAATACTCATATCATCAAGAACAATCAAGCAGGATGTAGGGTATTACCTCCATCAAGACGGCCCGAACCTGGGTAAACATCGTGTCCCCTGCCTCCTGTTACCATCCACCTTAGACGCACAGTTCGGGACCCCCTACCCGAGATCCGCCGGTTTTCACACCGACAATGGGCATCTCCATAGCCCATTGATATGCCTAGTTGATGTGAGACTTTCTCCTCCTTTTGTTTTCTCCACAACCACCATATTCTATTCCACCTATAGTGCTATATCCATGGCTCACTGATACGTCCATTTTCCATCATGTTTTCTTACTGTTATCTGTAATGTTTTTATCCATAATAATGTTTTTTGGAGTAATTCTAATGGCTTTTCTCTCATAATTTGCAAGGAACACACTAAGAGGGAGAATTCCGACAGCTGGAAATCTGGACCTAGAAAAGCTACGTCAGGCCACCTATTCTGCACAACTCCAAATGAGCTGAAACTTTATGGAGAATTTTTATGAATTATTTGAGGAATATTGGAGCCAATAAACACCAGAGGGGGGCCACTAGGTGGGCTCAACCCACCTGGCCACGCCAGGCCCCCCTCACGCGCCCTGGTGGGTTGTGTCCTCCTCAGCCTACCTTCGGTGCCCATCTTTTGGTATATAAGTCATTTTGACCTAGAAAAAAATAAGAGGAGGACTTTCGGGATGAAGCGCCGCCGCCTCGAGGAGGAACTTGGGCAGGAGCACTTTTTCCCTCCGGTGGAGCGATTCTGCCGGGGGAACTTCCCTCCCGGAGGGGGAAATCATCATCATCATCATCATCATAATCATCATCATCATCATCACCAACAACTCTCCCATCTTGGGGAGGGCAATCTCCATCAACATCTTCACCAGCACCATCTCATCTCAAACCCTAGTTCATCTCTTGTATAAAATCTTGTTACCGGAAATATAGATTGTTGCTAGGTGGTGAGTAGTAGTGTTGATTACATCTTGTAGTTGATTACTATATGGTTTATTTGGTGAAAGATTATATGTTCAGATCCAATATGCTATTTAATACCCCTCTGATCTTGAGCATGATTATTATTTGTGAGTAGTTACTTTTGTTCTTGAGGTCATGGGAGAAATCATGTTGCAAGTAATCATGTGAATTTGATATGTGTTCGATATTTTGATAGTATGTATGTTGTGATTCCCGTAGTAGTGTCATGTGAACATCGACTACATGGCACTTCACCATATTTGGGCCTAAGGGAATGCATTGTGGAGTACAAATTATATGATGGGTTGCGAGGGTGACAGAAGCTTAAACCCCAGTTTATGCGCTATTCCATAAGGGACCGATTGGATCCTAGAGTTTAATGCTATGGTTAGAATTTATTCTTAATTCTTTTCTCGTAGTTCCGGATGCTTGCGATAGGGTTAATCATAAGTAGGAGGTTTGTTCAAGTAAGAACAACACCTAAGCACTGGTCCACCCACATATCAAATTATTAAAGTAGTGAACACAAATCAAACCAACATGATGAAAGTAACTAGGTGAAATTCCCGTGCACCCTCAAGAACACTTTGCTTATTACAAGAGACCATTTTGGCCTATCCTTTGACTCAAAAGGATTGGGCTACCTTGCTGCATACTTGTTACTATTATCGTTACTTGCTCGTTACAAATTATCTTGCTATCAAACTACTCGCCACTTACAATTTCAGCACTTGCAGACATTAGCTTACTGAAAACTACTTGTCATTTCCTTCTGCTCCTCGTTGGGTTCGACATTCTTACTTATTGAAAAGAGCAACAATTTATCCCCTATACTTGTGGGTCATCAAGGCTATTTTCTAGCGCCATTGCCGGGGAGTGAAGTGCCTTTGGTAAGGAAACATTTATATAGTGTGCTGAAATTTATTGTCACTTGTTACTATGGAAAACAATCCTTTGAGGGTTTTGTTTGGGGTATCTTCACCTCACCCGGAACCACAATTAACCACCCCTCAACCTACTGCACCTACTGAAAATATTTAATATGAAATTCCTTCGGGTATGATAGAACAACTGCTAGCTAATCCTTATGCAGGAGATGGAACTGAACATCCTGATATGCACTTGATATATGTGGAACAAATTTGTGGATCGTTTAAGCTTGCAGGTTTACCCAGAGATGAGGTGATGAGAAAGGTTTTCCCTTTATCTTTGAAGGGAAAAACATTGGCATGGTATAGGCTATGCGATGATATTGGATCATGGAATTGGAATCGTTTGAAATTGGAGTTCCACCAAAAAATTTATCCTATGCATCTAGTTCATTGTGATCGGAATTATATATACAATTTTGGCCTCACGCAGGAGAAAGTATCGCTCTAGCTTGGTGGAGGTTAAGTCAATGTTATATTCATGCCCCAATCACGAGCTCTCGTGAGAAATTATTATTCAGAACTTTTATGCTCGGCTTTCTCGTAATGATCAAACCATGCTTGATACTTCTTGTGCTAGTTCATTTATGAAGAAGACTATTGAATTCTGGTGGGATCTTTTGGAAAGAATTAAACGCAAATCTGAAGATTGTGAACTCGACGAAGGTAAAGAGTCAAGTATTAAACTTAAGTATGATTGTGTTAAATCTTTTATGGATACCAATGCTTTTCAAAAGTTTAGCACTAAATATGGACTTGACTCTGAGATAGTAGCCTCCTTTTGTGAATCATTTGCTACTCATGTTGAACTCCCTAAAGAGAAGTGGTTTAAATATCACCCACTTATTAAAGAAGAAATTAAAGAACCAGTACCAGTTAAAGAAGAAACTATACTTTATAATATTGATCCAGTTGTTCCTTCTGCTTATATAGAGAAACCACCTTTTCCTGTTAGGATAAAGGAACATGCTAAAGTTTCAACTGTGGTTAACAAAAGCTTTGTTAGAACACCTAAACCTGATGAACAAATTAGGGTAGAACCTAATGTTGCTATGGTTAAACATCTCTTGGAAGAAGATATAGATGGGCATGTTATTAACTTCTGTGCAGAAGCTGCTAGAATTGCTAGACCCAAAAAAGGGATAAAAATAGACCAGTTGTTGGCCTGCCTGTCATTTCAGTTAAAATAGGAGATCACTGTTATCATGATTTATGTGACATGGGTGCTAGTGTGAGTGCTATCCCTTACACTTTGTATCAAGAAATTAGGAAAGACATATCACCTATAGAGTTAGAAGACATATATGTTACTATTAAACTTGCAAATAGAGACACCATATCACCTTGTGGGATTATTAGAGATGTGGAAGTACAGTTAATGCTAAGATAGATTGTAAGAAACAAATTGTGGGTGTTAGCTTTGGTGATGAGTCTCATGAGCTCAATTTTCCAAGTTTAGTAGAAATCATCATGAAAAAGAATTTCCTAGTAAGGATGAACTAATTGGTCTTGCTTCTATTGCTGTTCCACCTACGAATCCTTTAGAACAATACTTGCTAGACCATGAGAATGATTTACATATGCATGAAAGGAATGAAATAGATAAAGTTTTCTTTGAACAACATCCTCTTCTTAAACACAATTTGCCTATTGAAACCCTGGGAGGTCCTCCTCCACCTAAAGGTGATCCTATGTTTGAATTAAAACAATTGCCAGACACTTTCAAATATACTTATCTTGATGAAAAGAAGATATATCCTATTATTATTAGTGCTAACCTTTCAGAACACGAAGAAGAAAGATTACTGAAAGTTCTAAGGAAGCACCGAGCTGCTATTGGATATACTCTTGATGATTTAAAGGGCATTAGTCCCACTCTATGTCAACACAAATTAATATGGAACCTGATGCTAAACCAGTTGTTGATCACCAACGTCGGTTAAATCCGAAGATGAAAGAGGTGATAAGAACGGAAATATTAAAACTTCTGGAAGCAGGTATAATTTATCCTATAGCTGATAGTAGATGGGTATGTCCTGTTCATTGTGTTCCTAATAAAGGAGGTATTACTATTGTTCCTAATTATAAGAATGAACTCATTCCATAAAGAATTGTTATAGGCTATAGAATGGTAACTGATTTTAGAAAATTAAATAAAGCAACTAGAAAAGATCATTACCCTTTGTATTTTATTGATCAAATGCTTGAAAGATTATCTAAGCACACACACTTTTGCTTCCTTGATGGATACTCTGGCTTTTCACAAATACCTGTTTCTCAACCTGATCAAGAAAAGACCAGTTTTACTTGTCCATTTGGAACCTATGCTTATAGACGTATGCCTTTTGGTTTATGTAATGCAACTACTACCTTTCAAAGATGTATGACTGCTATATTCTCTGACTTATATTAAAAGATTGTTGAGGGTTTCATGGATGACTTTTCTGTTTATGGGAAGTCTTTTGATTATTGTTTAATCAACCTTGAGCGAGTTTTGCAAAGATGTGAACAAACAAATCTTGTCTTGAATTGGGAGAAGTGCCAGTTTATAGTTAATGAAGGCATTTTCTTGGGTCATAAAATTTCTGAAAGAGGTATTGAAGTGGACCAAGCTAAGGTTGATGCAATTGAGAAAATGCCATGTCCTAAGGACATCAAAGGTATTCATAGTTTCCTAGGTCATGCTGGTTTCTATAGGAGGTTTATTAAAGACTTCTCTAAAATTTCTAGGCCTCTCACTAATCTTTTGCAAAAGGATGTTCCTTTTGTTTCTGATGATGATTGTTTAGAAGCCTTTGAAACACTCAAGAAAGACTTAATTTCTGCACCTATTGTTCAACCACCTGATTGGAACTTGCCTTTTGAAATTATGTGTGATGCTAGTGATTATGCTGTTGGTGTTGTTCTAGGACAAAGAGTTGATAAGAAATTGAATGTTAACCATTATGCTAGTAAAACTCTAGACAATGCTCAAAGAAATTATGCTACTACTGAAAAAGAATTCTTAGTAGTGGTGTTTGCTTGTGATAAATTTAGACCTTATATTGTTGATTCCAAAGTAACTATTCACATAGACCATGCTGCTATTAAATATCTTATGGAAAAGAAAGATGCTAAACCTAGACTTATTCATTGGGTTCTCTTGTTAAAAGAATTTGATTTACATATCATTGATAGAAAAGGAGCTGAGAACCCCGTAGCTAATAACTTGTCTAGGCTTGAAAATGTGCTTGATGAGCCACTTCCTATTGATGAGAGTTTTCATGATGAGCAGTTAGATGCAATAAATTTTGCTAATAGTACTCCTTGGTATGCTGACTATGCTAATTACGTTGTTGCTAAATATTTACCACCTAGCTTTACATACCAACAAAAGAAAAAGTTCTTCTATGATTTAAGACATTACTTTTGGGATGACCCACATCTTTATAAAGAAGGAGTAGATGGTATTATTAGACGTTGTGTACCTGAGCATGAATAGGGACAAATCTACGGAAATGTCACTCCGAGGCTTATGGAGGGCATCATGCTGGAGATAGAACTGCTCACAAGGTACTACAATTGGGATTTTATTGGCCTACTCTCTTCAAGGATGCCCATAAGTTTGTCTCTTCTTGTGATGAATGTCAAAGAATAGGTAATATCAGTAAGTGTCAAGAAATGCCTATGAATTATTCACTTGCTGTTGAGCCTTTTGATGTTTGGGGATTTGATTACATGGGGCCTTTTCCTTCCTCTAATGGGTATACACATATTTTGGTTGTTGTTGATTATGTTACTAAATGGGTAGAAGCTATTCCAGCTAGCAGTGCTGATCACAACACCTCTATTAAAATGCTTAAGGAAGTTATTCTCCCAAGGTTTGGAGTCCCTAGATATTTAATGACTGATGGTGGTTCACACTTTATTCATGGTGCTTTCCGTGAAATGCTTGCTAAGTATGATGTTATCCATAGAATTGCATCACCCTATCATCCTCAGTCTAGTGGTCAAGTTTAACTTAGCAACAGAGAAAGAAAATTAATTTTGCAAAAAACTATCAATAGGTCCAGGAAGAATTGGTCTAAGAAATTAGATGATGCACTTTAGGCTTATAGAACAGCTTATAAAAATCCTATGGGTATGTCTCCTTATAAAATGGTTTATGGAAAAGCTTGTCATTTACCTCTTGAGTTGGAACATAAAGCTTATTGGGCATTTAAAGAACTCAATTATGATTTCAAACTTGCTGGTGAAAAGAGGTTATTTGATATAAGCTCATTAGATGAATGGAGAACCCAAGCTCATGAAAATGCAAAGTTGTTCAAAGAAAAAGTTAAAAGATGGCATGACAAAAGAATCCAAAAGCGTGAGTTTAAAGTTGGAGAATATGTTCTTTTGTACAACTCTCATTTTAGATTTTTTGCAGGGAAGCTCCTCTCGAAATGGGAAGGCCCCTATGTCATCGAGGAGGTTCACCGGTCTGGAGCCATCAAAATAAATAATTTCAAAGGCACTAACCCGAAGGTTGTCAATGTGCAACGAATAAAGCATTATATCTCAGGTACGCCTATTAATGTTGAAAGTAATATTATCCAAACTTTGACACTGGAAGAACACATAAAAGAGTCCTTCCGGAACACTCTACAATCGTGAAAATAAGGAGGTACGTGATATGGTAAGTAAACAAAGTCCGAAAACTCTGCAATTTTTTACCGGTTTTGGAATATTTTAGAATTTTGGAAATAAAGAAACTCCTAGGAAGCGTACCTTGGTGGGCACAAGACACCAGGGCCCACCAGGCTTGCCTCGCGCGCCCAGGTTGGTTGTGCCCACCTGGGACACCTCCCGTACTCTGTTTTCTACCATGTACTTGTCTTGCAAGATAAAAAATCTACATATACTTCCCGAACCTGTTAATCACCGTATCACGGAGAGATCCTCTGTTCTCTTTTTCCTTGTTGTTTTCTGTCAGATGCCATCTACCATGGCCTCTTCAAGCTCCTCCAAGGACAAGATCTCTCCTTCACCACCGAAAGGAGAATTGAGTATCGGGTATGGGCACTCCCCTTGGCTTCCGCCAAGCTTGGGGATGTGCCCCGGTATCGTATCATCCCACTATTTTTTTTGCTTTTATTTATCTTAGTTCATTTTTTTGCTTTCAAATGAAATAAAGTTTAGTTCGATCATTTCTTCTTTTGAGAGTTTGCTTAGTGATCTATCATTGTGATCGTGTGCAAGTTATTTAGTAAAGTTAGTTCGAGTTTTTGCTTTCTTTACTTTCATGTTGCAAATAAAGAAAATAAATAAGAAAGAAAGAAAAAGAGAAAGGAAATAAATGAAGAAAGGAAATAAATAATGAAAAGATTATACACTAATCCTATGGCAGGCGATGGCACCACATAAGGAAAAGTATAGGTAGAAAATTTTATTAGAGATTGACAAACATAGCATTAGTCAATGATGCAACTCATGAAAGAATTAATAAGGGAAGAGAAGATTCACATATAGATATACTATCCTAGACATCTTTTGTGATTGTGAGCCCTCATCAAAATATTATATGCCAAAATTGTTGACGTTGGACAAGGAAGACAACTTAATTGTTTATGTTTGTTTATATCCACATAGAAGTCATATTTTCATAGATCCTTTAACACGTGGTGCTTGCCCCTATCTTTGCTAGCCAAAAATTCTGTACTAAGTAGAGATACTGCTTGTGCATCCAAAAACCCTTAAACCCAAATCTCTTTCAAGAGTCCACCATACCTACCTAGGGATTGAGCAAGATCCCTCAAGTAAGTTGTCATCGATGCAAAAGGCAATAAAAATTGCTTCTAAAAGTGTGAGATCATTTAGTGTAAGAGAAAATGAGTGTTGTACGAACTTGGATGACAAAGAATAAAAGTGACAGATTGCATAATAAAGGTTGTCATCTTAAGGGGCAATACAATGTGACGTTCTCTTGCACTAAGGTATTGAGCATACAAAACAATAAGTGCATGGCAACCTCTACTTCCCATTGTGAAGGGCCTATCTTTTATTTTTATGGAAAGAGTCAAGGTTTTCCCTCTATTCCTTTTATTTTTCTCTTTTGGCAAACATTATGTTGTGAGGAAAGACCTAGGCACATATGTCCAGTTGAATATAGATAGCATGAGTTATTATTGTTGACATCACCCTTGAGGTGATCAATATGTTGGGAGGCCAAATCACAAGCCCCTATCTTTCTATGTGTCCGGATGAATCGTTTTGTTCATGGGTACAAGATGAGTGTTAGCAATCATAGAAGACTATATGATGGTTGAGTATGTGGACTTGCCTAAAGGCTCCGACACATGACTCTTCCTGGAAAGATGATGAATTGTAGTTGCAAAGTTGAATGAGAACATAGTTTGTTGGTTCCTAATAGAGTTTTGCCTTATAATTCGATTATGTGATGAACTGTTACTTACTCATAGGAAGTGTATGATGCAGTTCTATGATAAAAGTCCTATGTTTAATTTTGTTGCTGTTACAATAATCAACATGATGCTTCTATGTCCGTATTTTGTTTTTATCGACACCTCTCTCTCAAAGCATGTGGACATGTTTTTCGATTTCGGTTTTCGCTTGAGGACAAGAGAGGTCTAAGCTTGGGGGAGTTGATACGTCCATTTTGCATCATGTTTTATTACTGTTATTTATATTGTTTTTATCCATAATAATGCTTTTTGGAGTAATTCTAATGCCTTTTCTCTCATAATTTGCAACGAACACACCAATAGGGAGAATTCCGACAGCTGGAAATCAGGACCTGGAAAAGCTACGTCAGGCCACCTATTCTGCACAACTCCAAATGAGCTGAAACGCTACAGAGAATTTTTATGAATTATTTGAGGAATATTGGTGCCAATAAACACCAGAGGGGGGCCACCAGGTGGGCACAACCCACCTGGGCACGCCAGGCCCCCTCGCGCGCCCTGGCATCCTCAGCCCACCTCTGGTGCCCATCTTTTGGTATATAAGTCATTTTTACCTAGAAAGAATAATGGGAGGACTTTCTGGATGAAGCGCCGCCGCCTCGAGGCGGAACTTGGGCAGGAGCACTTTTGCTCTCGTGCAGAGCGATTCTGCGGGGGGAACTTCCCTCCCGGAGGGGAAAATCATCGTCATAATCATCACCAACAACTCTCCCATATTGGGAAGGGAAATCTCCATCAACATCTTCACCAACACCATCTCATATCAAACCCTAGTTCATCTCTTGTATGCAATCTTGTTACCGGAACTATAGATTGTTGCTAGGTGGTGACTAGTAGTGTTGATTACATCTTGTAGTTGATTACTATATGGTTTATTTGGTGGAAGATTATATGTTCAGATCCAATATGCTATTTAATACCCCTCTGATCTTGAATATGATTATTATTTTTGAGTAGTTACTTTTGTTCTTGAGGTCACGGGAGAAATCATGTTGCAAATAATCATGTGAATTCGATATGTGTTCGATATTTTGATAGTATGTATGTTGTGATTCCCTTAGTGGTGTCATGTGAACGTCGACTACATGACACTTCACCATATTTGGGCCTAAGGGAATGCATTGTGGAGTAGCAATTAGATGGTGGGTTGCGAGGGTGACAGAAGCTTAAACCCCGGTTTATGCGCTATTCCATAAGGGACCGATTGGATCCAAGAGTTTAATGCTATGGTTAGAATTTATTCTTAATTTTTTTTCTCGTAATTGCGGATGCTTGCGGGAGGGTTAATCATAAGTAGGAGGTTTTTTCAAGTAAGAACAGCACCTAACCACCGGTCCACCCACATATCAAATTATCAAAGTAGCGAACACAAATCAAACCAACATGATGAAAGTAACTAGGTGAAATTCTCGTGTACCCTCAAGAACGCTTTGCTTATTATAAGAGACCATTTGGCCTGTCCTTTGCCTCAAAAGGATTGGGTTATGTTGCTGCATACTTGTTACTATTATCTTTACTTGCTCGTTACAAACTATCTTGCTATCAAACTACTCGCTACTTACAATTTCAGCACTTGCAGACATTATCTTACTGAAAACTACATGTCATTTCCTTCTGCTCCGCGTTGGGTTCGACAATCTTACTTATTGAAAAGAGCTACAATTGATCCCCTATACTTGTGGGTCATCACTCACGCTCATGTATTGCATGAAAGTTGAAAAAGTATGAGAATACGAAAGTGTGAAACAATTGCTTTACTAATACCAGGGTTGTGCATGATGAAATACTTTGTGTGATGAAGATGGAGCATAGCTAGACTATATGATTTTGTAGGGGTAACTTTCTTTTGCCATCTTATTTTGAGAAGACACGATTGCTTTATTAGTATGCTTGAAGTATTATTGTTTTTATGTCAATATTAAACTTTTGTTTTGAATCTTATGGATCTGAATATTCATGCCACAATAAAGAAGATTACATGGATAAATATGTTAGGTACCATTCCACATAAAAAATCGGTTTTTATCATTTACCTACTCGAGGACGAGCAGGAATTAAGCTTGGGGATGCTTGATATGTCTCCAACATATCTATAATTTTTATTGTTCCATGCTATTATATTATCTGTTTTGGAAGTTTTATTTGCATTTATATGCTATTTTATATTATTTTTGGGACTAACCTATTAACCCAGAGCCCAGTGCCAGTTTCTGTTTTTTCCTTGTTTTTGAGTCTTACAGAAAAGGAATATCAAACGGAGTCCAAACAGAATAAAACTTTACGATGCTTTTTCTTTGACCAAAAGACACCCAAGAGACTTGGAGAGGAGGCCAGAAGACCTACGGGGAGGCCACAAGCCCTAGGGGCGCACCCCAAGGGGGCGCCCCTAGGCTTGTGGGCCCCCCGTAGACCTCCTAACCCTAATCTTCGCTCCATAAATACCCAAATATTCCCCCAACACAAGTAGGATCCACGAAAATACTTCTCCGCCACCACAAGCCTCTGTGCCCGTGAGATCCCATCTTGGGGCATTTTTCGGCACCCTGCCGGAGGGGGATTCGATCACGGAGGGCATCTACATCAACTCTATTGCCCTTCCGATGAAGTGTGAGTAGTTTACCATAGACCTACGGGTCCATAGCTAGTAGCTAGATGGCTTCTTCTCTCCCTACGATCTTCAATACCATGTTCTCCTCGATGTTCTTGGAGTTCTATCTGATGTAATTGATGACCCACAAGTATAGGCGATCAATTGTAGCTCTTTTCTATAAGTAAGAGTGTCGAACCCAACGGGGAGGAGAAAGAAATGACAAGTAATTTCCGGTAAGGTAATGTCTGCAAGTGCTGAAATTATAAGTAGCAGAGTAGTTTGATAGCAAGAAAATTTGTAACGAAAAAGTAACAATAATAGTAACAAAAGTGCAGCAAGGTAGCCCAGTCCATTTGAGGCAAAGGATAGGCCAAAATGGTCTCTTATAATAAGCAAATCATTCTTGAGGGCACACGGGAATTTCATCTACTCACTTTCATCATGTTCGTTTGATTTGTCTTTCCTACTTTGATAATTTGATATGTGGGTGGACCGGTGCTTCGGTGCTGTTCTTACTTGAACAAATCTCCTACTTATGGTTAACCCTCCCGCAAGCATCCGCAACTACGAGAAAAGTATTGAGAATAAATTCTAACCATAGCATTAAACTTTTGGATCCAATCGATCCCTTACGAAATAGCGCATAAACTGGGGTTTAAGCTTCTGTCACTCTCGCAACCCACCATCTAATTGCTACTCCACAATGCATTCGCTTAGGCCCAAATAGGGTGAAGTGTCATGTAGTCAACGTTCAAATGACACCACTAAGGGAATAACAACATACATACTATCAAAATATCGAACACATATCAAGTTCACATGATTACTTGCAACATGATTTCTCCCGTGACCTCAAGAACAAAAGTAACTACTCACAAATGATAAACATGTTCATGATCAGAGGAGTACGAAATAGTAAATGGATCTGAACATATAATATTGCACCAAATAAACCATATAGTAATCAACTACAAGATGTAATCAACAGTATTAGTCACCCGCAAGCACCAATCTATAGTTTCGGTAACAAGATTGAACACAAAAGATGAACTAGGGTTTGAGAGGAGATGGTTCTATTGAATATTGAGGGAGATTTTTTCTAGGTCAAAACTACTTATATACCAGAAGATGGGCACCGGAGGTGGGCCGAGGAGGCCACAACCCACCAGGGCGCGCCTGGGGGGTCTAGCGCGCCCAGGTGGGTTGTGCCCACTTGGTGGCCCTCTCTGGTGTTTATTGGCTCTAGTATTTCTCAAATAATCCATAAAAAATCTCCATAAAGTTTTAGCTCATTTGGAGTTGTGCATAATAGAGGGAAAAGCATTAGAATTAATCCAAAAAGCATTATTATGAGGGAAAAGCATTAGAATTACTCCTGGGGGAGCTTTTCCAGGTCCAGATTTCCAGCTGCCGGAATTCTCCCTCTTGGTGTGTTCCTTGCAAATTATGAGGGAAAAGCATTAGAATTACTCCAAAAAGCATTATTATGGATAAAAACATTATAAATAACAGTAAGAAAACATGATGCAAAATGGACGTATCAACTCCCCCAAGCTTAGACCTCACTTGTCCTGAAGCAAAAACCGAAATCAAAAAACATGTCCACATGCTTTGAGAGAGAGGTGTTGATAAAAACAAAATATGGAAATAGAAGCATCATGTTGATTATTATAACAGCAACAAAATTAAACATAGGACTGTTATCATAGAGCTTTTATCATATACTTGTCATGAATAAGTAATAGTTCATGACACAATCGAAGTATAAAGCAAAAACTCTATTAGAAACCAACAAACTATGTTCTCAGTCAGCTTTGCAACTACAACTCATCATCTTTTTAGGAAGGGTCATGTGTAGGAGCCTTTAGGCAAGTCCACATACTCAACCATCATATAGTCTTCTATGATTGCTAACACTCACCTCGTACCCATGAGCAAAACGTTTCGACCGGACACATAGAAAGATAGGGGCTTATAGTTTCGCCTCCCAACATGCTCACCTCAAGGGTGATGTCAACAATAATAACTCATGCTATCTATATTCAACTGGACATATGTGCCTAGATCTTTCCTCACCACATGATGCTTGCCAAAAGAGAAAAAATAAAAGGAATAGAGAGAAAAATTTGACTCTTTGCATAAAAGTAAAAGATAGGCCCTTCGCAAAGGGAAGCAGAGGTTGCCATGCGCTTATTTGTTTGTATTCTCAATCCCTTAGTGCAAGAGAACATCACATTGTATTACCCTTAAGATGACAACATTTATTATGCAGTCTGTCGCTTTTATTCTTTGTCATCTGAGTTCGTACAACGCTCAATTTTCTCTTACACTAAATGATCTCACACTTTTAGAAGCAATTTTTATTGCCTTTTTGCACCGATGACAACTTACTTGAGGGATCTTTCTCAATCCCTAGGTAGGTATGGTGGACACTTGAAAAATATTTGGGTTTAAGGGTTTTTGGATGCATAAGTACTATCTCTACTTACTACAGAATTTTTGGCTAGCAAAGCTGGGGGACAAGCACCACACGTCAAAGGATCTATGACAATATGACTTCTATGTGAATATAAACAAACATAAACCATTAAGTTGTCTTCCTTGTCCAACGTCAACAATTTCGGCATATAAAATTTTGATGGGGGCTCACAATCACAAAAAATTTCTAGGATAGTATATCTATATGTGAATCTTCCCTTCTGAGGGAGTCCTGGATTAGGGGGTATCCGGACAGCTAGATTATATCCTTTGGCCGCACTGTTGGACTACGAAGATACAAGATTGAAGACTTCGTCCCGTGTCCGGATGGAACTCTCCTTGGCGTGGAAGGCAAGCTTGGCAATACGGATATGTAGATTTCCTTCCTTGTAACCGACTCTGTGTAACCCTAGCCCCCTCCGGTGTCTATATAAACCGGAGGGTTTAGTCCGTAGGATAGAGAACATACAATCATACCATAGGCTAGCTTCTAGGATTTAGCCTCTCCGATCTCGTGGTTGATCAACTCTCGTACTACTCATATTATCAAGAACAATCAAGTAGGATGTAGGGTATTACCTCCATCAAGAGGGCCCGAACCTGGGTAAAACACCGTGTCCCCTGCCTCCTGTTACCATCCGCCTTAGATGCACGGTTCGGGACCCCCTACCCGAGATCCGCCGGTTTTGACACCGACATTGGTGCTTTCATTGAGAGTTCCTCTGTGTCGTCATCGTTAGGCTTGATGGCTCCTTCAATCATTGATAGTGATGCGGTCTAGGGTGAGACTTTTCTCCTCAGACAGATCTTTGTATTCGGCAGCTTCGCACTGCGGGCCAACTCGCTTGGCCATCTGGAGCAGATCGAGAGTTACGCCCCTGGCCACCAGGTCAGGTTTGGAAGCTTAAACTACACGACCGATATCCACGGAGACTTGATCTTCGATGGATTCGAGCCCCTGCCGAGTGCGCCACACGGTCACGATGAGCATGATTTAGCTCTACCATCGGAAAGTGTTTGGGAGATCGCACCGGCAACCGCTCCAACCCTCAATTCGGAGCCAATTGCGCCATCCATGGACGGGTGGATAGACCCTGCCACGAAGGCCGCATCCCCAGCGGCGATCGAGCCGAGTATCGACCTTAGCCTTCACGGGAGCCGTGACGCCGAACTGCCGGATTCTTCCCCGGCCACGGACTCCGAACCACCTACGCTCGTGCCTATCGAATCCGACTGGGCGCCGATCATGGAGTTCACCTCCGCGGATATCTTTCAGCACTCGCCCTTTGGCGACATACTGAACTCATTAAGGTCTCTCTCCTTGTCAGGAGAGTCCTGGCCGAACTATGTCCGGTAGGACTAGGATACAGATGACGAAGAAATTCGCCGCCCACCCACCACCCACTTGGTAGCCACCGTCGACGATTTGACCAACATGCTCGACTTCGACTCTGAAGACATCGATGGTATGGATGACGATGTAGGAAACGAACAGGAGCCACTGCCCACAGGGCACTAGACACCCACTTCATCATATGATGTATACATGGTGGACACACCCAAAGAAAACGACGACGAGGAATGGAAGGACGCAACGAAGGATCATTCCCTCGAGAAGCAGTCAAATCAGTGGCGTAAGCGCCACTTGAAATCCCGCCTCGGCAGAAAAATGATTATATAGACCTAGCGATACAGCAGGGTGAGCCAGTGGACGACAAACACGACATCGAACCACCGTCCGACCACGGCAACACGGAGAATCAAACCAAACAACCCGACTCCGGCGAAGATAACAGTCCGGATGACATCACACCGGATAGGCACCCGGAGCAACAGAATACCCATCAAAGGCTTGTTGCCACTACGAGGAGTCTGAAAAAGCAGAAGCAAAGGCTCAGGGCTGCACAAGACACACTCAGAATCAGATGGAGTGAAGTACTCAACACTACAGCAAAATACGGCGGTAGTCGCCACACAAAGAGCTACCCGAAGCGAAAGTTGCTACCTGAATTCGATGAGGAGGCCTTAGATCCCCCACAATCAAAAAACAAAACAGCCATCCGGTCGGATAGACGACCTCGTGGCCAACATAGAGTGGCAAACGACGCCGCACACAAGCCAGTATGCGATCCACGTGAGGGCTCGCATCAAAAGGATGGCGCAACCAGATCCATCTACGGGCCAAGCAAGCACGCTCCAGCATGCAATGCAACACAACAAAAATCCGAACACCACGGTACACCCAAATACAGGGGTGCCGCACACCCCCTATGTTTCACCGATGAGGTGCTGGACCATGAATTTCCAGAGGGATTCAAACCCGTAAACATAGAGGTGTACGACGGAACGACTGACCCTAGAATCTGGATCGAGGACTACATCCTCCATATCCACATGGCTCGAGGAGACGATCTCCACGCCATCAAGTACTTACCCCTCAAGCTCAAAGGGCCAACTCGGCACTGGCTTAAAAGCCTCCCCGAAAACTCCATTGGAAGCTGGGAAGAGCTCGAAGACGCTTTTCAGGCAAATTTTCAAGGGACCTATGTCCGACCACCGGATGCAGACGATTTAAGTCATATAACTCAACAGCCCGGAGAGTCATCCCGAAAGCTTTAGAACAGGTTTCTCACTAAAAAGAACGAAATAGTCGACTGTCCGGACGCTGAAGCCTTAGTAGCTTTCAAGCATAGCGTTCGAGATGAATGGCTTGCCAGACACCTCGGCCAAGAAAAGCCGAGAACAATGGCAGAATTAACAAGCCTCATGACCCGCTTTTGCATAGGCGAGGACAACTGGTTAGCTCGATGTAGCACCAGCGACACAAGCACATCCAAAATCAGGGGCGGAAACGGGAAGCCATGATGCAGCAAAAAGAAGCGCCGGAATAAAGAAGACAACCCGAAGAGCACGGCGGTAAACGCCGGATTCAGAAGCTCTCGGCCAGGTCAGCAAGAGTTGCCCTCCAAAGGCAACAGAGACGAACTGTCCAGCCTAAACAAGATTCTGGACAAAATATGTCAGATCCACAGCACCCCCGATAAACCTACAAATCATACCCATAGAGAATGTTAGGTCTTCAAGCAGTCCGGCAAGCTCAACGCCGAACACAAGGGGCAGGATACACCAAGCGAAGACGAGGACGAGCCTCGCAAGTAAAGCACTGGGGAACAGAAGAAATTCCCACCAGAAGTCAAAACAGTAAATGTGTTACACGTGACAAAAGGGGAGAAACAAAGCGGCACTCCTAGAGACACATGCCCCAGGGCCTATCACCGCGGAGTTCTGCCACTGGTCGTCTCAACTGATCACCTTTGACCATCGGGATTACTCGGCAAGTATCCAGTATGCAGGATGGGCTGCATTGGTGTTAGACCCGATAATTGACGGATACCACTTCACACGAGTCCTGATGGACGACGGCAGTAGTTTAAACCTGGCATATCAGGACACAGTCCGCAAAATGGGGATAGACCCAACAAAAATCAGCCATAGCAATACTACCTTTAAAGGAGTAACGCCTGGCCCAGAAACCCATTGCACGGGCTCCCTGCTACTAGAGGTTATATTCGGCTTTCCCGATAACTTCCACAGCCAAAAGTTAACCTTCCACATCGCTCCGTTCCAAAGTGGCTATCAAGCACTACTCGGACGCGAAGCTTTCGCTCGCTTTAACGCCATACCGCATTACGCTTCTCTCATGCTTAAGATGCCCGGTCCATGTGGCATCATTACAGTAAATGGAAATATTGAGCGCTCCTTGCGCAGAAGACCGTGCGGCCGCCTTGGCAGCCGCACACTAGACGGCCTCACCAACTAGAACATCTGACAGGTCGTTAAGACCACGGACACGGCTAGACGAGTGTGGTGCGGATATATATAATTGATACAGGTTTGATGGCTATACCCCCATAACAATACAAGGGGCTCAACGCGTGTAAACAAGTGACAATTAGGCTCAACCTTACTTATCTTGAACTGTGCATGGTTTATTTAGTATAACCTACCTTTTTGCACGACAACTTTTCAACTAAGTTCCTCTCTTTTACAGATGACCATCGTGCTACACCCGTCCAGGATACGGCACAACGGAGATACAGGCGCAGACGTGCAGCAGGGACTCGCTCCAAGGATTCTTTTTAGAATTAAGACCCTGTGTAAACCTTTTTTACTATCTCTTGTTGATACACATCCCCTGGATTCTCAGTACAATTGAGAAGGATGCTGACGTATTGGCATGTGGCCACGTCAGAATATTGCACGTACCTGGACACTAGGGGCTTATTACAAAGGGCACTGTTTAGGCCCGGCTTACATCATAAAGACCGAATACCTTAGGGAGTGTTCGGCGTCGCGAGTTTGGCCTTATATGCATCAGCTCCGAGGCATGTCTTTGGTCAAATGTTGGGCTTTCCCGGCTCCTGTGTTTTGCTGCCTTACGTTCCGCTCTATCGGTTAAGGCAGCACCAGGAGAACTACTGCGATTGTGCCCTGGTTCATCCGGACGAGCACCTCAGTAGAGAAAGCCGAAAACTAGCTGTCATGATATAGCATGAGACTGGTCAACCACTCGATGACCTAGCGGAACCTTCGGGATTCCTCCGCCTTAACAAAGGGTCGTTTCCCAGCCAGGCATGTATGCGCCCCGAATTCGGATGAGCACAGAGCCACCAGGGGCTATATAGTAGCCCCACTGTCAAACTCCTCTGGCTAAGTGAAAGTGTTATAGCATTATAGTCTGATTGCCTAGTTCGCTGCGCTATCACCTCCTTAATGGACCAAGACGTTGGATCAAGTGTGAAAATGCATCTTCTGCGAACACCCCCGCATTATATGCGTGGGGGCTGAAGCCGACGACTGCCATCTTTCAGGTTATATACATATATACAAAAACGGCCGCACATGAGGCATCATAGTACTTTCGGGCAAAAGTATAAATACATCCTTGATAAACTCAATAAAACATTGTTATTACAATGGGAATACATATCACTTAAACATAATATTCTTCGAGCACCGAGCCTCTATCGAACGAGCGCCTTCAAGAACTTCTTCAAAGTAGTGCTCGGCGGCCACTCGGCCTATGGCCAAACCCTGTGCCGCAACAGTGGTGACATCCATCTCTGCCCAGTATGTTTTGACACGGGCAAGGGCCACTCGCGAGCCTTCTATGCACGCCGACCTCTTTACAGCATCGATGCGTGGCACAACACCAAGGAATTGTTGCACTAAGCTAAAGTAGCTATTCGGCCTTGGCCCTCCTGGCCACAGATGATCCACAACGGACCTCATGGCAAGTCCGGATAGTCTATGGAGCTCGGCCCAACCGGTCAATCGCTAATTCAGCAACAGCGGACGGACTAGAGCATGAAACTGTGACCAGAACAGCTTCTCCACTTCAGGACCTTTCTGATCCTTGCAGTACTCAGCCGCATCAACAGCACTTGCAGCCAAATTCATGTACTCGTCCGCAGAACTCCATAGCCGGTCTAGAGGAGCATATTTCGGATCTCCGAACTTAGCCCGCAACAAGAAGGGCTTCCCAGAAACGATATCCGCAGCTTGATTCAGCTCCTTCTTCGTCGCTCTAACTTTGGAGCGGGCTTCCTTGGCAGCCACCCGGGCCTTCTCCAGGTCCATCGCCTTCGCCCGGTTTTCTTCTTCAAGAAGCCGATAACGGTCAGCAGCATCTTTTAACTCCATGGCCATCTTGGTAATCTTTTCTTTGCTCTCGCAATGTGCGCGCTGTTCGGCCCTTAACTCTTCGGCCGCCTTTAAAGCGGCCACATTGCTACTCCTTGCTTGCTCCTTGGCTCGGGCAAGCTCTGCCCGAAGGGTCTCCATGGTGGCAGCTCCATCTGCAGTCACAACATATTAAAGATAATGGCATCATGCTGCTCTTATTATGTGACAATCACCAGAAAAATCACCTACCCTGTGCCTCGTCAAGCTGCTTGTTAACAAGCATGATGTCGGCATCCGCCGCATCCAGCTGCCGCTTTAGTTCGGCAAACCCATCAGTCCGGCTAGCCACCGGAGCTTCAACCACCTGCACATAAAGGCGGTCTGGTTATTACCTGGGACTATGATCCTCTATTTGCTGCCGTTTTCGACGACAACCAGTCTCAGGGGCTACTATCTACACAGGGCACATCTAAAAATATGCGGTACTGTCAAAAATGTACATCATTTCACGTACCTCAAAGCCCGTCAGTAGACTCATAAAGGCTTCATGCAACCCGCTTTCGGTGGATGAAATCCTTTCAATCACCGTACCCATCAATGTGTGCTGCTCTTCTGAGATAGCCGCTTGCTCTAGCAGATCCCTCAATATGTCCGACCGCACACCAGACGGTGCCGGACTCTTTTGATTGCTCTCTTCAAGAGCCAGATACTGAGGACTTCGGGTGGCCATAGGATTACCTTCTGGCCTTGCCGGATCAAGAGAAACCCTCCGCGACGACACCTCGGGGTTGCCCGCCTCATAAGGCGGTATGGCAGGGGGAGGCGTTTCGCTCTCAATCATCTCTGGAAGAAGATCCCCTGAAGACGAGCTCTACTGAGAAGGGCTAAGATCCGAACTGCAATATAAATGCCTCAGTTATTTTCCTCAAAGGTAAAGCAAGATATTTTCATTCACCCTTTTACTTACAGGTCGGTGGAGGGCTGATCCCCTTGAGGGCATGGTACGGCCAGGGTATCCCCCAGGGCAGGACCCTCTGGCGGAGATTTCTTCCCCCGTTTGGAGACCGTTGTCTCCAGGTCCTCAGAGGCGGTTCTCTTCCGTCCCTGCTGAGAGGAAGTTTTAGTTCCTCCCCCCGGCTAACTTCCTTCGCGGAGGCGCTAGCCTCCTTGTTCCCCCCTTTATCTTCTCCAGAGGGCGCTTGATAAGGCGTGATCTCCAGCATCCTGGTTAGCACGGGATTTGGTGAGGTCTCAGGGAGGGGGGCCGAATACCTGATCAACTTCGCCTTCACTATCCAATCCTGGGTCAAAGAGCGGATTTTTTCGGGCAATGTTGCGATAAATAAACATGCAGTATGTTCGGATGCGGGGCTACTTACTTGGGTATCCGGGCGATTGCAGCTCAGGCCTGCATCCTCAGTGATGTCCGGACACATTATTTGTGTGTAATACCCTCGATGCGGCTATAGCTCCCACGTGTCGAGGCACGACTTAGAGACATAATCGCATTGAAGGCATATGTCGCAAGTTAGGCAATCTTCACAACATCCCATGTAATAATAATAAAAGGGGAGATAACATAGTTGGCTTACACTCGCCACGTCAACCAAGTACATAAATAACATTACATCATCCATACACTCAAGGCCCGACTATGGCTCCAAAATAAAAGAGAACCCAACATGCGACAACGGTCCCAATCACCCCCAACTGGGCACCACTACTGATCGTCGGGAAAGGAAACATAGTATCGTTGACAGTCTTCGTCGAACTCCCACTTGAGCTCGTAAGCGTCTCCTGGAGCGGAATCATCAGGCCCTGCATCTGGTGTAATAGTAATCTGTGAGCCACAGGGGCTCAGCAATCTCGCACCCTCGCGATCACAAATATTTGAGCTTATAGGTATGGCAAGGTATTATATGAGTGGAGCTGCAGCAAGCGACTAGCAAGTATGGTGGCTAACTTATCCGCAAAAGAGAGCGAGAAGAGAAGGCAAGCTCGAGCGAGAAACTAGAGAACAACCTGCGCAAACATTACTCCAACACCGTGTCCACTTCCCGGACTCCGCCGAGAAGAGTCCATCACGGCAACACACTCAGTTGATTCATTTTAATTAATTAAGGTTCAAGTTATCTACAACCGGACATTAACAAATTCCCATCTGCCCATAACCGCGGGCACGGCTTTCGAAAGTTCAATCCCTGCAGGGGAGTCCCAACTTAGCCCATGACAACCTGTCACGGTCAACGAAGGAATAGACCTCCTCCCAAGACGTTCCGATCAGACTCGGTATCTCGGTAACTCAAGACACTTCGACAGGTTAAAACAAGACCAACAACACCACCCGAATGTACCGACAAATCCCAATAGGAGCTGCACATATCTCTTTCTCAGGGCACACTCAGATGAGCAAGACGTCGGGTAGGCCAGCCCAAATTTGCCCCTGGTAGCCCCGGGCATCGCTCAGTGGGACCAACACTCAGAGGAGCACTGGCCCGGGGGGGTAAAATAAGATGACCCTTGAGTCTGCAGAACCCAAGGGAAAGAAAAGGCTAGGTGGCAAAAGGTAAAACCAAGGTTGGACATTGCTGGAAAAGCTTTAATCAAGGCGAACTATCAAGGGGTTCCCATTATAACCCAACCGCGTAAGGAATGCAAAATCCGGGAACATAACACCGATATAACGGAAACTAGGGTGGCAAGAGTGAAACAAAACACTAGGCGAGAGGCTGAGCCTTCCACCCTTTACCAAGTATATAGATGCATTAAGACAACATAGCAATATAATGATATCCCAACAAGTAAATAAAAGATGTTCCAACAAGGAACGGCCTCCAATCTTCACCTGCAACTAGCAACACTATAAGAGGGGCTGAGCAAAGCAGTAACATAGCCAATCAACGGTTTGCTAGGACAATGGTGGGTTAGAGGTTTGACATGGCAATTTAGGAGGCTTTCAAGCAAGTGGTAGGCATCGTAGCAATGGCATAGCAAAAGAGCGAGCAAACTAGCATAGCAAAGATAATAATGATTTCGAGGGTATGATCATCTTGCCTGCACAGTTGTCAGAGTTGACTGGATCCTCGAGAGCAAACTCAACAGGCTCCTTGTTAGCAAACTCGTCTCCCGGCTCTACCCAAACAAGACAAACAAGCAACAAGGATACAATCAACCACGTGCAAGAACAAGCAATATGATGAAATGATGATATGCTATGCGGGATGCGGTGCGGGATGCAAAATGCAAGATATGACAGGAAATGAATGAACCTGGCCTCAACTTGGAATTCCAAGTGTGCCACTGGAAAGATGAGATGAAATCGCTTGAAAACGATATAAAGAACGCCGGAATCGGAGTTACGGTTTGGAAATGGCAAGCGATTCAAAAATGACACCGGTCTGCGATTTACAGCAAGTAGGCATCTAAATGCAATGAAATGAACATGCTACAGCACCCAAACAAGACAACAAAATATATGGCAGGGATGCACACAAGATGCTTAACAAAAGTCTAGCACTGAGCTACGGCCAATTCATCCATTAGGAGGTTCAAACAAGCATGGCAAAAACGCAAATGGTAAAACAGATCTCAGACTTAGTGAAATCAACACTTGTCTGGAATTTCAGATCATATAACCCTTTTCGGAGCAACAAAACAACATGCTACAGGACCTGAACATGACAAAGAAAGACATGGCATGGAGCTACTCAACAAGATTAACAAAAGTCCCTTAGTGACCTTGAGCCAAAAGGGATCACAAAATATACTAACAAGCACACGAACATAGCAAAAACATAAACAGTTTTCAGACTTAGTGAAAACTGGGACATGCTGAAACATAACTCACGAATGCATGTTTACGAGCTCGATGCACTCACCACGGTGCAAGTCATGGCAAGGAAAGCATACACCCATAAAGAAGGCACAAAATACAAGCTAGACATGGCAAGAACAATGGCATAGCATGCACGGATCAACTACAATAACATCGGCAAAATCGCAAACAAGTTGACGATCTGCCCAGATTCGCAACGAAGCAAAAGTAGAGCTCGATTGACTCAAGCTAGGGTGCTCCATAATTGCAAAAAAAGACATGGATGTATAGAGCACTACAAGATTAACAAAACTTCCTTACTGATCATCCTCAAAAGAGGCACGGATCACTAGGAAACAACATGAACATATGGCATCGTGAACTAAACAATCCCAGGACTTGGTGAAATTACTAAGTCCCTGAAAACAGAATTAGTAAGTGCACCACTTTGCAAGCTTGCACAAGTCACCACACACATCCTAAAAATACATGGGTTGCACCTCTGGATAGATGACAAAACCCTTAACAAAACATATGGAGAACTCACGGGCATAGCATGCACACATTAATCATGGCAAAAATGACAAAAGTGCTAAACGGAGTAGCAGATCTGACAATTAACTCAAGTAGCCCGCTTCTAACAGCATTTAGAGCATCAAGACGAGCTCAATTGAAAATGATGCAATGGAATGAAATGATGTACTCTCTGAGATGAACATTTTGATATCCTATATGGCCAAATCGGAGCTATGGATGCAAAGTTACGGAGCCGCGAACATGGCAACTTGGATCAGGAATTCTGGGACTTAGAAAAATTATACCCCGCGGGAACCGGGACGAGGAGGACCCGGGACGAGGAGATCCGGGCGAGGCGGGGTTGTTTGGATGGCTGAGCTGGTGGATCTGGTCCACCCGACCAGATCGGATCCGGCCGGAGCTCCGGCGAGCGGCGGACGGCGGGCGGGGCGGCAGCGGCCGGCGGCCGAGGCGGCGGTGGACGGCGGGCGGTGCGGGCGGCTCCGGCGACGCGGTGGCGGAGGCCGGCGACCGGCAAGGCGGCGGGGAGAGCGGGGCCGGCTCGGGCGGCATGAACAGCGAGGGAGCTCGGGCGGCGGCGGCGACCCGCGGTGGCAGCGGTGGACGGCGGCGAGGCGGCGCGGCGGCCGGGCGGGCGAGGCGGCGTCGGCTCGGGCGGCGGGGAGCAGCGGTGCGACGGCGCGCGCCGATGGGCCGCGGGGGCCCGGCCTGGGCTCGGCGGGCCGGCGCATGGAGGGAGGCGGCCGCGTATGGGGAGGCACCACGTGGCGGCGGGGCTCGGGTCGGACACGTCCGGCCCGGCAGACTTTGTCCGGCGGCGGCGGATCTAGGGTTAGGGGGGAGAGGATCCGAGAATTGGAATGGGGGTGTATATATAGGCATAGGAGGAGCTAGGAGAGTCCAAATGAGGTGTGGTTTTCGGCCACGCGATCGTGATCGAACGTTCTAGGACATGGAGCAGAGTTTGGTGGGTTTTGGGCCAAATTGGAGGGGTGTTGGGCTGCAACACACACGAGGCCTTTTCGGTCCCTCGGTTAACCGTTGGAGTATCAAACGAAGTCCAAATGGTACGAAACTTGACAGGCGGTCTACCGGTAGTAAACCAAGGCCGCTTGGCAAGTCTCGGCCCAATCCGGAAATGTTTAATCCCCACACACGAAAGAAAGCTAGAAATGACCACCGGAGGAGAACGAAGCACCGGAATGCAAAACGGACAACGGGGAAAACGCTCGAATGCATGAGATGAACACGTATGCAAATGCAATGCACATGATGACATGATATGAGATGCATGACAATGATAACAACACACGGAGACAAAACCTGAACCCGAGAAAATAAATATAACTTAACGCCGGAAACGGTAAGAGTTGGAGTACAAATTGGGAAAGTTACATCCGGGGTGTTACATTGTGGTCCAAAGAACAATTTGTAAATTTCTTCATGCGTCATGCCGAGGAAATGTTGAATAGCTCGCGGTCCTTCCGGGTTTAATTCCCACATGAGAAGGGGCCGGCGTTTGCAAGGCTGGACTTGACGAACTAGCATGACTTGCACTATCATAACCAGGCTGAAATGTCTCTCAAGGAGATCTCGGATACGGCTTTGCAGTATTGGCACATCCTTTGCTGGACCCCAGCTCAGCCCCCTGCTAATCCATGACATCAGTTGTGGTGGGGGGCCTGAGCGAAAGGTGGGGGCAGCTACCCACTTGGCACTTCGGGGAGCTGTGATGTAGAACCACTCCCGCTGCCACAATTCGGACACCTTTGGGAAGTAACCCTCAGGCCATGGAGTGTCAGCAATTTTGCTTATTGAAGCGCCTCCGCACGCTGCTTGCTGCTCCTCGGTCATCTTCGGCTTCACATCGAAGGTCTTGAGCCACAGGCCGAAGTGAGGGGCAATGCGGAGGAAGGCCTCACATACGACAATAAATGTCGAGATGGGAAGAAGGGAATCCGGGGCCAGATCGTGAAAATCTAGCCCGTAATAGAACATAAGACCCCTAACAAAGGGATCCAGAGTGAGGCCTAGTCCTCGGAGGAAGTGGGAGACGAACACGACGCTCTTGTTGGGTTCGGGAGTAGGGACGACTTGCCCTCGGGCTGGCAGCCGATGCAAAATTTCGGCGGTCAGATATCTGGCCTCTCTCAACTTCTTAATGTCCTCCTCCGTGACGGAGGAAGGCATCCACCGACCTTGGAGGTTGGATCCGAACATAGTTGAAGGTCCGAAGTGCCTAAACCTAAGCTTTGGGTGTTGGAACTCGAGGCGAGAGGCGGATTCGATTAAGATCGAGAGGAAAAGGCCTTGTCCCCTTTATAAAGAGGGTGAATATCAAGCGTCCTCCTCGTAGCCGTTTGGGACTTGCCTAAGAACTAGGAGTCCTACCAATAGGCACGGTTGGGTTACCCACGTCCGTATTGATGAGAATCCAGTAATAAAGGGGACACGATCTCTGCTTCGACAAGACGTGCCAAGGAGACCGCCTCGTGAAACACGCTGAGATTGGTTATGAAAAACTATTCGAATAAAGACCTGGCTGTGGTGTGATGTCACACTACGGGGTACATCAGCAGATTAGATTTACGGAAATATTATTCTCTCTACGGTGGTATGTGGAACTTGTTTTGCAGAGCCGGACATGATCCTCGTGTTCAAAATCTTCTATGAAGTATTCGGAGGAGGAACCCACCTTGCAATGCCGAAGACAATCTGTGCGCCGGAGTCATCGTCATTGAAGCCTGGTTCAGGGACTACTGAGGGAGTCCTGGATTGGGGGGTATCCGGACAGCCGGATTATATCCTTTGGCCGGACTTTTGGACTATGAAGATACAAGATTGAAGACTTTGTCCCGTGCCCGGATGGAACTCTCCCTGGCGTGGAAGGCAAGCTTGGCAATACAGATATGTAGATATCCTTCCTTGTAACCGACTCTGTGTAACCCTAGCCCCCTCCGGTGTCTATATAAACCGATGGGTTTAGTCCGTAGGACAGAGAACATACAATCATACCATAGGCTAGCTTCTAGGGTTTAGCCTCCCCGATCTCGTGGTAGATCAACTCTTGTACTACTTATATTATCAAGAATAATCAAGCAGGACGTAGGGTATTACCTCCATCAAGAGGGCCCGAACCTGGGTAAAACATCGTGTCCCCTGCCTCCTGTTACCATCCACCTTAGACGCACAGTTCGGGACCCCCTACCCGAGATCTGTCAGTTTTGACACCGACACCTTCCCTTATTAATTCTTTCATGAGTTGCATCATTGACTAATGCTAAGTTTGTCAATCTCTAATAAATTTTTCTACTTATACTTTTCCTTATGTGGTGCCATCACCTACCATAGGATTAGTATATAATCTTATTTATTTATTTATTTCCTTTCTTCATTTATTTCCTTCCTTCATTTATTTCCTTCCCCCTTTTTTCTTTTTTTCTTTTATTTATTTGCAACATGAAAGTAAAGAAAGCAAAAACTCAAACTAACTTTATTATATAACTTGCACAAGATTACAAGGATAGATCACTAAGCAAACTCTCAAAGAAGAAAGGATCGAACTAAACTTTATTTCATCTAAAGCAAAAGATTGAACTAAGATAAGTAAAAGCAAAAAGAATGTGGGATGATACGATACCGGGGCACCTCCCCCAAGCTTGGCGAAAGCCAAGAGGAGTGCCCATACCCGGTACTCAATTCTCCTTTGGTGGTGAAGGAGAAGAAGCCTTGTCCTCATATTTCCATGGCAGTGGTGGTGGTGAGAAAGTGTGGGGTTCCCCTTTTGCTTCCTCCAGCTTCCGCCAGAGAATAAAATTTTCCATCATCAACTCACAATTATCGATCTCGAGTTTTATTATCCTCTTGCATAACGCCTCAATGCTCTCATCCTTGAACCGGGAAGGAATCAATTCATCTTCCTCCTCCTCGGAGGTCTAGCTATAGTGCCCCTCATCCCCATAGGACTTAGGGTTTGCGATGAGATGAGCAACATAGCTCTCACCCTCAGAGTCTTGGGAGGACATATTTTCAGATCTGCACAGAAAACAACAAGAAAAGAGAATAGAGAATTTCTCCGTGATACGGTGATCAACAGGTTTGGGGAGTATATATAGATTTTTTTATCTTGGAGGACAAGTATATGGAAGAAAAACAGAGTACAGAAGGTGTCCCAGGTGGGAACAACCCACCTGGGCGCGCCAGGCTCCATGGTGTCTTGTTCCCACCAGGGGACACTTCCTGGTAGTTTCTTTATTTCCAAAATTATAAAATATTCCAAAATTGATAAAAAATATTTTTTCAGATTTTCCAGAGTCCATTTACTTAACGTATCACGTACCTCCTTATTTTCACGATTATGGAGTGTTTCGGAAGGACTCTTTTATGTGCTCTTCCGGTGTCAAAGTTTGGATAATATTACTTTCAACATTAATAGGCATACCTGAGATATAATGCTTTATTCGTTGCCCATTGACAACCTTCGGGTTAGTACATTCAGATTTATTTATTTTGATGGCTCCAGACCGGTAAACCTCCTCGATGATGTATGGGCCTTCCCATTTCGAAAGGAGCTTTCCTGCAAAAAATCTAAAATGAGAGTTGTACAAAAGAACATATTCTCCGACTTTAAACTCACACTTTTGGATTCTTTTGTCATTCCATCTTTTAACCTTTTTTTGAATAACTTTGCATTTTCATAAGCTTGGGTTCTCCATTCATCTAAAGAACTTATATCAAATAACCTCTTTTCACCAGCAAGTTTGAAATCATAATTAAGTTCTTTAACTGCCCAATATGCTTTATGTTCTAACTCAAGAGGCAAATGACAAGCTTTTCCATAAACCATTTTATAAGGAGAAATACCCATAGGATTTTTTAAGCTATTCTATAAGCCCAAAGTGCATCATCTAATTTCTTAGACTAATTCTTCCTGGACCTATTAACAGTCTTTTGCAAAATTAATTTTATTTCTCTATTTCTAAGTTCAACTTGACCACTAGACTGAGGATGATAGGGTGATGCAATTTTATGGTTAACATCATACTTAGCAAGCATCTTACTGAAAGCACCATGAATAAAGTGTGAACCACTATCAGTCATTAAATATCTAGGGACTCCAAACCTTGGGAAAATTACTTCCTTAAGCATTTTAATAGAGGTGTTGTGATCAGCACTACTAGTTGGAATAGCTTCTACCCATTTAGTAACATAATCAATAGCAACCAAAATATGTGTATACCCATTAGAGGAAGGAAAAGGTCCCATGTAATCAAATCCCCAAACATCAAAAGGCTCAACAGGAAGTGAATAATTCATATACATTTCTTGATGCTTACCGATATTACCTATTCTTTGACATTCATCACAAGATGAGACAAACTTACGGGCATCCCTGAAGAGAGTAGGACAATAAAATCCCGATTGCAGTACCTTGTGATCAATTCTATCTCCAGCATGATGCCCTCCATAAGCCTCAGAGTGATATTTCCGTAAGATTTGTCCCTATTCATGCTCAGGTACAGAATGTCTAATAATACCATCTACTCCTTTATAAAGATGTGGGTCATCCCAACAGTAATGCCTTAAATCATAGAAGAACTTTTTCTTTTGTTGGTATTAAAGTTAGGTGGCAAATATTTAGCAACAATGTAATTAGCATAGTGGCTCATCAATAGGAAGTGGCTCATCAAGCACATTTTCAAGCCTAGACAAGTTATCAACTACGGGGTTCTCAGCTCCTTTTCTATCAATGATATGTAAATCAAATTCTTGTGACAAGAGAACCCAACGAATAAGTCTAGGTTTAGCATCTTTCTTTTCCATAAGATATTTAATAGCAGCATGGTCTGTGTGAACATTTACTTTGGAATCAACAATATAAGGTCAAAATTTATCACAAGCAAACACCACTGCTAAGAATTCCTTTTCAGTAGTAGCATAATTTCTTTGAGCATTGTCTAGAGTTTTACAAGCATAATGAATAACATTCAATTTCTTATCAATTCTTTGTCCTAGAAAAACACCAACAGCATAATCACTAGCATCACACATAATTTCAAAAGGCAAGTTCCAATCAGGTGGTTGAACAATAGGTGCAGTAATTAAGGCTTTCTTGATTGTTTCAAAGGCTTCAAGAAAATCATCATAAAAAACAAAAGGAACATCCTTTTGCAAAAGACTAGTGAGAGGCCTAGAAATTTTAGAGAAGTCTTTGATAAATTTCCTATATAAACGAGCATGGCCTAGGAAACTACGAATACCTTGGATGTCCTTAGGACATGTCATTTTCTCAATTGCATCAACCTTAGCTTGGTCCACTTCAATACCTCTTTCAGAAATTTTATGACCCAAGACAATGCCTTCATTAACCATAAAGTGGCACTTCTCCCAATTCAAGACAAGATTTGTTTGTTCACATATCTGCAAAACTCGCTCAAGGTTGATTAAACAATCATCAAAATACTTCCCATAAACAGAAAATTCATCCATGAAAACCTCAACAATCTTTTCACAAAAGTCAGAGAATATTGCAGTCATACATCTTTGAAAGGTAGCAGGTGCATTACATAAACCAAAAGGCATACGTCTATAAGCATAGGTTCCAAATGGACAAGTAAAAGTAGTCTTTTCTTGATCAGGTTGAGAAACAGGTATTTGTGAAAAGCCAAAATATCCATCAAGGAAGCAAAAGTGTGTGTGCTTAGATAATCTTTCAAGCATTTGATCAATAAAAGGAAAAGGGTAATGATCTTTTCTAGTTGCTTTATTTAATTTTCTAAAATCGATTAACATTCTATAGCTTGTAACAATTCTTTGTGGAATAAGTTCATTTTTATCATTAGGAACAACAATAATACCACCTTTCTACACAATGAACAGGACTTACCCATCTACTATCAGCTATAGGATAAATTATACCTGCTTCTAGAAGTTTTAATATTTCCGTTCTTACCACCTCTTTCATCTTTGGATTTAACCGACTTTGGTGATCAACAACTGGTTTAGCATCAGGTTCCATATTAATTTTGTGCTGACATAGAGTGGGACTAATGCCCTTTAAATCATCAAGATTATATCCAATAGCAGCCCGGTGCTTCCTTAGAACTTTCAATAATCTTTCTTCTTCATTTTCTGAAAGGTTAGCACTAATAATAATATGATATATCTTCTTTTCATCAAGATAAGCATATTTCAAAGTGTCTGACAATTGTTTTAATTCAAACACAGGATCACCTTTTGGTGGAGGAGGACCTCCCGGAGTTTCAATAGGCAAATTGTGTTTAAGCAGAGGACGTTTTTCAAAGAAAACTTATCTATTTCATTTCTTTCATGCATATGTAAATCATTTTCATGGTCTAGCAAATATTGTTCTAAAGGATCAGTAGGTGGCATAGCAATAGAAGCAAGACCAATTAATTCATCCTTACTAGGCAATTCTTTTTCAAGATGATTTCTACTAAACTTGGAAAAATTAAACTCATGAGACTCATCACCAAAGCTAACACCCACAGTTTGTTTCTTGCAATCTATCTTATCATTAAGTGTGTTCAAGAAAGGTCTACCAAAGATAATGGGACAGAAGTCATCTTGCGGGGTACCAAGAACAAGAAAATCAGTAGGATATTTTATTTTCCCACATAATACTTCAACATCTCTAATAATCCCACAAGGTGATATGGTGTCTCTATTAGCAAGTTTAATAGTAACATCTATGTCTTCTAACTCAGCAGGTGCTATGTCCTTTATAATTTCTTGATATAGAGTGTAAGGAATAACACTCACACTAGCACCCATATCACACAAACCATGATAACAATGATCTCCTATTTTAACCAAAATAACAGGCATGCCAACAACTGGTCTATGTTTATCTTTTCCATCAGGTTTAGCAATTCTAGCAGCTTCTTCATAGAAGTAAATAACATGCCCATAAATATCTTCTTCCAAGAGATCTTTAACCATAGCAATTCTAGGTTCTAATTTAATTTGTTCGTCAGGTTTAGGTGTTCTAACATAGCTTTTGTTAACCACAGTTGAATCTTTAGCATGCTCCTTTATCCTAACAGGAAAAGGGGGTTTCTCAATATAAGCAGAAGGAACAACTGGATCAACATTATAGAGTATAGTTTCTTCTTTAACTGGTACTGGTTCTTTAATTTCTTCTTTAATAGGTGGGTGATATTTAAACCACTTCTCTTTAGGGAGTTCAACACGAGTAGCAAATGATTCAACAAAGGAGGCTACTATCTCAGATCAAGTCCATATTTAGTGCTAAACTTTTGAAAGCATCAGTATCCATAAAAGATTTAACACAATCATACTTAAGCTTAATACCTGACTCTTTACCTTCGTCGAGTTCCCAATCTTCAGAGTTGCGTTTAATTCTTTCCAAAAGATCCCACCGGAATTCAATAGTCTTCTTCATAAAAGAACCAGCACAAGAAGTATCAAGCATGGTTTGATCATTACGAGAAAGCCGAGCATTAAAGTTCTGGATAATAATTTCTCTTGAGAGCTCATGATTGGGGCATGAATATAAAATTGACTTAAGCCTCCCCCAAGTTAGAGTGATACTTTCTCCTTCACGAGGCCAAAAATTATATATATAATTCTGATCACGATGAACTAGATGCATAGGATAATTTTTTTGGTGGAACTCCAATTTCAAATGATTCTAGTCCCATGATCCAATATCATCGCATAGCCTATACTGTCGGCGTCGTGGGAATGGGGGTCCCCAGACTTGCCTGCCGGCGACCCGCGGCGTGGCCGAGCCTACAGGCCGTACGGCCCATCTTCACCAACAAAGCATCCAAGACCCTCGCGTGGGTCCAAGCCTCGTGAGGCGGACGACGCAACGCCTCCTCTGGAGTGGCCTAGCCAGGCAGGCTCATGAGGAGCGGAGATATCAAGGCGGGGCAAACCTCACGAGGCCCTTGTGACGTGAGCCGTGACGCACGACACCAGGCGGGCGCCAGCGCGCGCAACGTCCTTGTTTCCTCTTTGGTGCTAAGGAGGACAGCACAAGCGAAGAGTACCGAGGCATCAGGCAAAGGTTGCTATATTGGTGCAATGAGACAAAGACCAAGAGGACGGCAAGACGGAGGTCATCGTGGAGCCCAAGACGGTGTCACCACAGAGCTTTTTGCAGGCGAAGACCACTTTTGTCAGGATAGCTTGTACTAGCTGTCCCCCTTCAAATCGGCCCGCTATTGTTGGCTCCCTTCCCGCTCGATATTTGGGAAGAGGACCAGGGCCAATATAAAATAGTACTAGCCACCACCTTAGCAAGGGACAGATCTTTCAGACCATCCTCATACACACAAGCTCACCGAGCTCAAGAACACCTCAACCTAGGAGTATGTTCTTCCCTTGTACTGTTCATCATTAGCCCTATAGACAATCCACCACCACCACACTGGAATAGGGTATTACACCACAACAGTGGCCCGAACCAGTATAAATCTCGTGTCTTTCTGTGTTGCGAGTTCGTTGAGTTCGTATGCGAGATCTTAGCGAGCTAGGGCATAGCTTGGTGGGAAGGAAAGACTTCGCGCACACCCCAGTGTTCGAACCTTAAGGGTTTGCCGGAACCCCACATCCGACATTTGGCGCGCCAGGTAGGGGTGCGTCGTAGCTTCCCTTCCATCAGTTCGTCGCTCCGTCGCTCCGTCTCCATGGCGGACGCTCGCCGTGCTCGAGCTGAGCGTCGGGCTGCCCTCACCCCCCGTGTCGCTCAGACGGCTCCCATCGGCGGGCCACATCGCCGTTCTCCATCTCCCGCTGCCAACACAGCCACCGGCCCGGCGGGGAATGAGCAACAGGCATCCTCGCTGAATCCTTCGGTGTGGCAGGACTGCCGCACCGCCACTCCATCGCTGACCCCTGCCAGTTCTTCGTCTCACGCTCACTGCGCTCCCATGGAGGCACGGGCCGCGCTCCTCACGGCGAACGAGCTCCTGTGTTACCGCTCCGTCGACGACCTCTACGAGGAGTGGCTCGACCGCGTCGCCGACCTCGTCCGCGCCGCAGGGGGCTCTCCGACGCCGTCCCACTCTCTGCCTCCCGCTCAACCAGCCGCGGGCGATGGGGCTCATGGCGTGCCTCCACTGCCTCAGCCCCAAGATGTCGCCTTGGCACCAAGGTGTGCGGCTCCGCGACATGATCCGCCGTGCCCGGCGCCTGCGCGCGAAGAGAGAAGCTGCCAAGAAATTCCGCGGCCGCGAGAAGCTGCACCTGCGCTCCCTGTGCCACCTCGTCAAGACCGCACACCGCCCGCAGCGGTGCAGCGCGGACCTCGTCAAGACCAAGCTCCACCTTCGAAGCAGGCCCCGACAACCACGGCTGGCTGTCGCGCCTTCACTCCCGAGCTGCGTAGCATCGCCTGGCCGGGCAAGTTCAAGCCGGATCTGCCTCCTCGCTACGACGGTACCGTCAGCCCCACGGAGTTCCTGCAGCTCTATGAGCTGAGCATCGAAGCGGCCAACAGCAACAAAAAGGTCATGGCGAACTAGTTTCCCATGGCTCTCAAGGATGGATCTCGCTCCTGGCTCCTGAACCTACAACACGGCTCGATCTCCTCCTGTGACGAGATGCGCGACCGCTTTGTCGGCAACTTCCAGGGCACTCGCGACCGCCCAGTGGCCACGGGTGACCTACGCCGCAACAGGCAGCAGCCAGGAGAGATCCTCCAGAAGTACATCCAGCGCTTCAATAACACCCGCCTCAAGATCCCCAAGGTCACGGACGAGGCCATCATCTCCGCATTCTCCGTCGGCGTCTGTGACGTCACGATGAAGGAAGAGCTCGCCATCCACGAGGAGCTCTGCACATCTCAGGAGCTGTTCAACCCGGCGAACAGGTGCGCAAGAGCTGAGGAGGGGCGCCTCCCTCTCCTTGAGCCGCCAGCCGTGGGCGAGGAGGAGAAGAAGGCCAAGGCCAAGGACGTGAAGCGGAAGGAGGTAGCTGTGCTCGCAGCGGAGCCCGGCATCAAGCGGGGAAGAGCTCAGCCCGAGTCTTCCAAGAATAGCCGATCACTCTGTGCCTTACACAATCTGAACACCCACAACACCAGCGATTGTCAAGAGCTCAGAGCCATACGAGAAGGACGCTACGGTCGACGCCCCGAGCGCAACGATCGGGGCTACGGCCGCGGAGGAGGACGTGGAGGCGAACGCTGAGACGACCGTGGCACGCGCCAGGAGTGGCGCGACCGGCCTCGTGAGGACCGCTGGTAGGACCAGCCTCGTGAGGGCGCCTGGAGGGACCCGCCTCATGATGATCGCCCCCAGGGCGATGCCGGTCTTCCCCCGCTGCCGCCATCAAGAAGGAACGACGACCACCACCAGGACGAGAGGGCTAGGGGCTTCCAGGAGCCGCGCGCGATCGCCTGCATCTTGGGCGGCGCCCAGGCCCCAGCCTCTCAGCGCGTCTTCAAGCAGTTTGCTCGCGAGGTGAACGCGGTGCTCCCCAAGCTCGAGGCCACGCGCCCGCTCAGGTGGTCCCAATGCGCCATCAGTTTCAACTCGGCGGATCAACTCAAGTGCGCAGCCACCGCTGGCACCCTCCCTATGTTGTGTTCCTCGGTCATCAGCAATGTGCAGGTCACCAAGACCCTCATCGACGGCGGCGCAGGGCTCAACATCCTGTCTGTCAACACGTTCGAAAATCTCCAAGTGCCATATGAGTAGCTCCAGCCCACCAAGCCTTTCTCAGGAGTGACCGACGGCTCCACCACACCGATAGGGCGGGTCCACCTGCCTGTCACCTTCGGGGAGCGCAAGAACTACCGCACCGAGCTCATCGACTTCGACGTCGCGCACATCCGCCTGCCGTACAATGCCATCCTCGGGTATCCAGCCCTGGCCAAGTTCATGGTAGTCACTCATCACTGCTACAATGTTCTCAAGATACCATGAAGCAGAGGAATCCTCACGGTCCCGTGTGAAGAGAGGGATGCGGTGTGCTCCCTCGAGTGCGCCTTTCAAGTCACAGCAATCGACGACCCTGACAGCAGAAATGAAGGCCCTCTGGAGGCCATCCCCAAGAAGAAGAAGCCGCGCCGTGCAGGACCTCAGGAGGACGGCGTCATGGCAGAAGCCACGTCAAGACCAGCGCCCGCCCCAGGGGCGCCTCCCTCCGTCGCATAGGAAGGCGCGCCCGGCGCCCTCCTCAGGCAGGGCTCTGGGCTCTTTCTGGAGGGCCTCAAACCTTGCGAACCTCACAAGGGAGGCGCTTGGGCACCACTTGGAAGCATGCTTCGCGGCACGTGACCCTCAGGAGAGCACAGGGCAAGGAATGCCCGCCACTCAGGAGTTCATCACCAAGACCACCCAGGAACTACAAGAAGCAAGAGCCATGTGTGGCGACAGCCGCCCACGGGGCGCAGCTCCGCATCCTGGCAAGGATGCTGGGCTGCATGTCTGCATCGACGTCCCAGGGCTCAATAGGGCCGCATCTCAAGAGCGTTTCTGGCCTTCATGTGTGGGCCGCTGCGAGGTCTCGCCGAACAGCTACGTTCGTATGCTCTTTGGCTTGCCGAGCGTGGCGTCGGCCTATCAGCGCAACATGCGACGTGTCTTGGCGGCTCAGGAAGCCAGGTACCACGTTGTTCTGGAGGAGATGGAGACGGTCGTCAGGGAACCTCCCGAAATCTCGGAGCCTCCCGGGGCTGAGGGTTTTGGCGGCTCATGAGGAGTCATTTCTTCAATGCACGCCTTCGGCTGCACCAACTCCACTTCGTCTACAGAACCAGGTGACATCTTCCAAGCTCATTTAGCTGGGAGCGCCCCATGGGCTGCATTATTCCCAAGCCGCGTGGGTCCGTCCCTGCGGCATGTACCCCTTTTGCTTATGTCTTTAGCTTACCTTGTTGGGGGCGCCCCTCGGGCTGCATCATCCCCAAGCCGCTCGGGCCAAACCCAGTAGCATGTATCTTCCTGCATTTATCCAAACTGATTTTCCTTCCCTGCTTAACCTGCACACGGTTATCACCTGCTCGATTGCTACCCACCACGGATCTGTTCATCCTATGCAAGTCACTTGCACATTAAAAGGGGGGCTCCTGAGCATCGCAACTCAGGAGCTCTTACTAGCTCTCCAGCCCTCACCCCTGGCCTTGACCACGACATCGTGACCTGGCATACCAGAGGCGGCTGAGCTCGCTCGAGGGCCGGGACCTGAGGACGTAGAGTGCTTGCATCTAACCGCCTTGCAGGGACATACAGTCACCAAGACTCAAGACCAGGTGCAACCCGCCTTGAGGTAGGGCCTCGTGAGTCCGGCGCTGGCTCACGAGTGCCCATATACACTTCGCAGCCCTGCTGTGCAAGCCACGTGTCAGGGCGGGGCTGTACATGCCCCGGGGGCTCCTCCCAGAGGGTGCCCCCATCCCACGCCCAAGTGGAAGCACCATGCTCCGTGCTGGCTGACGACACTGCCAAGGAGCGGCTATGCCCGTGCACAAGCGGAAGCACTATGCTCCGCGCTGGTGATAAACAACTGAGGGCGTCCCCACGGTCATATCAACCTCATGGAGCCCAGAGCTCAGCGCCCAACCTCACCACAACGCCTCCCCTCGGGAGAGCCATATGAGGGGGCTGGGCACGGGGGCTACGCTCGGGTCACGCCCAAGCACACGACACCCAACCAGGTTCCCCGGACCTGGGCGTCGTGCGCCCCTCCCGAGGCCTCGGCGAGGGCAGGTATGGAAATTGTTTGCACGTCAAGGGGGACTCCTGAGCATCGCGACTCAGGAGCCTAACTGGTCACGTAGCTCCTCACTCCTTGGTCCGTCCTGGTCTCTGGTCGGCCCAATGGTGGTTGAGGTATGCGCGTGGCCGAGCTCTACCGACGTAGAACATTGATCTATCCTCACGAACTCTCCCTATATGTTGTTTACGCGTCAAAGGGGACTCCTGAGCATCGCGGCTCAGGAGCCTAACTGGTCACGTAGCCCCTCACTCCTTGGGCCGTCCTGGTCTCCGGTCGGCCCAATGGCGGTTGAAGTATGTGCGGGGCCGAGCTCTGCCGACGCAGAACAAAGCAAATAGGAAGGAAAACGCAAAATCTCGAAGCAAATATTACAAGCATATTGTTCTCACAATACCAAATAAAAAGTCTAAATGCCTCCATGAGGCCTGATATATGTTGCAGGACGAAACGGGAAGAATAGCCGCAGGTCACCCCTAGATATCGCCATCGCCTACAGAAGGTGCTCCCCCGTGGGCGACGATGTTCTCACCTTTAGCTGCAGGATCCGCGGCATCGCCAGACAGAGGATCAGAGACAAAGCTGCGGGACCTCCCCAGCAAGGCCTCCACTTGACCTTGTACAGCCACGGCGGCAGCTTCGCAGTGATCTTCAGCCACAGGCTCCAGCAGCTCGTCAAGGCGGGCGTTGGGGTCGCGGAGGTGCAGATGACTGAGGACGTGAGTCAGTGTGGCTGAAGACAGGACGCGAGCTTCTGCCTCTGCCATGGGACCGAGACCATCTACGACCTCCTCAAGCGCCTTCACCGTGAGAGGAAGTAGCTGGGCGGGGCCGTCCTCGTCGGTGTCCAGCGGCTTCTCTAGGCCGTGCTCGTAGAGCGTCTGCAGCGCCTTGCGAGATCTCTTCTCGAGATCGGCAAAGGCCACATGGTCTTCGGCCAGGACTCGCGCCTTGGCGTAAAGATCGGCCTCCCTCGTCCCCATCTTCCGCTCCAACTCTTCCAACCGGTTGCGCTCGGCAGCCTGCTTCTTCCCCAGCTCCGCCAGCTCAGCATCACGGCTCTTGATGACTTCCTCCCGGGACTTCATCTCCTCCTCCTCTGCTTGGCGGCGGCGTACCTCTTCGGCGTGCTTGTCGCGCAGGCTCTGCAACTCGCCCTCCAGCGCTTGGCAGCGGTCACGAGCGGCCTTGGCATCTTTCAGCGCTGCCTCACAATCGGCTGCAGCGTCGGCGGCTCCTTGCTTCTCCCTTTCGGAAGCCGCGACAGCCTGGCCCAGCGCCGCGCGATCCTCTAGGTCAGAATGAAGCCAGCCGGAGGCCAACTCCAGACGCCCAGCCACCAGGCGCGGGTCAGCGCTCAGGAATCTGCCTATAGTTGGGTCATCTCTAAAAGGGTATGCTCCAAGACGGCAGCAGGAGCAGAAGAACCAGGGAGTGGAGGTGCAGCAGTGGCAGGAAGTGACGCCATCACCAGGGCTTGGGAGACCGCGGGACCCGGAGCAGCTAGGACCTCGTCAGCCGTGCCAAGCGCTGGCACTTCCAGAGCCAACGGGGCTATGGGGGCTGATTCCACGCGGCGATGTTCCTCTTGGCCCCGCAAGTACAACCGGGCTGGGGAGACGCGGGCGATGTTGCCTCCTTGCTCTGCGGAGGGAGGCATGGCCGCCGTATGCTCCTTCCTCTTCTTCTTCGAAGATGTTGGCCTGATCAACCAAAGGCGAGCGTCAGGAAATAACAAGTACCAACAGGGATAAAGCAAAGCTCGAGACACCTACCGGTCCACCGCGAGGTACTCCACCTTTCGCTTGTGAAGCTTGAAGCCTGACAGCATCGGGACCTGAGGGGCAGGTGTTCGGGCTCCGGCGGTGACAGGCTGTGCAGAGGCAAAACCGGATCCAGACTCAGGAGGTGTAGGGGTGGAGGCGGTACCACGGACCACCAGCGACGACCTACCCTTTGTCGGGATGAGGGGTTGCTCCCTCTCCCCTTGGTAGGCGTCGCCTTCGGCATCATTAGGAAGGGCGTGGAGAATCTCGGCCTTGCTCAGAGGGGAAGTCTCCCCCACCTCTTCCGGGGTCTTCTCCGAGTCCACCTCCTCTTCCCCCTCTCCGCGGGACTCGCCAGAAGACACCTCCATCGGTTTCTGTGCCGTAGGAGCTCCTGAAAACACCGGCGGCACCAGCCCGCGCGCATCAAAAGTCGGCCTAGAGGCGATGAATTCCTCCTGGTCCCTGCGTTGGAACAGGGGAATGAAGGCGCTAGGCGGGTACTCCTGGTTGTCTCCGACTATGAGACGCAGGACGGCATCCAGTTCGTCGTCAGGCAGGCCCCCCCAGCCTCAGACGGGCCTTGTTTTCCACTCCTTCAAGCTCCCAAAAGGGACGCACGCACGCCTGGAGTGGGGCAACCCGCAACATCAAGAACTCCCTCAGGAGCATCGCTCCCGTTATTTTGGCAGCCCTCGCATTGCCCGGCTTCAGGTCAGTCATCATCTGTCCCAACACTAACGATGCCCGCTCGTCGACAAGCTCCGCCCTGGGCCACTCCTTGCCCTACCGGGGCGCCTTCGTCGGCAACATCAGGCGTGGATGGGCGAGCTTGGCATCCATCATGACCCATTTGGATCGAATATTGTCGGCCTTCTTCCCGGTGCTCGAGATCGAGTTGGCCTTGCCGGACGCAACGAAGTTGGCGCATCCGGAGATGTGACCCTCGCTGACGCGGAGAAGAAATGGCGCAGGAGTGCCACGGACGGCATCACACCCATGTACGCCTCACAATAGTAGGCAAACATGGACAGGAGGAGGATAGAGTTGGGATGGAGATGCAATGCTTGCAGCCCATAGTGGTTGAGGACTTCATAAAAGAAATCAGAGAAGGGAGGAACCAACCCGACGGTGACGCTGCTCGAAAATAAGGGGAAGAAGGTGCTCCCCTTAGGCTCTGGCTCGTCGGAGGTAAGACGAAGCTCCATCTTCCCCCACTCGTTGCTCTCTCCCGCCGTCAGCAGGTGCACGGAGGCAAGGCTCTTCTCCGTGACAGTGGGCGCCTCAAGAGCGGGCTCGTACCAAGCCGGAGCCGAGGAAGTCTTGACCTCGCGCGGCGCCATGGGCGGCTGATGCAGAGCAAGGCCGGAGCAGATCTGTAGGTAGCGGCGGCGAAGAGCGAGAAAGGGGATCTGGAGTGAGGCAACATGGGGAAGCGGAGACGCCCATGTCCAATCATCCACCAAGCGTCAATCGAGGCCGTAGGCTTTTGGGGCCCGCGGTGCTCCGAACTTGGCCCTTGGCTTTGCCGCGAAGCCAAGCCCGAGCGCACCTTGGGCCTCGGGGCTACTGTTGGCCTCCTGGGAATGAGGGTCCCTAGACCTACCTGCCTGCGGCCCGCGGCGTGGCTGAGCCTATAGGCCGTACGGCCCATCTTCACCAACAAAGCATCCAAGACCCTCGCGAGGCGGACGACGCAAGGCCTCCTCTGGAGTGGCCTAGCCAGGCAGGCTCACGAGGAGCGGAGATATCAAGGCGGGGCAAACCTCATGCGGCCCTCATGACGTGAGCCGTGATGCATGACACCAGGCGGGCGCTACGCGGGCGCTAGCGCACGCAACATCTTTGTTTCCTCTTTGGTGCTAAGGAGGCCAGCGCATGCGAAGAGTGTCGAGGCATCAGGCAAAGGTTGCTATATTGGTGCAACGAGACCAAGACCAAGAGGACGACAAGACGGAGGTCATCGTGGAGCCCAAGACGATGTCACCATAGAGCTTTTCGCAGGCGAAGACCACTTTTGTCAGGATAGCTTGTACTAGTTGTCCCCCTTCAAATCGGCCAACCATTGTTGGCTCCCTTCCCGCTCGATATTTGGGAAGAGGACTAGGGCCAATATAAATAGGACTAGCCACCACCTTAGCAAGGGACGGATCATTCAGACCATCCACACACACACAAGCTCACCGAGCTCAAGAACACCTTAACCTCAGGAGGCTGTTCTTCCCTTGTACTGTTCATCACAGTACAAAAAAAGACATATCCGTGACATTTTGGGCCAAACGAAATTCTTTTCTATCATACATATGACACTTCTATGATGATAATTGTGACAAAACCCGGTATCATCATAGATGTGGTGGGCTCCTACTTCTATGACAAAAAATCATGACAGAAAATGGGCTTTTCGCCCTGGGCGGGCCGGAGACGCAGCTGCATGACATTCTTTGGGCCGTCCATGACAGAAAAAACCGTGGTAGAAGCGAGGGGGAGGAAAATTTCAGGGAGTTCCCGGTTACGGTGGGAGGTTGGGGGCCGAGCGATGTGCGTTTCTCTCGTACACGTACGCGCGTGTGTGCGAGGCGTTGGCTCTAACTGAACCCGAGCGAGGCATTGGGCTCTAACTGAACCCGAGCGATTACACTGCAGGCTACGCATTACTGAACTTGAGCGATCGATCGATGGTTGTTAACTGAACCCGATCGAGCAATTCCTTCGCTACTGCTGCTAACTAAAGCCGATCGATTGATGAACAGTGAATGTTGCGGGGGGGTGGATGAACAGTGAGCGGTGGCGTTGCCTCTAGATGAACATGACCCCGTGGTGTGGAGGGCTGTATGAACAGTAGACGGTGGAGGGGTGCCCGTGGAGGGGTGGTTGAACAGGGCCCCATGGTGTGGAGGGCTGGATGAACAGTAGACGGTGGAGGGGTGCCCGTGGAGGGGTGGTTGCACAGTAGCCGGTGGAGTAGCGCGCGGTGGAGGCTGGATGAACAGGAGCCCATGGAGGCTGTAGGAGGTCGATGGTAGCCCGTGGAGGCTAGAGGAGGTCAACGGTGGAGATGAACAGTATCTCGTGTAGTCCCGTTTTGCGGTACGCCACACCCCTCCCGATGAACAGGACCCCCGTTTCGACCGTAGGAGGTCTGTTTCATCCGTTTTGCGGTACACCACACCCCTCCCGATCAACAGGACCCCCGTTTCGACCGTAGGAGGTCCGTTTCCTCTGTTTTGCAGTACACCACACCCCTCCCGATCAACAGGACCCCCGTTTCGACCGTAGGAGGTCCGTTTCCTCCGTTCTGCGGTACGCCAGGCCTCATTTCCATTGCCTGTTCCGTCCAACCCCACCTGATGAACATGACCACGCATTCCGTTCCGACCCAGCCGGTTGGCTCCCACGCATACCATTGCCTCCCGATGAACACAACGCATTCCGTTGCCTCCCCATGAACACGACGCATTCCGTTGCCTCCCTATGAACACGATGACGATGTTGTTTCTCCGTTCCGACCCAGCCATGTAGACGAGCCCTGGGTGTACGTATGCGCGAGTAGGCGTTCGAGACCCCGCCCGTATGTACACATACGTGGTCGTATTTTCTTTCTTGCACCCTGGCCGTTGTACGTACGTGTACATGCTATGTGCGTGCCTCTACTATGACACGTGCGTGCCTCTACTACGACAAGTGCGCGCCTCTACATCGACCAGTATGTACATACACGTTCGCGACCAGAATGACAACTCTACGTACGCTTCGACCAGGTGGGTCCCGACTGTCAGGCACTTCCTTGCGTGCGAAGATATAGCTGGTGGGTCCCAGCAGTCAGGGGGGCGAATCATTTTATTTTTCCCCGGACGCACTTCCTTGCGTGCGAAGGTGTAGCTGGTGGGTCCCAGCAGTCAGGGGGGAAACATTTTTTTCGCGAAATACGGTGGCCCGTATGGTGGGTCCCCGCTGTCAGGTGGAGGAATAATTATTTTGCACGTAATAAGGAGGCACTTCCTTGCTGCGGCCGTGGACGCAGCTGTCAGCCTCTCCACATACATCCATGTCCGATGGAAGCCGTTCCTTGACCACGTTGACCACGCCGCGCCGAGAGCACCAGGGTGGTGGACGACGGTGAGGCCTAGGAAGGGGACGACGCGGAGCCGGGGAAGATGCGGCAGTGGATGCCCACGCGTAGAGGAGTATGAGGGTTCACTGGTTCGTTGCGGTGTGAGGCTGCCGTCACCGCAGAATAACAGGGGGTGTGGGTGAGTAGAGGGATGGCCTGGCCAGCGGTGGGAGTAGTAGGGGGCGGTGAGTCCTCCGTCGCATCGCAGCCGGCCACGGGAGGCAGGAGCACGAGGCACGACCGGCGCTGGTTTGGGTGGCTGGAGCAAGAAGACCAGAGGTTGAAGAAGCACTACGGCCGTTGGATGGACATTGTACGGTCACTGGAGCTAGAATCGTGCATATTGACTAAGTTGACAAAGCCCTCCGTCCCCGTCAACTTAGTAGGCCCACAAGTCAGCCTGCCACTATACTGGGTCCCAGCTAACAGGGGGAGTATTCATTTTTTTGTGCGTAATAAGGAGGCATTTCCTTGCGTGCGAAGATATAGCTGGTGGGTCCGAGCTGTCAGCGGCGGTAACGTTTTTTTCGTGAAATACAGAGGCCCTTTCAGTGGGTTCCTGTCGGTGTACTAGAGTAGGGGTACCCTATTACCCCGAACTCGTGCACGGGCAGTTGCAGCGCCCCGCGGCAAGGCTTGCCGGGTGACCGCCAGGACCCTCCGTGGTCCCCTTAAAGACCATTCAAGAACAAAGTACTCAAGCCAAGGCCCCGGCAAGAGGAGCTTGTCGGGAAGGCCAACCAAGGCCCCGGCAAGGGGAGCTTACCGGGAAGAGACGAGACCCCGGCAAGAGGAGCTTGCCGGGAAGACCACGCAAGACATACCAAGAAAGCTTGCCGCGACGCGCCCTGCGCCCCGGCAAGATCTGGCGAGCGACAAGCTTCTGGAAGCGACAAGACGACGGCCGCGGCAAGGAGCTTGCCGCGGGAAACTCCCACTGCGTGCTCGCGCTCCAGCTCACCTGCTAACGTGTCGCTCTGGGACTCTCCCAGAGCGCACGTGGCGGGAGGCCGTGCAGCTAGGGGTACGTGGTGGCAAGCGGAGATGAAGAGAAGCCCATCGTGGCAAACGGTGGCGCTCCTAACGGTCACCTTTTGCACTGTTTAGGAGACTCAGACAGGCATTTAATGCCCTTGTCCCCTGCCGTCAGAGTTAGGTAGGGTACACTGTATCCACAGTAGCGGTAGCTATACCTACCACATCCTTTTTTCGTTTTTACCCTTCCTGTCTGCGTTGCCCCCTGTCGGTGACCCCTTGAGTATAAAAGGAGGCCCAAGGGCAACGTAGAAGGGGTTCCGCATTTCGGGAACTCAGAAGAACACTCTCACGCTCAGTCTGGCAGCGTCCATCGCTCCTGAGCAAGAATCTAATATACACAAACAAGCAGCAGTAGGGTTTTACGCATCCGTGCGGCCCGAAGCTGGGTAAAAAATCGCCCCGCGTGCACTGCCTCGATCCGCTCTTTGCGCGCTCTCCGCCCCCCACCGAACCGAAAGGGGCCCTGTCCCCATAGGTGTTGGCGGGAATCAGCATCGCCCCCGGCATCTCTGGCGCGCCAGGTAGGGGGGCGTCGAGATCGCGCGAACCCGATCCGGCGTGCACGCAAAGCTAGATCTTCATCGTCATGGCTCCCAAGGAGCGGGCGAGCAAAAGAACAGCGCCAGTGCGGCAACAGAAAAAGCTAAGTCATGCAAATTTTAGATATTTCCTTTCTATATAAGGTTATCCGCCTCGGAGATCTTGTTCTTTGTACGAAAAACCTGTGCGCGGAGGAATCAACTCGTAGCTAGCCGCGCCCTTACTTTGTTTCGAGTCCGCTCAACAACTTAAGCGAGCTGCTAGCGCCCTTACTTTGCTTCGAGTCCGCTCAGCAACTTAAGTGAGCCGCTAGCGCCCTTACTTTGTTTTCGAGTCCGCTCAACAACTTAAGCGAGCTGCAGCTAGTTGCGACGAGATTACTTGTCGGTAGCGACCCCGCCAGCAGGCTGCTGAAGTTCCGCACTCGGCGCTCGCGGCAAGGGTGCCTGCACCGGCAAGTTTCCCTAGAAAGCGTAGGGTGGACGTACAAAGAGGGGTTGAACAGGAAAATAGCATGCGTTATTTACTTAAGATTTCTGCACGGACCTGTGTGCCAAGGAGCCTTCTCGGGACTAGTTGCGCTCCATGATTGCCTCGAGTCCGCTCGGCAACTTGTGCGGTTGCGCTAGAACCAAGAAGGTAAACCTTTCCGGGAGGCGTTGTTCCCGAATAGCCGCTAAGGGCCCGTTCCCTCAAGCGCTATTGGCTGGATCATACGCACCGGAAAGCATTCCGGCAGGCACAGGGAATATGCAGCAAAAGTCGAAATTCGCGAGCAAGTTGAGTGCACTTCGGATGCTAATCACTTGCTATGTTTGAACGCAGTTATGGCCCGGGGGCTGGCAACGCCCTTAAGGCCAATATCTCCGGCGTCAAGAACGACGACGCTCTTTGCAATAAGCCTTTCCGGCAACGATCCTGCCGGGAGCCGGTGTCAAGAGCGACGAAGTTCTTCGCCCAAAGTCTTCCTGGCAACCAGCTTGCCGGAAGCCGGCATCGAGAACGTCAAAGTTCTCTGCTGAAGATAAAAGTCTTCCTGGCAACCAGCTTGCCGGAAGCCGGCATCGAGAACGTCAAAGTTCTCTGCTGAAAATGAAAGTCTTCCTGGCAACCAGCTTGCCGGAAGCCGGCATCGAGAACGTCAAAGTTCTCTGCTGAAGATAAAAGTCTTCCTGGCAACCAGCTTGCCGGAAGCCGGCATCGAGAACGTCAAAGTTCTCTGCTGAAGATAAAAGTCTTCCTGGCAACCAGCTTGCCGGAAGCCGGCATCGAGAACGTCAAAGTTCTCTGCTGAAAATAAAAGTCTTCCTGGCAACCAGCTTGCCGGAAGCCGGCATCGAGAACGTCAAAGTTCTCTGCTGAAGATAAAAGTCTTCCTGGCAACCAGCTTGCCGGAAGCCGGCATCGAGAACGTCAAAGTTCTCTGCTGAAGATAAAGTCTTCCTGGCAACCAGCTTGCCGGAAGCCGGCATCGAGAACGTCAAAGTTCTCTGCTGAAGATAAAAGTCTTCCTGGCAACCAGCTTGCCGGAAGCCGGCATCGAGAACGTCAAAGTTCTCTGCTGAAGATAAAAGTCTTCCTGGCAACCAGCTTGCCGGAAGCCGGCATCGAGAACGTCAAAGTTCTCTGCTGAAAATAAAAGTCTTCCTGGCAACCAGCTTGCCGGAAGCCGGCATCGAGAACGTCAAAGTTCTCTGCTGAAAATAAAAGTCTTCCTGGCAACTAGCTTGCCGGAAGCCGGCATCGAGAACGTCAAAGTTCTCTGCTGAAGATGAAAGTCTTCCTGGCAACCAGCTTGCCGGAAGCCGGCATCGAGAACGTCAAAGTTCTCTGCCGAAGATGAAAGTCTTCCTGGCAACCAGCTTGCCGGAAGCCGGCATCGAGAACGTCAAAGTTCTCTGCTGAAAATAAAAGTCTTCCCGGCAACCAGCTTGCCGGAAGCCGGCGTCGAGAACGTCAAAGTTCTCTGCTGAAGATACAAGCCTTCCCGGCGGGCCAGTATCGCTGGGGGCTATGAGTGCCAAGAATCGTCCACGGCAAATCAGAGTTGCCGGGGGCTGCACTATCAGATAAGTTTTTTCGTCCCTCATCATGCATCCTCTTATGGACTGGGGAAAGCAAACCCACGTTCCTCCCCGGAAACTGCCGTGCTCCCCCGACTCTAGGCCCTGGGGCTCGTCCTCGGGGCCAAGATTGGTCGTAGTCGCGGCAGCAAAGGGATGGAACGAGGATACCGCACCACCTCGTTCCTATCTCCGTCAAAAGCGTGAGAAAGGTCGAGCGACGTGGGAAGGCGGCAGGGTCTGTTGCCGGGAGAGAAATTGTCTGTCTGAGGGATACCAAGGATTTGTTCCTTGGCGTGGGTTTAACTCGCGAGACAAATAACCCGGCAAACATTCCCTTTTCATTAAAAACATCCCACTCAGGTACAGTCCATAGAGGATGAAAAACATGAAAGAGAGGATTACAAGTTCTAGATACAGCTAAGGCCCAAAGGCTTACAAACTAAAAAGATAAGATGCCCGTAATCCCTTTCCTGTCCCCCTTTTCAGGAGGCAGGTCAAGGAGGCGAAAAGGGCAAAAGGAGTGCCTAGGCGAGCTACGGGTGCCAGAAGACACCAAGGGAACATCCCGGGGGCCGTCCGAAGGCTGAACGGCGACGGCGACGCCGGAAGCGGGGCTCGAAGACGGGGCGACGGGACGTCAGCACGCTGTCGAGGGCACCACGCCCCCGTACTCCGGCTTGACGGCCTTGTCGCCCGCACTCTTCCCCTTCCGCAGCCTCCCTACGCCAGCCGCCCAAGGAGACGACCCCGGCGAGTTCAAGAAGCCGGCGACGCGGATGATGGGGTCGCCGGTGCCGAGCAAGGCGGCGCCCGACGCCTAGTCGGACCCGCTACTCCGCCGCCCGCTACCCTCGTCGTCGCTATCGCTCCCCTCCTCGTCGCTCTCGCTCGAGGAGGAGCCTTCGCTGTCGGAGGAGCTGTCCACGCAGCACTTCGACCGAGTGCCGAAGCACCCGAAGGCCTTGACGGAGAGGAGATCACCCTCCATCAACTTAAAATGGAGGGTAAACCCCTCCGTCAAGCTGTGGATGCGGGCGAATGTCTTCCACCCTCGATCAAGATACATCACATTAGGGGCTGGGAATGCAACGCAGACTCGCGTGCCGCTGATCCCACAGCCCCTCATGTGCAGCCTTAGCGTCTCGGGCGGCTCCACTTCCATCGCGCGCGCAAACGGAGCAGGAAGACGGAGGCGGCGACGAGGTGCCCGGCGCAGCCTAACAAAGAACTCGCAAGGGTCGTCCCCTATATGGACCGCCATGGGGGGAGAGGCCGCCGGCAGAGGTGAAGCTGACGTGCCGCCCCGTCCGCCTCTTCCCCGAGCGCCTCGACCCTGTCCTCGACCTCGTCCGCGGCCTCGCCCCCTCCCTCTTCCCCTCATGGCTGGCTCTGCCACCACAGGCGTGGAAGAGGGAGAGATGCGCTGTCGGGCGGCGACCCTCGCCGCCACCGATGAAGGGCCTGGGTTCCCTTTCTCCAAGGCAGAGGAGAGAAAGGGGAGCAGAAGCTGAAGAAAAGAGAAGATGAGAGAGTGAGGGCTTCTGTGCTCCCATCCCGCTCTTTATAAAGGAGCAAGGTGGGGGCTCGGCCGCCCCGCTCGGCGAATCAAGGCACGAGAAGGGCAGGGAGTCGGGGCCGACCCGCTCGCGACGGCCCAGTTTCCCACTCCACCGTCCGTTACCCCAAACGCATGGGGGACGCGTGGCGGGGGTGCAGAACTGAGGCGACAGATGAGGCGGCATCGTTCCACCCCGTGAACGCGGGGAGTGGACGTCCCGAAAACCACGCACCGGCTCCGTCCAGTAAATACACCACGCCCTCGCACCTACCCCCGTTTAAGGAGGCGGGCGTGAACCACCTCCATCATCATGGCCTGACGCATGCTCGGGAGGCTTAGCCCCACGCACACTCCCACGATCTCTCCCACGACGCCGCGTTTGACGCGTGCCGTTCTGGGCGTGCGCGGTGGGAGCGGAGTTAGATTCGGCGTGACCTAGGCCGCGCGTGCCCGTGCACTGTTTTGGGCCTGGCCCAACAGCGCTCGGCACCGTGTATGGCCCAGGCCCGGGGGCTCCTGTCGGTGTACTAGAGTAGGGGTACCCTATTACCCCGAACTCGTGCACGGGCAGTTGCAGCCCCCCCCCCGCGGCAAGGCTTGCCGGGTGACCGCCAGGACCCTCCGTGGTCCCCTTAAAGACCATTCAAGAACAAAGTACTCAAGCCAAGGCCTCGGCAAGAGGAGCTTGTCGGGAAGGCCAACCAAGGCCCCGGCAAGGGGAGCTTACCGGGAAGAGACGAGACCCCGGCAAGAGGAGCTTGCCGGGAAGACCACGCAAGACATACCAAGAAAGCTTGCCGCGACGCGCCCTGCGCCCCAGCAAGATCCGGCGAGCGACAAGCTTCCGAAAGCGACAAGACGACGGCCGCGGCAAGGAGCTTGCCGCGGGAAACTCCCACTGCGTGCCCGCGCTCCAGCTCACCTGCTAACGTGTCGCTCTGGGACTCTCCCAGAGCGCACGTGGCGGGAGGCCGTGCAGCTAGGGGTACGTGGTGGCAAGCGGAGATGAAGAGAAGCCCATCGTGGCAAACGGTGGCGCTCCTAACGGTCACCTTTTGCACTGTTTAGGAGACTCAGACAGGCATTTAATATCCTTGTCCCCTGCCGACAGAGTTAGGTAGGGTACACTGTATCCACAGTAGCGGTAGCTATACCTACCACATCCTTTTTCCGTTTTTACCTTCCTGTCTGCGTTGCCCCCTGTCGGTGACCCCTTGAGTATAGAAGGAGGCCCAAGGGCAACGTAGAAGGGGTTCCGCATTTCGGGAACGCAGAAGAACACTCTCACGCTCAGTCTGGCAGCATCCATCGCTCCTGAGCAAGAATCTAATATACACAAACAAGCAGCAGTAGGGTTTTACGCATCCGTGCGGCCCGAAGCTGGGTAAAAAATCGCCCCGCGTGCACTGCCTCGATCCGCTCTTTGCGCGCTCTCCGCCCCCACCGAACCGAAAGGGGCCCTGTCCCCATAGGTGTTGGCGGGAATCAGCATCGCCCCGCGGCAGTCCCTGATGTCAGGTGGAGTAATCATTATTTTGCGTGTAATAAGGAGACATTTCCTTGCGTGCGGCCGTGGACCCAGCTGTCGGCCTCTCCACGTACAGTCCACTTCAGATGCATGTCGGTCATTGACCACGTTGACCAGGCTGCGCCGAGAGTACCAGGGCGGTGGACGACGGCGAGGCCTAGGAAGGGAAGGACACGGAGGCAGGGAAGACTCGGCAGTTGTTTCCCACGCGGAGGGGAGTACGACTGTACGAGGGTTTACTGGTTCGTCTATCATCGATGGAGAATAATAGCAGGTGTGGGTGAGTAGAGGGATGGCTAGGCCAGCGATGGCAGTATGGTGGGGCGGTGAGGCCTGCGCGGTAGCAGAGCCGGCCGCGGGGAGGAGGGAGCAGGCAGTCCCGCCGGCGCTTGTTTGAGCGGCTGGAGCAGGAAGAGCAGAGATTGAAGAAGCACGACAGCCGTTGGATGGACATCGTACGGTCACTGGAGCTAGAATCATTCATATTGACTAAGTTGACAAAGCCCTCCGTCCCCTTCAACTTAGTAGGCCCACAAGTCAGCCTCCCACCATGGTGGGTCCTAGCTAGCAGGGGGAGTATTCATTTTTCTGTGCGTAATAAGGAGGCACTTCCGGTGGGTCCGAGCTGACAGCGGGGGGAATGTTTTTTTCATGAAATACGGTGGTTCGTCTGGTGGGTCCCAGCTGTCAGGGGCAAACGCTTTTTTCGCGAAATATGGTGGCCCGTCCGGTGGGTCCCAGCAGTCAGGGGGGAAACATTTTTTCCGCAAAATACTGGTGGCCCATCTTGTGGGTCCCTGCTGTCAGGTGGAGGAATAATTATTTTGCGCGTAATAAGGAGGCACTTCCTTGCGGCTGCGGTGGACCCAGCTGCCAGCCTCTCCACGTACAGTACTCTTCTGATGGAAGTCGGTCGTTGACCACATTGACCACGCCGCGCCGAGAGCACCACAGCGGTGGACGACGGCGAGGCCTAGGAAGGGGATGACATGGAGCCGGGGAAGACGCGGCAGTGGATGCCCACGCGGAGAGGAGTACGAGGGTTCACTGGTTCGACTGCGGTGTGAGGCTACCGTCGCCGCAGAATAACAGGGGGAGTGGGTGAGTGGAGGGATGGCCTGGCCAGTGGTGGGAGTAGTATGGGGACGGTGAGGCCTCCGTGGCAGCACAGTCGGCCACGAGAGGCAGGAGCATGCGGCACGACTGGCGCTGCTTTGGGCGGCTGGGGCAAGAAGACCAGAGGTTGAAGAAGCACTACAGTCATTGGATGGACATCGTTGACCACGCCGCGCCGAGAGCACCAGGGCGGTGGACAACGGCGAGGCCTACGAAGGGAACGACACGGAGCCGGGGAAGACACGCCAGTGGCTGCCCACGCGATGGTGAGTACGAGGGTTGACTGGTTCGGCTGCCATTGCCGGAAAATAACAGGAGGTGTGGGTGAGTAGAGGGATAGACAGGCCAGGGATGCGAGTATGATAGGGCCGTGAGGCCTACCCGGTAGCACTGCCGGCCATGGGAGGCGGGAGCAGGCAGTTCCGACGGCGCTGGTTTGGGCGGCTGGGGCAAGAAGATCATAGACTGAAGAAGCACGATTGCCGTTAGATTGACATCTAACGGTCTGACGCTGGTAGAGTCGATTGTTGACTAAGTTTCTTTTTTGAGAAACCTTGTGTACGCATGAACTTAGTAGGCCCACAAGTCAGCCTCCAAATCTGTGGCAGACAACATAAATCCCATTTGCTATTTTTTATATTTTGCAGCCCATTTGCTAATTCTTAAGTAATTTATTACAGCCCATTTTCTGCCCAGGACCACGGTCAAAAAGTTCAACCTTATTTTGCATATTTTGGTGTAGTCCGAACTGTTGTAATCCCAAAATGATAAACATTTTTAAGAACTTATTGATTTCCCAAAAAAATTGTTTTGTTTTTGTAAGCAAGTAAGACATGGGACAATTGAGTTGGTTTAAGGGAAAACCAGTGGTAAAAAAAATCAGCGCTGGGTGGGAAAAAAACAACAAAAATAAGGATGTAAATATGAAAAGGGAATTTTATGTGTTTTCAATATAATGATACGTGTATATGACCTAGTAAAACTATAGGTAGAGATTAGAAAATGGATGTAGGACATGTGTTTCAAGAGGATAATAGAACTGGGCTGTGTGTTTGATTCAGTAAAAAAACTGCCTGCGGATGTTGTAAGACAAAATATAACTAACGCTGGCGGGCCAGAGGCCAGTAGATACCTGCTGGATCTTTGTGCCCCGTTGTCGTCATGGGCTGGGCCTGTTAAAAACAAAACCAACCCTGGGCAGTCTACAGCCCAGTTGAAACTTGCTCGACCTGAAAAAACAATATACGTGCTCAATAAATGAGAGAATTTTGCAAGTACAGACTGATAACTGGGATGCAACACGGATATTGTTTTTTTATCATGATAATAAGTGCATGCACTTGTTTCGAAAAAATTGGAGAACTGGGAATTCGAACGGCGGGTGCTTATGCTACCCATCAAATAAAAATTAGGTGCCTGAAAATTCGTTTCGAAACAAATGATTCAGCTTTATATCCATGTCGACCCTCGGCATGATGGTTGGAAGCAAATGCAAGTTCATACCAAAAGATCATTAACAACAATACCAACTTGCGGACGACAAGGTAGTACAACTACCAATACCAAACTAACTTATAATATTTTTACTCCTGGACCTAGTGTTCGTCTGGTAGAAAATCTTGCAGAGGACCAGCTCCCGCTCCTTCTCTTGCTCCAGGTCCCCGAGGTGGTACTGGTGCATCACCCAGTTGGTCCTCTGCTGGTCGAAGTTCTTATTGGTGTGCAGCACCAGAACCTTTTTTGCTGCCCGTCTGCCGGCCGTTGACCATCACCGGCAAGGTATTGCCGGTCTTGTGCCACATCGCGTGCATGCTGCACTCCGACTGTATCTTGTGACGCGTGCACGTGTCCCTTTTGAACGCCCTGGAATTGCGCTGGAAGAAATGCTTCCTTAGGCCACTCAGTGTGATACCTGCAGTATTGTGGAATACAAGTTTTAGTGCACCTAGTTGGCATTTTCATAACATCTTTGGCATGTTGCAGTCACTTGTTTCACTTTTTATTAACTGTCAAATTGTAATTGCTTCACCAGGTCTGCGTCTAAAAAGAAAAATAGAGCTATAAACAAAGGAATATGTTTGTGCAAGTAGACGGCCGATCGGTGTCTTACCTGGAAGTTTCTCAGGTTGGGTGTAGAATATGTCGTGCTCGCTGTCGATGGTTGGTAGGAACAAATCGATGAGAGACTGAAATCTCGCGCTGTCAGCGCTCACTTTGGCCTCAAGGTGCTCGATCAGCTCCTGATCCGTGGGATTGAACTTGACGCCAGCCGGCAGGACCGACCAATCCTTCTTCGACTTGCATCGGTAATTCCAGTTATATGGTACTCAATGTATGATCAATCGACTGTTTTAAGTGAATGATGAAAGATTTCGACAGATAAGTGGTACTCCAATTCTGAAGTCTAGAATACCCGAACACGCCGCCGGGATTCTTGTGTCACCTCACGCGCAACGTGTTGTCACGTCAATTCAATGTGTGGACATGATGAATAATTTGAGCGACGTATACTAGTACTGCTACTGTACTACTTACTAGTCGTATTTAGTGTCACAATTTATATATAGGTTTAACTAACAAGTACGCACTTGAAGCCTAACTGATATATATATATATATATATATATATATATATATATATATATATATATATATGGCTTCTACACAACATCTCCATCATCATTATCAGTACATCCTACGCAGGTGAGTTAGGATGCACTTGATCCCAGGAAGGTATCTATCCTTCAAACCAGAGGAGTGCTTCAAACTAACAACAGTACATAATATCCAACAAAAGAGGATCGTGCTACAGCAGCAGAATACATGGCTCAGTCTAGATATCAGCATGAATCAAGTTGTGCATATTTGCTGTTGGCATGAACCACATTGCCACATGTCGGGTTTGCAAAATCCATCCATTGCATGGAAGTGTGATGCCTTTCACACGCTGAAGATTATCTGGCAACAAGCTGTGTCGACAAATCTCTGGATATGGTGATTCATGAAACCCATGGTATGATGTGTAAACACAACCCCCCCTCGCGAATGGAAGTTGCATAGAACATTAATCATCACCAGTGATATGATCGATGATTGGTTGGATGATCAGATAATTGAGCCCGAGGAACAAGGACTGGTTGCCGAGGCTGTAAACCCGCCTCCAGTTGAATACGCCTGGCCCAACGAAGCTGGGATCTTTCTCGAACACGAAGCAGCCATAGCCATCAATGTCACGAACGCCCCACGCATTGTACTACATGTGGTTTGATGTAATGGTTTGGTCAATTTGGTACGTGCGAATGAGAATCAAATGACCGCCGTCAGCTGAACGAGCAATAAACCACCACCCATCGGCTGGTATGATTCCAGGTGCTGGAATCATGAAGGCCAACGCATTTGCGTCTGCTGCAACAATTCAAATTGGATACCAAAAGGACAAAAATAAACAATCATGTTCAGAGTATGTGTGGAATTAAGATTATTATAACAGTGACACATATCATAGACAGAGAATTGCAATGCCGTGGTCATAATCATACCCCAAGTTTAAAAGATAAGCCAATGGCTTTCATATTCTAGCAATATGTCATGGTTCAAACATCATGTAACAATGAGAGGAAAACAGCTATGACAGCGCCTACTCATATTCTACCATAGCACTTACTACTACTGTTCTCATATCAACTATAAGCAATAACATGTGTTGTTATAAAAATATTGTAAACGAGAGTAACATATAGAAATCATGATTTTATGCTCATAATATGTATTCTAACAATCATTAGATGCCAATTGTTCTCATATCAACTCTAACAATAACATGTGTGGTCATAAAAATCTAGGAAATGAGAGGAACATATAGCAATGATGTGGTTATAGACATGCTATGCATTCTAAATTTGTAACAAATGAACACGCAGTCGTATTCATAAGGTAAAGATGAGATGAGATAGAACAATTACACGACGATAGATTCCACCAGTATAGGCAGCCAATCTGTGCGTCGACCGCGTAAACGATGCCATCGTGCACTATAGCATCAGACAAAAATGTTGCTTCAACAAGATTGATGATGAGCCATAACCATGTATGGAGACCGGATTCCAGATAGACTAATCCCATGTTGAACAAGGCAATGAGATTGTAATCCATGTAGTCTTCTGATGGTGTGGGCACTTCGCAGATTACAACTTTCTGCAAACAGAGGCCGAGCCAAAAGCTTGACGCGTCCCGTGCGTAGTAGGCGGGAGTGTCCAGCGGGCCGCGAGGCTCGATGGCAGTGGTATCCAACGATGGAAGGGTGATCTCTCGCTGGGTGTAGATATCCACGAGACGCCATGGACTACCGGTGTGGTGGATGAGGACGATCCAGTTATCCTTCATGCCCGCCCAGTAGTGGTCGCGCATGAAGGACAGGTGGACGGGTAGTGGTAGCATGTCGAGGGGCACCACGGCAACCTCCGTAGGATCGTCAAGTCGGTGTCTGGGCCACCTGCAAGGATCGGGCATCAGCAAGCAGGGTGTCTTGAAAAGAGCCGGCCGGTTGTAGACGAGTAGATGGTACAAAGACACCGAGAATACAGCCAGACGGACGGTGCTGAGTAGGTCCATACGACTACAGATCTGCCCCAAGAGAACATCGGGGAGGGAATTCCAATCGCGGCTCTGCGTGTCAGTCGGTTCTGCCATTGGGGTTTTTGGTGCCTGATACGTCTCCAACATATCTATAATTTTTGATTGCTCCATGCTATATTATCTACTATTTTGGGCAATATTGGGCTTTATTATCCACTTTTATATTATTTTTGGGACTAACCTATTAACCAGAGGCCCAGCCCAGATTTGCTGTTTTATGCCCATTTCAGTGTTTTGAAGAAAAGGAATATCAGACGGAGTCGAAACGGAACGAAATCAACTGGAGAAGTTATTTTTTGAAGGAAACACACCTGATGGATTTGGACCCCACGTCAAGGAAGGAACGAGGTGCTCACGAGGGTGGGCCCCCCTAGGGCGCGCCCCCTATCTCGTGGGACCCTCGTGGCTCCCCTGATGTACCTCCTGCACCCATATATACCCACGTGACCTAAAACTTCCAGAAAAAACAATAGATCGAGAGTTCCGCCACCAGAAGCCTCCGTAGCCACCAAAAGTCAATCGGGACCCTGTTCCGACACCCTGCCGGAGGGGGGATCCCTCACCGGTGGCCATCTTCATCATCCCGGCGCTCTCCATGACGAGGAGGGAGTAGTTCTCCCTCGGGGCTGAGGGTATGTACGAGTAGCTATGTGTTTGATCTCTCTCTCTCTCTCTCTCGTGTTCTTGAGATGATACGATCTTGATGTATCGCGAGCTTTGCTATTATATTTGGATCCTATGATGTTTCTTCCTCCTCTACTCTTTTGTAATGAATTGAGTTTCCCCTTTGAAGTAATCTTATCGGATTGAGTCTTTAAAGACTTGAGAACACTTGATGTATGTCTTGCCGTGGATATCTGTGGTGACAATGGGATATCGCGTGCCACTTGATGTATGTAGGTGACCAACTTGCGGGTTCATGAACCTATGCATAGGGGTTGGCACATGTTTTCGTCGCGATTCTCCGGTAGATCTTTGGGGCACTCTTTGAGGTCCTTTGTGTTGGTTGAATAGATGAATCTGAGATTGTGTGACGCATATCGTATAATCATACCCACGGATACTTGAGGTGACATTGGAGTATCTAGGTGACTTTAGGGTTTTGGTTGATTTGTGTCTTAAGGTGTTATTCTAGTACGAACTCTAGGGATGTTTGTGACACTTATAGGAATAGCCCAATGGATTAATTGGAAACAATAACTTTGAGGTGGTTTCATACCCTACCATAATCTCTTCGTTCATTCTCCGCTATTAGTGACTTTGGAGTGACTCTTTGTTGCATGTTGAGGGATAGTTTTATGATCCAATTATGTTAGTATTGTTTAGGGAACTTACACTAGCGAAAGTATGAACCCTATGCCTTGTTTCCACACATTGCAATACCGTTTACGCTCACTTTTATCACTTGTTACCTTGCTGTTTTTATATTTTCAGATTACAAACACTATTATCTACTATCCATATTGCACTTGTATCACCATCTCTTCGCCGAACTAGTGCACCTATACAATTTACCATTGTATTGGGTGTGTTGGGGACATAAGAGACTCTTTGTTATTTGGTTGCAGGGTTGCTTGAGAGAGACCATCTTCATCCTACGCCTCCTACAGATTGATAAACCTTAGGTCATCCACTTGAGGTAAATTTTCTACTGTCCTATAAACCTCTACACTTGGAGGCCCAACAACGTCTACAAGAAGAAGGTTGTGTAGTAGACATCAAGCTCTTTTCTGGCGCCGTTGCCGGGGAGGTGAGTGCTTGAAGGTATATCTTTAGATCTTGCAATCGAGTCTTTTAGTTTCTTGTTTTATCACTAGTTTAGTTTATAAAAGAAAACTATAAAAAATGGAATTAAGTTTGTCTCATACGCTTCACCTTTTTAATATCTTTCGTGCGTATGATGGAAAGGATAATTGTGCTCAAGTACTAGAGGAAGAATTACATAGAATGCTTGGCATAAAATATGTGAATGATGAGCATGATTGCAATGTTGTTAGTATGAATTCCTTGAATATCCATGATGCTAATGATATGCAAAGCCACAAGCTTGGGGAAGCTATTTTTGATGAAGATGATATTTTTTGTCCCCCAAGTTTTGATGAGCAAACTTATTATGATGAAAGCATGCCTCCTATCTATGATTATTATTGTGATGACACATATGCTTTAAAGAACAATGATAACCATGAAACATGTCATCTTGATCTTAATTTTCAATCACATGATAGTTATTTTGTTGAGTTTGCTCCCACTATTATTCATGAGAAGAAATTTGCTTATGTGGAGAGTAGTAAATTTTCTATGCTTTAGATCATGAAAAGAATGCTTTAGGTGCTGGTTATATTGTTGAATTCATTCATGATACTACTGAAAATTATTATGAGGGAGGAACATATGCTTGTAGGAATTGCAATAATATCAAATTTCCTCTCTATGTGCTTAAAGTTTTGAAGTTATGCTTGTTTTACCTTCCTATGCAAGTTGATTATTGTTCCCATAAGCTGTTTGCTCACAAAATCCCTATGCATAGGAAGTGGGTTAGACTTAAATGTGCTAGTCATATTCTTCATGATGCTCTCTTTATGTTACAATTCTTATCCTTTATGTGAGCATCATTGAAATCATCATGCCTAGCTAGGGGCATTAAACGATAGCGCTTGTTGGGAGGCAACCCAATTTTATTTTTGTTTCTTGATTTTTGATCCTGTTTAGTAATAAATAAATTCACCTAGCCTCTGTTTATATGTGGTTTTATGTGTTTAATTAGTGTTTGTGCCAAGTAGAACCTTTGGGAAGACTTGGGGGAAGTCTTGTTGATCATGCTGTCAAAAACAGAAACTTTAGCGCTCACGAGAATTGCTGCCATTTTTATTTGGAGAGTGCTATTTATTTAATTATTTTTTAAGATGATTAATAGATAAATTCCTCAGGTCCAGCAATTTATTTGAGAATTTTATGAGTTCCATAAGTATACGTTTGATCCAGATTACTACAGACTGTTCTGTTTTTGATAGATTCTGTTTTTCGTGTGTTGTTTGCTTATTTTGATGAATCTATGGCTAGTAAAATAGTTTATAATCCATAGAGAAGTTGAAATAAAGTAGTTTTAACACCAATATAAATAAATAATGAGTTCATTACAGTACCTTGAAGTGGTCTTTTTTTTCTTTCGCTAATGGAGCTTACGAGTTTTCTGTTAAATTTTGTGTTGTGAAGTTTTCAAGTTTTGGGTAAAGATTCGATGGACTATGAAACAAGGAGTGGTAAGAGACTAAGCTTGGTGATTCCCAAGGCACCCCAAGGTAATATTCAAGGGCAACCAAGAGCCTAAGCTTGGGGATGCCCCGGAAGGCATCCCCTCTTTCGTCTTCGTTCATCGGTAACTTTACTTGGAGCTATATTTTTATTCACCACATGATATGTGTTTTGCTTGGAGCGTCAATTTATTTTGTTAGGATTTGCTTGCTGTTATTTATAACAATGTTTTGCATCTTTTATTTTAATAAAAGTGGCATTGATAGCCTTTACTATGCCTATGTTACAAGTATACATGTTGCTGTTTGAAAACAGAAAGTTTACCGCTGTTGCAATAATTCCCTAGAAAAGTCAGAATGTGATAAAATGTTGAAAACTTTTGAATATTAAGATCTGATAAATTTACTACAGCAGGAATTTTATTTCATAATTTTTGGAGCTAGGGAAGTATGGATGTTGCAGCATTCTTTACAGACTATCCTGTTTAGGCAGATTGCTGTTATGTTTGCATTGTTGCATATGTTTGCTTCTTTAATGATTCTATTTGAGGATAGGACTATTAAATATGCAGATGCATTTATTATGCAATGTTGAATAATAATTTTAGTGATTTGCTACAGTAGATTATGATAAGGTTTTGGCAATGGTTTATACTAACTTATCTCACGAGTCCTTGTTGAGTTTTGTGTGGATGAAGCTTTTGAGATTTAGGGAGATCGTGATATGAGAGGAATTAAGGAGACACAAAAGCTCAAGCTTGGGGATGCCCAAGGCATCCCAAGATAATATTTCAAGAATTCTCAAGCATCTAAGCTTGGGGATGCCCTGGTTGGCATCCCACCTTTCTTCTTCAACAACTATCAGTTAGTATCGGTTGATCCTAAGTTTTTGCTTCTTCACATGATGTTTGCTATTCTTAGATGTCATTTTCTTTTGCTTTGCTTGCTGTTTGAACAAGTTACCAAGATCTGAAATTATTAAATGTTAGAGAGTCTTCACATAGTTGCATAATTATTCGACTACTCATTGATCTTCACTTATATCTTTTAGAGCATGGTGGTAGTTTTCTTTTGAAGAAATAGATGAACTCTCATGTTTCACTTAGATTATTTTGAGAGTCTTGATAGCATGGTAATTTGCTTAAAATCCTAATATGCTAGGTATTCAAGAATAATAAAATTCTCTTATGAGTGTGTTGAATACTATGAGAAGTTTGATACTTGATAATTGTTTTGAGATATGGAGATGGTGATATTAGAGTCATGCTAGTTGAGTGGTTATGAATTTGAGAAATACTTGTGTTGAAGTTTGTGATTCCCGTAGCATGCACGTATGGTGAACCATTATGTGACGAAGTCGGAGCATGATTTATTTATTGATTGTGTTCCTTATGAGTGGCGGTCGGGGACGAGCGATGGTTTTTTCCTACCAATATATCCCCCTAGGAGCATGCACGTAATACTTTGCTTTGATAACTTCTAGATTTTTGCAATAAGTATGTGAGTTCTTTATGACTAATGTTGAGTCCATGGATTATACGCACTCTCACCCTTCCACCTGTGCTAGCCTCTCTAGTACCGCGCAACTTTCGCCGGTACCATAAACCCACCATATATCTTCCTCAAAACAGCCACCATACCTACCTATTATGGCATTTCCATGTCCATTTCGAGATATATTGCCATGCAACTTTCCACCGTTCCATTATTATGACACGCTTCATCATTGTCATATTGCTAGCATGATCATGTAGTTGACATTGTATTTGTGGCAAAGCCACCGTTCATAATTCTTTCATACTTGTCACTCTTGATTCATTGCATATCCCGGTACACCGCCAGAGGCATTCATATAGAGTCATCTTTGTTCTAGTATCGAGTTGTATCATCGAGTTGTAAATAAATATAAGTGTGATGATCATCATTCAATAGAGCATTGTCCCAAAAAAGGGGGAAGGCCAAATAAAAAAAGAATATAAAAAGGGGCAATGCTACTATCCTTTTACCACACTTGTGCTTCAAAGTAGCACCATGATATAGCGAGTCTCATATATTGTGCTTCAAAGTAGCACCATGTTCTTCATATAGAGAGTCTCATATGTTGTCACTTTCATATACTAGTGGGAATTTTACATTATAGAACTTGGCTTGTATATTCCAATGATGGGCTTCCTCAAAATGTCCTAGGTCTTCGTGAGCAAGCGAGTTGGATGCACACCCACTAGTTTCTTTTGTTGAGCTTTCATATACTTATAGCTCTAGTGAATCCGTTGCATGGCAATCCCTACTCACTCACATTGATATCTATTGATGGGCATCTCCATAGCCCGTTGATACGCCTAGTTGATGTGAGACTATCTTCTCCCTTTTTGTCTTCTCCACAACCACCATTCTATTCCACCTATAGTGCTATGTCCATGGCTCATGCTCATGTATTGCGTGAAGATTGAAAAAGTTTGAGAACATTAAAAGTATGAAACAATTGCTTGGCTTGTCATCGGGGTTGTGCATGATTTAAATATTTTGTGTGGTGAAGATGGATCATAGCCAGACTATATGATTTTGTAGGGATAGCTCTCTTTGGCCAGGTTATTTTGAGAAGACATAATTGCTTAGTTAGTATGCTTGAAGTATTATTGTTTCTATGTCAATATTAAACTTTTGTCTTGAATCTTATGGATCTGAATATTCGTGCCACAAAGATTGGCTTGTAGAATAAGCCATACAAACATATGATAGAGATTTCATCCGAAGTTTTCGTGGTGGGGCCTACACGGGCTCGATCGTACAACACCATCATGTACAAGGCAGTGCACATGACATACAAAGCGTCCCTGAGTCAGCATAGCCAAGGACTCTTTAAGACACAACGAGACCACTGTAAAACCAACCGTGGATAGGCGGACCACTAGACGTCGAACCCCAATTTCATACCATACATCTGTCGGAAAGATATCCTAAGAGCTACTTGAATTCCCACTTATAAACTCCCGAAACTTTCCGGTTATGCAATCAGGTGTTGGGGATACAGGGAAAGCATAATATCTCACCCAAAACTAACAAATCCTACATCCAGTTGTATCCATCCTTCAACACATAACCAAGAAACCTTCGGAAATTGTTTACATCAACCTTCGAAAAGCATCCATTATATGAGTTATGGCAATACTCCCGAACTCCTGCCCCAGTATTGGGTGGCATCGAGGTTATCTCACCAACAACTGCATAAAAGAGATTTTCGATGTCGGCGAAACTCAGGTATTCCAGAACTGCAACGATAAAATTGTGACGACAACACCTCGGAGCTCAACTCCCCGGGACACTGCCACAACCCCTAAATGTCAGGAGGAACCAAGAACAATGTTCTCGTCACAAACCCATCAGAACGATTCCAAGATACCTGCGTGATCCTAAAATTTTTTAGTGAAATTTGAGAAGAGAAGAGTCGAATCTCTATGTCAGGATGCCTCACCAGAGCGACGAAGGGACTGAGGAGTAAAAAGAATCCTACTCTCCGATATATATAATCCTAAATGACTCAAAACATTTTTCTAGACTCAACAACACCAGCGATTCGATCAAGCAGGGGGCTCCTAAGTCGGGGAAGGCTCTGATTACCAACTTGTAACACCCTCGATGCGACTATATCTCCCACGTGTCGAAGCACGACTTAGAGGCATAACCACATTGAAAGCAATGTCGCAAGTGAGGTAATCTTCACACAACCCATGTAATACATAAGGGAAAGAGATACATAGTTGGCTTACACTCGCCACTTCACACAATACATGAATAAAGCATTACATCAGCCAGATACAATCAAGGTCCGACTACGGAACCAAAATAAAAGAAGACTACCCCAAATGCTACACAGATCCCCGATCGTCCCAACCGGGCTCCACTACTGATCAACTGGAAACGGAAACAACATAACGAACATGATCTTCATCGAGATCCTCCTTGAGCTCGGTTGCATCAACTGCACGGTATCATCGGCACCTGCAAACTGGTTTTGGAAGTATCTGTGAGTCACGGGGACTCAGCAATCTCACATCCTCGCGATCAAGACTATTTAAGCTTATAGGAAGGGTAAAAGGTATGAGGTGAGGCTGCAGCAAGCGACTAGCATATTTGGTGGCTAAAATACGCAAATGAGAGCGAGAAGAGAAGGCAAAAGCACGATCGGAAATCTATGATCAAGAAGTGATCCTAGACTACTTACGTTCAAGCATAACTCCAACACCGTGTTCACTTCCCGGACCCCGCCGGAAAGAGACCATCACGGTTAGACACGCGGTTGATGCATTTTACTTAAGTTAAACTTCAGGTTCTCTACAACCAGATATTAACAAATTCCCATCTGCCCATAACCACGTGCATGACTTTCGAAAGTTCAAATCCCTGCAGGGGTGTCCCAACTTAGCCCATCACAAGCTCTCACGGTCAATGAAGGATATTCCTTCTCCCAAGACAATCCAATTAGACTCGGCATCCCGGTTACAAGACATCCTCGATAATGGTAAAACAAGTCCAGCAAGACCACCCGCTGTGCCGACAAATCCTGATAGGAGCTGCACATATCTCGTTCTCAGGGCACACTAGATAAGCTAAGCGTACGGGAGCCAATGTAACCCAAGTTGCCAAGGGACGGCCCCGCACGGTGCTCTGGGTTGGACCAACACTTAGACAAGCACTGGCCCGGGGGTTTAATAAAGATGACCCTTGAGCCGGCCGACCCAAGGGAAAGAAAAGGCTAGGTGGCAAATGGTAAAACCAATGTTGGGCCTTGCTGGAGGAGTTTTATTCAAGGCTAACTGTCAAGGGGTTCCCATTATAACCCAACCGTGTAAGGAACGCAAAATCAAGGAACATAACACCGGTATGACGGAAACTAGGGCAGCAAGAGTGGAACAAAACACCAGGCATAAGGTCGAGCCTTCAACCCTTTACCAAGTATATAGATGCATTAATTAAATAAGAGATATTGTGATATCCCAACAAATATCCATGTTCCAAACATGGAATAAGCTCCAATCTTCACCTGCAACTAACAACGCTATAACAGGGGCTGAACAAAGCGGTAACATAGCCAAACAACGGTTTGCTAGGACAAGGTGGGTTAGAGGCTTGACATGGCAATATAGGAGGCATGATAAGCAAGTGGTAGGTATCACAGCATAGGCAAAGCAAAAGAGCGAGCAACTAGCAAGCAAAGATAGAAGTGATTTCGAGGGTATGGTCATCTTGCCTAAGATCCCGCAAGGAAGAAGAACGAGTCCATGAAGATGACAAACGGTCGTAGTCGAATGGGTCCTCACAAACACGACGGTATCGGAACCAACCCGAACAAGGAACACCGGAAAGAAGTACACAACATAGTAAACAACCAACCATGAAAATGGCATGATGCATAATCAAGTATGATGCATGTCCGGTTTAATGAGGCATGGCATGGCAAAGTGCACAAGCAATCCTACAAATTAAGTGGAGCTCAATATGCAACTCCATTGCATATTGACGAAACACCACGTGACTTATTTAGTTTGATCTTGTTTATGTACCCAATAATATTAAATGTTGTTAAACATGGCAAGAGGTGAGGCATAACCAAAACTACACCACATAAACAATTTAAATGGGGCCGGATATAACAAACAACAAATCCGGTAAATCCCCATATGCATTTAGCAATTTAATGCAACCACAATTTAAACATTTTAATTGTTGTTATCATGATGTGGATGACATGAACAAGTTTATGCAATTTTAATGAAAATGTTGATAAGAGCATTATGAAGCATGTTGTCATCGTGGCGGAAACGAAAAGGGGTGCCACGGCAACGAATCCAAAAATGATGCCACGACAACATATCGGTTCCGGTAGCTCATGGAGATACCGGTGCAAAGGAAGCAAGGGCGCGGATGTACGGAACAAGCTAGAGAGATGGTGGGGTGATCCTGGATTCCGGGTTCCCACGGGTTAGCGGCAAAAGAGGAGGACCGAGCAAGTGACAACTCGGACACGGTGCAGACAACAGGTGCATCTCATACAACACATGCAAACGTTCTTGGACGGTCGTCTCGGGGTTATACCTTCGAAGCGTGCAAAAGGGACAGTTCTCGTTCGGTGCAAAGTAGAGGAAGTAGACGTTCTCAGGATGTTCGTAGTGCAGGTAGTCGTACACAGCGACGGTAGTTGTACACGGGTCTTCGGCCACGGAAGCAGTCGTACAATGTTTTCGTAGAGGTTCGCGGTCAACGACACGGAACTTGACGTCCACGGGGTCTTTGCGGTCGACGGTAGTGGTACACGGCGGTGTAGTGGAAGTAGTTGTTCAAGGTATCGACGGTAGCTGAACTTGGTGAATTGGAGGGGTACACTTAAGTCGTTGTGGGAACTTGATGAATCTGAGGGCTCCGGGGGTCGTGGTACCCCAAACAAATCCATGAAGGCAGTATTGGCGTTTCTGGTCTGGCAGTGTTGTCGAACTTGGCGTATCCGAAGGGGTACTTGGTTTTGAGGGTCGACGGTAATCGTGCACTCGATGTTGTGGTACTTATCATCTCTTGCCTCGGATGGTAGTCGTACAAGGTTCTGTGTCATCAGTAGAGGTACTTGGCGAATCCACGGAAAATGGTAGCTGCAGTTTCTTTGTTGGCTTGAGCAGGGGACGGCCGGTAGGCGAAGCAGGCACTTCGCTACAGGTGCGCGGTGGTCGCTTGGTGCTCTGGTTGTTGTTGCGGACGAGGCAGAGCTTGGCAGGGTCGGGAACGGCACGGGATGCCCGTCATCATCTCCTCGAACGGGGGCTGAGGCAGGAGGTCAATGCGAGGGGAGGCTCGCTGCGAAGCAGGTGCGATGCGGCGCTGAACTTGACGAAATCCGGCGAGGCCGGCAGGGGCGCGCGGGGTCCGACGGGTCTGGATGGAGGCGGCACGGACATGTTTGAGGCCGCCGGCTGGTGAGATGGTGATGGTGCTGCAGCAGCGGAGGACCTGCGAGGAGGGAGAGGGCGGAGGACGGAGCAGGTCCGGTGAGGACGATGTAGGGGAGGCCCAGCAGGCTGTGGTGCCCGGCGTCCCTGGCGACACGGCAGGGCAGCGAGCTCGGCCCTCGCGTCCATGGAGGCAAGGAAGGAAGGCCATGGAGGAGGCGCGGGGCGGGGTAGAGCAGAGGGAGGCGACGGCAGTGGGGATGGCAGGGGCGTGCGGCTGCACAGGGCTTCATGCGGAGGAGGAGAAAGGACGTGCATGCTTGGCTCCTGTGGGTGCAGCGCGAGGAAGAAGGTGAAGGAGAGACGAGGGAGACGGGAGGTTCGGTCGCACGGGGATGGGATCAGGCAACGCTCTCCCTGTGGCGGCGCGAGGGGAGAACACGAGAGGGAGAGGCCAGGGGATCGGGTGAGGGAGCGCTAGGGTTCGGGAGCCCGGCTGGGCCTTGGGCCAGCGGTGGAGTTTGACCTAGGGAGGCCGGCGGCTGGTTGGGCCTAGGCATGGGCCCTAGAGAGAAGTGGGGAAGCAGGCCGGCCTGGCAGACCTCTCCCTCCTCCTCATATTTCTTTAGCAGAAAAAACATTAGCGAATAAAAAAGAAGATAGGGTTAGGGACAGAATTGGAGCATGGGGTTAATTTTCTCAGACTCAGAAAAATAAGCTTGTTCCGAGAAAATTAGAAAAGGCTAGATCGAACGATAAGAATTCAAACTCATTTGAGTTTAATTCGAATGGGTTTGAACTAGGACGAGGTTTTTGGAGTGACCAAAAATGTTGAAATTTTAGGTGGAGCTCCGGAAAATGACAAAAGAATAAATGGCAAGGTTAGAGAGCAACTCGAAGCAGAAAAAACTTGAGAGTTTAAATTGCAAGTGTGTCACGGTGAATTTCAAATTAAAGAAATATTTAATATAGCTCCCTACTATCGGGAGGATATGTTATAAAGAGAATCACCATGTGAATTCCCTCGATTTAAATGGACCGAAGATCCATGCAATTTATTTAAGTGAGTTTTAAAACGGGTTGCATGATGACATGATGCAATGCACATGATGCAAAGAACCAAACAATACACACGACGAAATCCGGAAACCACGGAAGGCATCTGAAGCTCAGTTCTCCTCCCGATCCTAATCCTCTCCGACCCCTCCCTGTTTTTCAGCGCTGCCCAAATCGCAGCAGCAGCAACCGAGCCCCCCTGCTCCCTGCCCTCCTCCTCGTCGCATTTGAGCCCGAGCGCGCCACTAGTGACCTGCAGGCCGACCCCATCGCCGCTCCTCCCCCACTCTTTCCTTCTCCTTCCCTGCCTCTACTCCCTCCTCTCACATCTCTCTCTCTCTCACACAGGAACCGAACAACGCTGCCACCCATGGAACTCCTCGCCATCGCCCGCGTTGGCGCCATGTCCGCCACCCCGCTGCCTCCGCTTCGATCCGGCAGGAAACGAGAGTTACGGAACCGCATACCTCTCGCGCTTGGATCCGGACGCCATCGAGCTCCTTGCCGACCCCTCTCCATCCTGCCGCTCGCCGGAGTAGGCTACCAGCACCGCCGCTCCTCTGCGCTTGAACTGCACCAAGCCGCCATGAACGCCGACGCCTCGAGCTCCAAGTCCACCATTGCCATGTTCCGGTCGCTCCGCCTTGGATCCGGTCGGATCCCCCCTTGCCTTCGCCGTCTCTCGTCGGTCCTGAGGGCCGCCGGTCACCTTCTCCTCGACCACCGGAGTTCGCCCTGCTGCTGCATTCCTCTGCTTCGTCCAGGACGAGCGATCGCACGTGTGGGTTGACCGCGTCCCGCTTCGTCGACCGGCCTCCTGTGCCAGATTGCAAAGCCCGGCCTCCTTCGATCCAGCTAGCCTTGCAGCCGCGCATGGGCCTGCCTCTGCGTTCCAGCCCAGCTCCACCAACGGGCCAAGGCCCATGGTGAGGCCAGATCCAACGCCCCTCCCTTTTTTCCTTCCACTGTTGGGCCAGCCTCTGTTTCGGCCCATATATGTTTTTTTACAGATCTGCGAATTTATCTTTTATCCAGTGTTTTACAGTTTTGCAGAAAAGTCATCCTAGTTCATGCATAACATAACTCCCAAATCGTGCATCCAAATTGAACAAACCTTATATGAAAAATGCTTAGAATCTTGTCTAGTTTTACAATATCCAACTTTCATCTATGTTAAAAATGTTTAAAATGCTGTTTGATTAAATTTGCTCAAATGCCATGTTAAAATGATTTATTTCATAACTAAATAACCATAGCTCCAAATTTAATAAACTTTATATGTAAATGGGGTAGAAAAATGCCTAGATTAACATGGTGGCATCACTTTGCATCTTTAATAACTCTAAAATATGCTTTATGGCAGAACAGTACCAAACCTAAAATTTGCATATGGGAACTTCCCGGAATTGTTGTTTGTTATTCCCGGCCTCATTTATATTTTCCTAGATAGGTAGTTTTATTATGCTTCACCTCTTGCCATGTTAATCAACATTTAATATTGTTGGGTACATAAACGAGAGAGAACTAAATAATGAATGTGGTGTCCCGTCAATATGCAACTAGATGCATATTGAGCTCCACTTAATTTGTAGGATTGCTTGTGCACTCTGCCATGCCATGCCTCATTAAACCGGACATGCATCATACTTGGTTGTGCATCATGCCATGCTTATGTGTTGGTTGTTTACTATGTTGTTTGCTTCTTTCTGGTGTTGCTTCTTCGGGTTAGTTCCGATAACGTCGCGTTTGTGAGGATCCGTTCGACTATGTCCATTTGTCTTCTTCATGGACTCGTTCTTCTTCCTTGCGGGATCTCAGGCAAGATGACCATACCCTCGAAATCACTTCTATCTTTGCTTGCTAGTTGCTCGCTCTTTTTCTATGCCGCGATACCTACCACTTGTTATATCATGCCTCCCATACTGCCATGTCAAGCCTCTAACCCTCCTTTCCTAGCAAACCATTGTTTGGCTATGTTACCGCTTTGCTCAGCCCCTCTTATAGCGTTGCTAGTTGCAGGTGAAAATGAAGTTTGTTCCATGTTGGAGCATGGATATGTTGGGATATCACAATATCTCTTATTTAATTAATGCATATATATACTTGGTAAAGGGTGGAAGGCTCGGCCTTATGCCTAGTGTTTTGTTCCACTCTTGCCGCCCTAGTTTCCGTCATACCAGTGTTATGTTCCTTGATTTTGCGTTCCTTACGCGGTTGGGTGTTATGGGAACCCCTTGACAGTTAGCTTTGAATAAAACTCCTGCAGCAAGGCCCAACCTTGGTTTTAACATTTTCCACCTAAGCCTTTTTCCCTTGGGTTCTGCAGACTCAAGGGTCATCTTTATTTTAAACCCCCGGACCAGTGCTTCTCTAAGTGTTGGTCCAACTTGAGCGATGTCCGGCGCCCCCCTGGGCAACCAAGGTCTATGCCAACCCGATATCTAGCTCATCCGGTGTGCCCTGAGAACGAGATATGTGCAGCTCCTATCGGGATTTGTCAGCACATTCGGGCGGCTTTGCTGGTCTTGTTTTACCATTGTCAAAATGTCTTGTAACCGGGATTCCGAGTCTGACCGGGTCTTCCTGGGAGAAGGAATATCCTTCGTTGACCGTGAGAGCTTGTGATGGTCTAAGTTGGAACACCCCTACAGGGTTTTGAACTTTCAAAAGTCGTGCCCACGGTTATGGGCAGATGGGAATTTGTTAATGTCTGGTTGTAGAGAACTTGAAACTTAACTTAATTAAAATGCATCAACCGCGTGTGTAGCCTGATGGTCTCTTTCCGGCGGAGTCCGGGAAGTGAACACGGCTTTGGAGTTATGTTTGAACGTAAGTAGTTTCAGGATCACTTCTTGATCACTTCTAGTTCACGACCGTTGCGTTGCTTCTCTTCTCGCTCTTATTTGCGTATGTTAGCCACCATATATGCTTATTGCTTGCTGCAGCTCCACCTCACTACCCTATCCTACCCATAAGCTTAAATAGTCTTAATCTCGCGGGGGTGAGATTGCTGAGTTCTCGTGGCTCACAAATTCTTCCAAACAGTTGCAGGTGCCGATGATGCCAGTGCAGATGACGCAACTGAGCTCAAGTGGGAGCTCGATGAAGATTGTGTTTGTTGTGTTGTTTCGTTTTCCTTTCGATCAGTAGTGGAGCCCAGTTGGGGCGATCGGGGATCTATGCATTTGGGGTTGTCTTTATTTATGTTGGTTCCATAGTCGGACCTTGATTGTATTTTGGATGATGTAATGCTATATTCATGTATTGTGTGAAGTGGCGATTGTAAGCCAACTCTTTATCCCTTTCTTATTCAGTACTTGGGATGTGTAAAGATTACCCCTCTCGCGACATGCCTACTATGCGGTTATGCCGCTAAGTCGTGCTCCGAGACGTGGGAGATATAGCCGCATCGTGGGTGTTACAATGTACTAGTGTGGTTTGTGGAAGTGGATGCACTACTGCATTTTCTCAAGGAGATGCACTATAAATGTATTTTTGAACCTGATGCACTGGATTACTATTTGAAAAATCTTGCAGAAAATTAATTTCTAAAGTTGACGTACTAGTGTAGTTTCTGATCTTGATTTGATAGTGTAGTTTCTGTACTCGATGTATTAAAAAGATTTTGTTGAACTTGATGTAGTGAAGTAGTTTCTGAATTTGGTTTAATGTTATTTTAATAAGCAAAAAAACTAAGAATGTGAAGCACTGGTATGTGTTGTCATGTTCAACAAAAGAAAACTAAGGCCCCATTTGATAGCAAAGTATTTTCTAAGTATTTTGAGAATACTATAGTTTTTGAGATTACCATAGTTTTATTTACAATGAGTTGTTTGGTGACCCTAACAACTGTGCTTTTAATACTGTAGTATTGGGCAAACTGCAGTTTTTTCTCTGCATAAAAAAATAAACCCAAATCTCTTTTTTTAAAACAGAGCTGCTGAGTGCTTAAATGCATCGGCTAAACATCAAAATTTACAGCGTTATGCGGCAACAGCCAAACAAGTTCTATGTATTGTGAATACTCCAAAATACTCTATTTTGATAAAACTATGGTATCTCACACCTACATGCAAAATTACTATAGTTTTTGATACTTCGGTTTATATAATACTTTGCTATCAAACACAACCTAAACTAGTACTAAAGCAGCACATACAACATTGAGTCAAACTATGTATAATCCAAAAAGAAAAATAACATGGTGTACTTGAATTTAATTTCAGAACTTTGTTTACTAGTTTTTGAAGTACATTCATCCATTAATTATGCTATATAAGCATCTACTTCATGGATTCATCGCTTGTAAAACAAAACAAAAATGAAGAATTCAAACATCAGAGTAATGCTAATCTTCAAAATGTCTTTCCCCTTGCAGGCCTAAGCGCCTCAACGAGATGCTGAAGCATGAGAAGTTGTTCACAGTTGTCAGTTCCAGCATTGAAGGCGAGAAAGAGAAGCTGAAGATGTCTGGTTTGGAGATCAACCCCAACAAGTACATTGACATTCAGCGCAACTGGAGAGTTCCATACACCAGAAAAGAGTACAACTCCTTGACTGATGTTGCAGCCAGCGTCATCCACCCATTCTACAAAGGCATGAAGAAGAAGATCAACACATAGCAAGACCACAAACTGTGGGGGATCAGCCTGCTGCCAGACAACCTCATCGAGTACGCTGGAGTAGATGCATACGCCTCAAACAAGTCATGGAAGATAATCAACAACATCACAAATGGTTGGGAAATTTCAAAAGTGCAGGAGGCTGACCCCTACTACCACTGTTCCTATGTGGGATGAAGATACATCAAAGCATGCCTTCATTTTGCTTGCGCTTGTGCTTGCCTTTTATCTTGTTGTTTCAAATTTGTAGTTTGGGCTTGTTGGGTTGAACCAGTCTGCTTACCTCATGTTTGTCATGGTTGGACAAGTTTACGTATGTCATCAAGTACATTGTTTTGCTTATCTCATTTCAAATTCAAAAGTAGCTTCTGAAGGGAACTTTGTGGCCGCTCTTCAGTACTAGTTATGAAGCAACTAATCACACAACAATGTTCCATGTGTAGTTTTGATTCAGTATTGTATGGAAAACATAACATTGAAAAAAATCAGTACAATTTGAGTTGCTTAACAATTCTTCAAAAGTTGAAGCAGAAATTCTTAGTACTTCATGTATTGTTCTCATTCATATGTAGCTGCTAGAAAATTAACAAGTACTACAATAGAAAAAGTTAAGAAGCATCAGCACACACTTATATTGGTCAATTGCAGACTAAGAATGAATGTTAGACTAAGAACATAAGTGCTACTATGAATGAACTATCAGTATAACTTAGTATACACGCAAGTACCATATTGCTAAAAATGATATCAAAAGACCCTTGAGAATAATCACAAAAACAAACACAAAACTCACAAGAACTAGAACAAAAAGTATCTGTCCAAGTTACAGGTGGAGTCGAGTACTAGATTCAAACCAAAAAAGTAAAAAAAATTGACCGCCCAAGGACAGGCAGGCCCTAACGCTGCTAGATACTTGAACTCGAGCCCACGATGGAACTGTCGGCGAATCCCTAGTAATTCACACAACGCAGGGCCAGCCGACCAGGGCCCACAGGTGATGAGAGAGAACGAGCGCCATGTGATAACCCACAAGTATAGGGGATCGCAACAGTTTTTGAGGGTAGAGTATTCGACCCAAATTTATTGATTCGACACAAGGGGAGCCAAAGAATATTATCAAGTATTACCAGCTGAGTTGTCAATTCAACCACACCTGGATAACTTAATATCTGCAGCAACGTATTTAGTAGCAAAGTAATATGATAGTAGTGACAACGGTAGCAAAAGTAATATTTTTGGTGTTTTATAGTGATTGTGACAGTAGCAACGGAAAAGTAAATAAGCGAAGAACAATATATGTAAATCTCATAGGCAATGGATCGGTGATGGAGAATTATGTCAGATGCAATCGATCATGTAACAGTCATAACATAGGGTGACACAAAACTAGCTCCATTTCATCAATGTAATGTAGGCATGTATTCTAAATATAGTCATACGTGCTTATGGAAAAGAACTTGCATGACATCTTTTGTCTTACCCTCCCGTGGCAGCGGCGTCCTATTGGAAACTAAGGGATAGTAAGGCCTCCTTTTAATAGAGTACCGGGCCAAAGCATTAACACATAGTGAATACATGAACTCCTCAAACTACGGTCATCACCGGTAGTGGTCCCGATTATTGTCACTTCGGGGTTAACGGATCGTAACACATAATAGGTGACTATAGACTTGCAAGATAGGATCATGAACTCTCATATATTCATGAAAACATAATTGGTTCAGATCTGAAATCATGGCACTCAGGCCCTAGTGACAAGCATTAAGCATCAAGTCATATCAACATCAATCTCAGAACATAGTGGATACTAGGGGTCAAACCCTAAGAAAACTAACTCGATTACACGATAAATCTCATCAAACCCATCACCGTCCAGCAAGCCTACGATGGAATTACTCACGCACGACGGTGAACATCATGAAATTGGTGATGGAGGAATGTTGATGATTACGATGGCGAAGGATTCCCCTCTCCGGAGCCCCGAACGGACTCCAGATCAGCCCTCCCGAGAGAGTTTAGGGCTTGGCGGCGGCTCCGTATCGTAAAACGCAATGAATCCTTCTCTTTGGTTTTTCTCCCCAACTGAATATATGGAGTCAAGGTTGAGGTCGGTGGAGCGTCAGGGGGCCCACAAGGCAGGGGGCATGCCCAGGGGGTAGGGCGCGCCCCCACCCTCGTGGACAGGGTGTGGGCCCCCTGACGTGGATCTTTCTTCTAGTATTTTTTATATATTCCAAAATAATTCTCCGTTGATTTTCAGGTCATTCCGAGAACTTTTATTTCTACACAAAAATAACACCATGGCAATTCTGCTGAAAACAACGTCAGTCCGGGTTAGTTCCATTCAAATCATGCAAGTTAGAGTCCAAAACAAGGGCAAAAGTGTTTGGAAAAGTAGATACGATGAAGACGTATCAACTGCCCCAAGCTTAAACCTTTGCTTGTCCTCAAGCAATTCAGTTGATAAACTGAAAGTGATAAAGAAAAACTTTTACAAACTCTGTTTGCTCTTGTTTTTGTAAATATGTAAAGCCAGCATTCAAGTTTTGAGCAGATTATGAACTAACCATATTCACAATAACATTTAGGTCTCATGTTTACTCATATCAATGTCATAATCAACTAGCGAGCAATAATAATAAATCTCAGATGACAACACTTTCTCAAAACAATCATAATATGATATAACAGGATGGTATCTCGCTAGCCCTTTCTGAGACCGCAAAACATAAATGCAGAGCACCTTTAAAGATCAAGGACTGACTAGACATTGTAATTCATGGTAAAAGAGATCTAGTCAAGTCATACTCAATGTAAACTAACAGTAATGGATGCAAATGATAGCAGTGCTCTCCAACTGGTGCTTTTTAATAAGAGGATGATGACTCGGCATAAAAGTAAATAGATAGGCCCTTCGCAGAGGGAAGTAGGGATTTGTAGAGGTGCCAGAGCTCGGTTTTGAAATAGATATGAATAATATTTTGAGCGGTATACTTTCATTGTCAACATAAAAACCGAGAGATCTCGATATCTTCCATGCTACACACATTATAGACGGTTCCCAAGAAGAATGGTAAAGTTTATACTCCCCCACCACCAACAAGCATCAATCCATGGCTTGCTCGAAACAACGGGTGCCTCCAACTAACAACAATCATGGGGGAGTTTTGTTTGCAATTATTTTGATTTGATTTGCTTAAAGCATAGGACTGGGCATCCCGGTGACCAGCCATGTTCTCGTGAGTGAGGAGCGGAGTCCACTCCTCTTGAGAATAACCCGCCTAGCATGGAAGATACAGACAACCCTAGTTGATACATGAGCTATTCAAGCATACGAAACAAAATGTTCATTTGAAGGTTTAGAGTTTGGCACATACGAATTTACTTGGAACGGCAGGTAGATACCATATATAGGTAGGTATGGTTGACTCATATGGAACAACTTTGGGGTTTAGGGAATTGGATGCACAAGCAGTATTCCCGCATAGTACAAGTGAAGGCTAGAAAAAGACTGTGAAGCGACCAGCTAGAGAGCGACAACAGTCATGAACATGCATTAAAATTAATCAACACCGAATGCAAGCATGAGTAGGATATAATGCACCATGAACATAAATATCGTAGAGGCTATGTTCATTTTGTTTCAACTACATGCGTGAACATGTTCCAAGTCAAGCTACTTGAATCATTCAAAAGAGGATACCACCCTATCATACCACATCACAACCATTTGAATAGCATGTTGGCACGCAAGGTAAACCATTATAAACTCCTAGCTAATTAAGCATGGCATAAGCAACTACAATCTCTAATTGTCATTGCAAACATGTTTCATATAGGCTGAATCAAGAACGATGGACTAATCATATTTACAAAAACAAGAGAGGTCGAGTTCATACCAGCTTTTCTCATCGCAATAAGTTCATCATATAATCATCATTATTGCCTTTCACTTGCACGACCGAATAGCGTGGAAAATAATAATAGTGCACGTGCATTGGACTAAGCTGGAATCTGCAAGCATTCAATTCAAGAGAGAATACAAGGTAATATGGGCTCTTTGTTAGATCAATAATATATGCATATGAGAGCCACTCAACATTTTCATTATGGTCTTCTCCTCTCAACCCCCAAAGAACAAGAAAGAAATAAAACTATTTACACGGGAAAGCTCCCAACAAGCAAAAGAAGAACGAGAAATCTTTTTGGGTTTTCTTTTTAATTACTACTACAAGCATGGAAAGTAAACTAGATAAAAGCTACAACTAATTTTTTGGTTTTTATTAAGGTTTATCAAACACACAAGAAGAAAGCAAGAAAATGAAAACAACCTAACATGAATAGTACAATGAAAAAGTTTGAGCACCGACAACTAGCATGAGTGTGTGAACATACATGTAATGTCGGTGAGAAATACGTACTCCCCCAAGCTTAGGCTTTTGCCTAAGTTGGTCTATGGCCACGGCTGGTCTGGCGGATATCCAAAGTTGTAGTTGGGGTCGTACTGAGAAGGATCCCCCTGGTGCCACTGGTTGGCGATCTCTTCCGGATTCCACTGATAAACAGACTGTCGGTGAGGATCAAATTGCGGTTCCCGCTCCGGCTCAGTAGCTGGTGTGGGGTTTCGGTAGGCATGAATGACCTCCGGCGGAACAAGGTACTTGCCTGCAGATAAGTCAAACAAGGAAGGAGCAGGCAAAGTAATAGTCTCAGGGTGATTTTTATCAAATATCAGCTTGTACTTAAGCATCTTTTCCTTATTCTTAACGATAAAATCATGTGCTGCCATACTCTTATAGTCTAGAAAAACAGGAGGCATCAACTTCTCTTCCTTCTCATAATGCCTAATAGGTATGTTAAAGTGTGTAGCGAGGCGCGAGGCAAAGATACTTCCCAAGATGGGGCCCTTAGTACGGTTAAGATTTAACCGCTTTGCAACAATAGCGCCCATACTAAATGTGTCATCATTGAACAAGGCATGGCACAAAATAACAATATCAGGGGCACTAAGGTTGCCACAGTTTCCGCGACCAATTAAGCATCTACTAGCAAATATTGCAAAGTAACGTAAAACAGGAAAATGTATGCTAGTAATTCTTGCATCGGAAACCTTCCTAGTTTCCCCTACAGCAATCATATCAATAAACCCTTCCACATCACTACAATGTCGTTCTTCTATGCTGCCTGTGAAGGGTATGTTACAGACCCGGAAGAAATCAAAAAGGGACATCTCCTTATTCTCATCATATAAATAGAAATCCACCGAGGTGGTGACCTCCTAGCATGGAAATGAAAATTTTGCACAAAAATATTAGTGAGTAAGAGATACTGTTCGCGTTGGTCATGGAGGAAGTCGGTGAGGCCTGCATTCTCAGCCAACTCATAAAAATCATCATAAATCCCGACTGCTCTCAAGAAATCATCACAAGGCCATTCACACGGCCGAACTTCCGTGGTGCGAGGGAGATTATACTTGGGCTTCTTGTTCTCTTCACTATGTTTATCCTTCGAGCTTCGGTTCGATGAGCCCCTCAAAAATCTCTTCATTATTTCCTGAAAATTTCTGAAATTTTTAGTAACTTCAAAATAAAAGTGAACCAAACTCAACAAAATTGATAGCAACTACTCCTACAAGTGCCCAGAGGATATATCATGCATTAAAACTACTTTTGACCATATAAATTTGACATGCAAGCTCAAGAACAGGGTCACCTAAGAAGCAAAAATTTGCAATGAATAAAGAACTAGAACAAAAACTAATTGGACCATAAGAGGAGTCACATACAAAAGAACAATCCCCCAAAGCAGTTTTGTGAATGGAGCTTTGAGCTAGGAGATCGAAAATGGCAGCAAGATGAGCTAGAACTCGTGCTTGAGCTGGTTGGTGATTTTTTTGGGAGGAAGAAGGAGTGTGTGGTGGCTGGAATAAGTGGAGGGGAGATACCATGGGCCCACGAGGCACGGGGCACGCCCTGGACCCTCGTGGCCAGGTGCTTGCTCCCCCTGCTATGTTCTCAGTGCCAGATCTTCTCAAATATTCCATAAAAAATCGTATTTAAATTTCAGGGCATTTGGAGAACTTTTATTTTCGGGGTATTTTTAATGCATGGATAATTCAGAAAACAGACAGAAAATACTTTTTTTTCTTTATTTAATATAAATAATAGAAAGTAAAAAAAGTACAGAAGGTTGTGCCTTCTAACTTCATCCATCTCATGCTCGTCGAAAGGAATCCACTAACAAGGTTGATCAAGTCTTGTCAACAAACTCATTTCGAATAACATGGAACTAGAGAAATTTCGAATAACACTATGTTACCTCAACAGGGATATGCATATCCCCAACAATAAGAATATCATATTTCTTCTTGACAGTAGGAAGAGGAAATTCAAAACCTCCAATAGTAATTGTTGAAATTTTTCCAATAGAATTGATACTGTGGACTTGAGGTTGTTTCCTCGGAAAGTGTGTCGTATGCTCATTACCATTAACATGCAAAGTGACATTGCCTTTGGTGCAATCAATAACAGCCCTTGCAGTATTCAAAAAGGGTCTTCCAAGACTAATAGACATACTATCGTCCTCGGGAATATCAAGAGTAACAAAGTCTGTTAAAATAGTAACGTTTGCAACCACAACAGGCACATCCTCACAAATATCGACAGGTATAGCAGTTGATTTATCAGCCATTTGCAAAGATATTTCAGTAGGTGTCAACTTATTCAAATAAAGTCTACTATATAAAGAGAGAGGCATAACACTAACACCGGCTCCAAGATCACATAAAGCAGTTTTAACATAGTTCATTTTAATGGAGCATGGTATAGTTGGTACTCCTGGATCTCCAAGTTTCTTAGGTATTCCACCCTTAAAAGTATAATTAGAAAGCATGGTGGAAATTCTAGCTTCTGGTATCTTTCTCTTATTTGTAACAATATCCTTCATATACTTAGCATAAGGATTCATTTTAAGCAAATCAGTCAAACGCATACCCAAAAAGATAGGTCTAATCATTTGAGCAAAGCGCTCAAAATCCTCAGCATCCTTTTTCTTGGATGGTTTAGGAGGAAAAGGCATGGGTTTCTGAACCCATGGTTCTCTTTCTTTACTATGCTTCCTAGCACCAAAGTCTCTCTTATCATAACGTTGATTCTTTGATTGTGGGTTATCGAGATCAATAGCAGGTTCAATCTCTACATCATTGTCATTGCTAGGTTGTGCATCAACATGAACATCATCATTAACATTATCTCTAGGTTCATGTTCATTACCACATTGTGTTTCAGCATCAGAAATAGAAATATCATTGGGATTCTTAGGTGTGTCAACAACAGGTTCACTAGAAGCATGCAAAGTCCTATCATTTTTCTTTTTCTTCCTTTTAGAAGGAATTGGTGCATCAATATTAGTTCTATGAGAATCCTGCTCAATTCTCTTAGGGTGGCCCTCAGGATACAAAGGTTCCTGAGTCATCTTACCCCCTCTAGTCATAACTCTAACAGCATTATCATTCTTCTTACTATTTAATTCATTGAGCAAATCATTCTGAGCTTTAAGTACTTGTTCTACTTGAGTGGTAACCATAGAAGCATGTTTACTAATAAGTTTAAGTTCACCCTTAACACTAGCCATATAATCACTCAAGTGTTCAATCGTATAAGAATTATGTTTCAATTGTCTACCAACATAAGCATTGAAGTTTTCTTGTTTAACAATAAAATTATCAAACTCATCTAAGCATTGGCTAGCAGACTTATAACGAGGAATATCACCTTCATCAAATCTATAGAGAGAATTTACCTTTACTACCTGTGTCGGGTTATCAAGACCATATGTTTCTTTAATAGGTGGCAAATCAAGACCATGTATTTCTTCAACAGGCGGTAAATTCTTAACATCTTCAGCTTTAACACCTTTTTTCCTTCATAGATTTCTTTGCCATCTTCAGCTTTAACATCTTCAGGACTAAGAAATAGAATACCCCTTTTCTTCGGAGTTGGCTTAGGAGTTGGTTCAAGAAGTGTCCAATTATTTTCATTAGTCAACATATTATTCAATAGAATTTCAGCTTGATCAAGAGTTCTTTCCCTGAAAACACAACCAGCACAACTATCCAGGTGGTCTCTGGAAGCATCGGTTAGTACATTATAAAAGATATCAAGTATTTCATTTTGCTTGAGAGGATGATCAGGCAAAGCATTAAGTAATCGGAGAAGCCTCCCCCAAGCTTGTGGGAGAATCTCTTCTTCAATTTGCACAAAATTATATATTTCCCTTAAAGCAGCTTGTTTCTTATGAGCGGGGAAATATTTAGCAGAGAAGTAAAAAATCATATCCTAGGGACTACACACACAACCAGGATCAAGAGAATTAAACCATATCTTAGCATCAGCCTTTAATAAGAACGGAAATAACTTAAGGATATAATAATAGCGAGTTTTCTCATCATTACTGAATAGGGTGGCTATATCATTCTATTTAGTAAGATGTGCCACAACAGTTTCAGATTCATAGCCATAAAAAGGATCAGATTCAACCAAAGTAATTAACTCGGGATCAACAGAGAAATCATAATCCTTATCAGTAATAAAGATAGGTCAAGTAGCATAGGCGAGATCATATTTCATTCTAGCATTCAAAGACTTTTCTTTATGCTTAGCTAATAATTTCTTAAGATCACTTCTATCATTGCAGGCAAGAAAGTCTCTAGCAGTTTCTTCATCCATAACATAGCCCTCAAGCACAACAGGCAATTCATATCTAGGGGTAGAATCTTCATCATCACTTTCATCAATATTATTAGTTTCAATAATTTCATTCTCTCTAGCACTAGCAAGTTATTCATCAAGAAATTCGCCAAGTGGCACAGTAGTATCAAGCATAGAAGTAGTTTCATCATAAGTATCATGCATAGCAGAAGTGGCATCATCAATAACATGCGACATATCAGAATTAATAGCAGAAGCAGGTTTAGGTGTCGCAAGCTTACTCAAAACAGAAGGTGAATCAAGTGCAGAGCTAGATGGCAGTTCCTTACCTCCCCATGTAGTTGAGGGAAAAATCTTGGTTCTTTGATCTTTCAAGTTCTTCATAATGATAAGCAGATATAAATCCCAAGTCACTCAAAGAATAGAGCTATGCTCCCTGGCAACGGCACCAGAAAATAGTCTTGATAACCCACAAGTATAGGGGATCGCAACAGTTTTCGAGGGTAGAGTATTCAACCCAAATTTATTGATTCGACACAAGGGGAGCCAAAGAATATTCCGAAGTATTAGCAGTTGAGTTGTTAATTGAACCACACCTGGATAACTTAATATCTGCAGCAAAGTATTTAGTAGCAAAGTAATATGTTAGTAGTGGTAATGGTAGCAAAAGTAACGGTAGCAAAAGTAATATTTTTGGTGTTTTATAGTGATTGTAACAGTAGCAACGGAAAAGTAAGTAAGCGAAGAACAATATATGGAAAGCTCGTAGGCAATGGATCGGTGATGGAGAATTATGTCGGATGCAATCGATCATGTAACAGTCATAACATAGGGTGACATAGAACTAGCTCCAGTTCATCAATGTAATGTAGGCATGTATTCTGAATATAGTCATACGTGCTTATCGAAAAGAACTTGCATGACATCTTTGTCCTACCCTCCCGTGGCAGCGGGGTCCTATTGGAAACTAAGTGATATTAAGGCGTCCTTTTAATAGAGTACCGGACCAAAGCATTAACACATAGCGAATACATGAACTCCTCAAACTACGGTCGTCACCGGTAGTGGTCCCCATTATTGTCACTTCGGGGTTAACGGATCATAACACATAATAGGTGACTATAGACTTGCAAGATAAGATCACGAACCCTCATATATTCATGAAAACATAATAGGTTCAGATCTAAAATCATGGTGCTCGGGCCCTAGTGACAAGCATTAAGCTTAGCAAAGTCATAGCAACATCAATCTCAGAACATAGTGGATACTAGGGACCAAACCCTAACAAAACTAACTCGATTACATGATAAATCTCATCCAACCCATCACCGTCTAGCAGGCCTACGATGGAATTACTCACGCACGGCGGTGAGCATCATGAAATTGGTGATGGAGGAAGGTTGATGATGACAATGGCGACGGATTCCCCTCTCCAGAGCCCCGAACAGACTCCAGATCAGCCCTCCTGAGAGAGTTTTGGGCTTGGCGGTGGCTCCGTATCGTAAAACGCGATGAATCCATCTCTCTGTTTTTTTCTCCCCGAAAGTGAATATATGGAGTCAAGGTTGAGGTCGGTGGAGCGTCAGGGGGACCACGAGGCAGGCGGCGCGCCCAGGGTGGTAGGGCGCGCCCCCACCCTCATGGATAGGGTGTGGGCCCCTGACGTGGATCTTTCTTCCAGTATTTTTTATATATTCCAAAATAATTCTCCGTTGATTTTCAGGTCATTCTGAGAACTTTTATTTCTGCACAAAAATAACACCATGGCAATTCTACTGAAAACAACGTCAGTCCGGGTTAGTTCCATTCAAATCATGCAAGTTAGAGTCCAAAACAAGGGCAAAAGTGTTTGGAAAAGTAGATACGACATAGACGTATCACCATGTATAAGCGCTCAGGTAAATATTCAGAGGAGTTCGACCAGTAGGATTCGGCCACGCTTATAAACAGGTCAAGAGCCTCGTCCCTTAGCGAGGTGGTACTAAACCCAGAGCACACACACATCCAGCAGTCCCCAAATCGCCTACGCGGGCCATTTGGGCCGGAAAATGGCCCAATAGCCTCCACCGTCTACAAACACCCCACCAATAAGGCCAGTTAAACAAAGCAGAGCACGGGGCAAAGAAATATAAACTACAAAAAAATGTTCGAAAACTTAAAATAGAAAAGTTCAAATACTAGTTCGCAGGCAATAATTTTAAACACAAAAACTAAAAAAAATTAGCTCTGCACCACAGATGATAAAAAAGGTAAAAAGATATGATACAAAACAACGAAACTCTAAAAAGTAGAGAACTTAATACGCTATTTGTTAAATGTACATAATTTAAACCACCGAATTAAAATATTACTTTCAAGTTCAACTACTAAAATGCAAGAAGTTCAAATAGATAATGTTTGTCATTTCTGCTAAATTTCTTATTTATATAAAAACTGACAAGTTCAACCACTAAAATGCAAGAAGTTCATATAGATATTGTTTGTTAATTCTGCCAAATTTCTTATTTATATAAAATCTGACAAGTTCAACCACTAAAATGCAAGAATTTCAAATAGATATTGTTTGTCAATTCTGCCAAATTTCTTATTTATATAAATCTGTCCACACCTCAACCAACGATTTCGTCATAAATAATCTCAATCTCAAACCAATGATTTCGTCGTAAATATGACATCAGTACTAAAAAAGCAGGAAGGGTCAGGCCACTCACACCACTGTGACACTGATTTTCAAAACCGTACGTTATATGAAATTATAATTCAGTTCACACAGCACTAAACCAAAAGTAAACTAAAAAGAGAATACAAAAACTATAAAGGCCTAACTTAGATTGGGATAGATGAAAATAAAACAAGTCCCAGTTTGAGAAACTACTCCCAGGGCACTGAAAAATGTTTTGAGATCAACTAGTGTATAAGACTTCAGTGGAAAAACAAGACTTAACCTCCACACGGGAAAACATCACAAAGCATACGTCACTTAAACAGTGCAAAAATGCCATCAACACCAACCCTAAGACGTGCAATTGGGATAAGCAGCTGATAAGTATAGCTTGACAAGACCGATCAGTGCGATAGTAAAAACCCTTGGCTTGGACGGTTGGTTCTTCCAGGCCACCACCCGCGCCACCCATTGGGCGGTTGCCACAAGGGACTGCAAACGGTGACCCCACGACCACTACACCCACGTCCCCGACGAACCGCCTCCCACACATCCCCATCCATGCACTGTAAATAACCCCATTGTCTTCCATCTCTGCCTCATTCCATTCTGAGAACCACCATTGCCGCTGCCATCTCCACTACAGACAAACAAGAAACTTCTCTCTCTCAAGCCGACAGTCGCCAGAGGAGGGCAATGGTGGAGGAACCATCCACCAAGCATCATCACGGCGAGATGTCCGACAAGAGCATCAACCTCGACGACGTTAACGTCCCCGACAGGAAGCGTGAGTACACCAAAACCCTCACAGGGCTTGAGCTCCACGGCAAGGAGACGCTGGAGATCATCTGCACCAGCGAACTGGACAAGGCCGACGAGATGATGAGCATGCTCAGGATAAGGGCAGCGGCTTGTATCCTAGCTTCATCGGAGTTGATGTGGAGTACACTAGGGAAGACGAACCTCCCCAGATGGCAGCAATCCTGCAGTTGTGCGTGGAGGAACTCTGCTTGGTGTACTACATCGCAACGGCAACAAAATGGTAACCCATACAACTGTTCATTCATCTGTTCTACTAGTACTACTCCCTAAAAATTTCATTAAACTTGTTTCCCAACTAGATGAACTACTATAGTTTGTGAAGTGGATGCACGAGTGCATGTTTCTCAAGTTACATGCATTTCTGAAATGGTGAAGTGGATTGTTTCACCAGATTAGCATCTGAAACTGATGCATTGGATTAGCATCTAAAAATTGTTTCACCAAATTAATTTCTGAACTTGATGTACTAGCATAGATTCTGATCTTGATGCACTAGTATAGTTTATAGAGTTGATGTATTAAAAGATGTTTTTAAACTTGATATACACAAGTAGTTTCTGAACCTGGTCTGATGTAATTTTCAGCAGAAAAAAATGAAGTAAGAACTTGGTGAAGCACTGGTATAGGTCTTTTATTCAAAAAAAGAAAACTAAACTTGAAGTAAGAAGCACATAGATCATTTACTCTGGTTATAGGTTCTTGAACTTGGTGAACCATTTGGTGAAGCACTAAAGATACCAAAAAAGAAAAAATGACATGGTGTTACTTGAATTTAATTCCATCCATGCCTTATACTATATAAGCATCTACCTCATGGGCTATCACTTGTAAACCAAAAAAACAGAAGAATTAAATCCTTAAAAAATAACACTAATCTTCAATATGTGTCTCCCCCTTGCAGGCCCAAGCTCCTCAAAGAGTTCCTGCAGGAGCAGAAATTGTATACATTTGTCAGTTTTAGCATTGATGGTGACAAGCGGAAGCTGGACAAGTCTGGTTTGGAGATCAACCCCAATAACTTCATCGACATTCAGTGCAAGTGGAGAGTTCCAAGAACCAGACAAGAGTACGACTCCTTGGACGATGTTGCAGCCAGCGTCATCCACCCATTCTACAGAGGCATGAAGAAGAAGATCGACATGGAGGAAGACCACAAACTATGGGGTATCAGCCTGCTACCAGACAAGCTCATCGAGTATGCAGGAATAGATGCGTACACCACTTACAAGTCATGGAAGATAATCGACAACATCGTAACAGGTTGGGATATTTCAAAAAAGCAGGAGGCTGACCCCTACTACCACTGCCACTTCGCAGGATGAAGAGACATGAAAGTCTGCCTTCGTGTTGCTTGCGCTTGTGCTTGACCTTTATCTTGTGGTTTCAAATTTGTAGTTTGCTTTTGTTAGGTTGAGCATCTTGCTTATGTCATGTGTGTAAGGTTTTAAACAACTTTGCTTATGTCGTCAATTACATCATTCGCTTATGTCCTTAAACAAGTTTGCTAGCTTCCTATTTTGTTTATCCATCATTTGAAGTTGAAGTAGGTTGTGAATGAAACTTAATGGCTGCTATGCAACACTAGTCATGGAGCAACAAATCACACATGGATATTTTCACAAAAACAGTGGCAGACTAAGGACAACAGCAAATAGTAGCCTTGGACGCTCAGTACAACTTACTCTTGTACGGTAGTACTATCACACTAAAAATCAGTTTTTAGTTTCAGAAGAACACTAAAAATACTAAGTTACAACCGAGGTCAACATTTAGTACTAACAGCATCATGCTAATAGTAGTTAGAAAATTACTAAGTACTGCAATAGGGAAAGCAAAGAACCATCAGTATGTATGTCCTAGTCACTAGCATACTAGGATTGAAAAATACTGGTACACTTGAACACACAGTACATCCATTCTACAAAATAACAGTGACACACTAAGAATAACAGTAATAGCACAACTGAAATATCTATACAACTTAGTCTATATGGCAAGTACTATGATAATACCAAATATTGCATTGAGAATAGCCACATCCTATACGAAAGAAGGTCAAAACTAAATCAAAAAGATATCAGTTCGACCAAGGAGAAAAATCACAAGAAAGACAACAGAAGCATCAGCCCACATTGACTAGTGAGGAACTAGTTTCAAACAACACAAAAAATAAAATGATCACAATACTAGCACAATTGAAATCTTAGTACAACTTAGTTTATTTGGTAAGTGCTATGATGATACAAATTAATACCTTGAGAAGAAGGCCAAGACTCAACCAAATAGATTACAGTTCAACCAAGGACAAAAATTCACAAAAACAAACAACAGAAGCATCAGTCCACATTGACTAGTGAAGTAATTATGAACTTAATAGGGATATATGTTAAATGTAGCTAACTTAAACCGGTGCTTTAACTTTTACTATGAAGTTCAACTACTAAAATTCAAGAAGTTCAAACAAATATTTGGCTCTCAATTTTGCTAAATTTCATATATTTAAATAAAATCTGGATAGAGATCACATAGCAATTTCATTGTAAAAAATCTCAATCCCAAAAAAACTTCAGTTCTAATACATTATATGACATCAGTTCTACATAACAAGGAAGCGTCACTCCACTCACGCTAGATCCACAAGTGCTATTGTGACACCAAAATTTAAAAAGCCTTACATTGAATGCGATTACAAATTCAGTACTCACAGAACTATACCATAAGTACAAGAAAAGAGGGTACATAAACTATAAAGGTCCAACTTAGGTTGGGACAAATGAAAATAAAATAAATCTCACTTTTTTTCAGCAACAACTCGTAATGCACTTGAAAAAAGGTGTTTTCAGTTCAACTAGTGTATAAGACTTCAGTACAAAAAATAAAACTTAACAAAAACGAATTCCCAATGAAACATACACAAGTGAAACATCTATTCAACCACACTATCATCATGGAAAAAAGTTTGTTAAGCATTGTGCCACACTTAAAAACATCACAAATTATACTAGTTATTACATAGTAGTTGACAAGACATCCAAACACTACAAACAAAGCCTACAATGGTTTCAAGAGATATATCACACAAGTATCCCATTCACTAGGTAAATGCTGACCATTTCTTCTATGCACCAGGAGCCAAAGCCTGAACCTCCTCGGGAAGCTCCAGCAACATAACCTGGTTATTCCGGTTGAACACAACTATATACAGATCCTCAACATTCCAATGAACAATACGAGGCTGCAAAACAATAAAACAAATTATCTAAAATCATGATACATAAAAATAGAATAGACAATCATCCAAACACTAAAAGTGAAAAGCTCAACTAGAACCCACGTCATTATTTTGAATGTTCTCAATGATCTTTTCACCATCATAGGTCCCTGCATACTTCAGAGTATAATGGCCACATTCATTCGCCCATTGAAGTGCAACCTTGAAAAACGTAGGTTTCTTTGCAAAAACCTCCCATTTGGGCTGCTTGCTAACATTATACTGAGCATCACCATACACGGCCTTCAATACTTGGACCAATCCAGAGATCTGTAAAAAAGAAAAGAAACCACACATTTTCAGGTCTTAGAAAAGCAGAAACAAAGAGGCGGAAAAATTAATCCAGTACAGATAATAAATGTCACTCACAATCTTCTCACAGTCTTTATGATAGGTGTTCTTTGAAGGACGTTGGTTCTTCTTATAAGGTAAAGAGTCAAGGATGTTAACGCTACTTCGGTACTAATTCATGACATATAAGGAAAAGTGGTTCACTTTCTTATCCTTTGATAAAACCATAGGTTTGAATAGAGGCATCATGATCTAAAAACAAATGACCAAAAAAGAGATATTAAATATTCAAAATAAAAACTAGCATCACAGCAAACAAATAAAACAGAAAATCAGCTAGTAGATCTCACAAGGTCAGCACTGAGCAAGTCTTCCTTATCTTTAACATAGCTCTTGAACTCTCTCGCTGCACTCTCCACATTAAACTCTTTATCTTCATCACCGTAAAACGTACAGTCAAGCACAACCTGCAAGAAGCCAAAAAGAAATAGACATGGGGAAACGATCAACAAGAAAAATATTATTAAAACTCTTAAAACAATAGGCAGTCTTGTTTCATAGAAACAAACGATCTGATTGATGACCGTGATGAAATATGGACTCGGCAATATCCTTTTTCTAGATGCAAAATCAGCATTTCTCTTGGGATCTAGCTTCCAATCTTCAATGAGGAAGTCCATTACATCACCCTCCATTATTTGCCCAGGTGCAAAAACATCCCAGATGCGTTTCCCAGTGAAGGTAGTTATGTTGTCATCGTGCCGAGGTATCATTGAGAATGCAGTCCTGCAGCACACACAAGAACAAAAAGCAGGGGAAACAAGATAAGGTATTCATAGCAGTTCAAGTTGAATAAAAAGGAGCAGTTCAGGTCATATTTATCTAGTAGTTAGAAACAACAGAAGAAAAGAAGAGGAAATATAACCAGAGATACTCACTCGGCATACTTCTCACGTCCTTCATCACTAAGAAACAGATTATACAACTTACGAGCCTTGTCCATGTGAGGGAATTTATGAGGGCGAAGCTACTGCATAGGGGAGCAAAACATTATAGGACCTCTCGGTGCATGCTTTGTGCTTATAACAATGCCAGAATTCATAGAAGGATCCTTCCTAGCAACACCAGCTCTACGGGCCACTATTCCAGCAAGGGGAGATACACCCTTGGCAGCACCGCTTCTGGTGACTCTTCCCATGCCAACAATCTTGTCAAACACATCATCATCACTATCTATCAATTCCACAATGGGATTCTTTGGTGTAGAGGGGCTCTCTGCACAAGCAGCCGTAGAACCTTCATAACACCAGATCTTATCTTTTCGGGAGAACACCACTGGCTAAAATCAATAGCTACGCGCTCGAGCTCCGAGAACTGGCTGCCAAAGATCCTTTAGTCATGCTCACCAAGATCTAGCCACTCACCTACAAAATAAAAAAAGAAGGAGCGCATCAAGGGCAAGTTCAAATACATAATTCATCACAATACTAGACAAGAAGTACAAGCTGCAAAAAATTACAAAAGGTCATGCATACGTACCGGGTTCAATGCCAAACAAACCCCGGAAGTCAACATCAAACACAGCGCTAGTTGCACATGTATACAGCAAAGTCTTTCTAATGTCAAGAATGTTTCGTGGCTATTGAGGGAGTCCTGGACTAAGGGGTCCTCGGGTGTCCGATCTATTGGATATGTGCCGGACTGATGGGCCGTAAAGATACAAAGACCAAAGACTCTACCCGTGACCGGATGGGACTCTCCTTGGCATGGAAGGCAAGCTTGGCGACCAAACATGAAGATTCCTTTCTCTGTAACCGACCTTGTGTAACCCTAGATCCCTCTTGTGTCTATATAAACCGGAGGGCTAGGTCCGTAGATATATCCTCATAATCATAGTTAGGCTAGACTTTGGGTTTAGCCATTATGATCTTGTGGTAGATGAACTCTTGTAATACTCATATTCATCAAGATCAATCAAGCAGGAAGTAGGGTATTACCTCCATAGAGAGGGCCCGAACCTGGGTAAACATTGTGTCCCCTGTCTCCTATTACCATCGATCCTAGACACACAGTTCGGGACCCCCTACCCGAGATCCGCCGGTTTTGACACTGACATTGGTGCTTTCATTGAGAGTTCCACTGTGCCGTCGTCAAGAGGTTTGATGGCTCCTTCGATAACTTACAACGACGCTGACCAAGGGGAATTCTTCCTCCCCGAACAGATCTTCGTGTTCGGCGGCTTCGCACTGCGGGCCAGCTCACTTGGCCATCTGAAGCAGATCGAAAGCTACGCCCTTGGCCACCAGGTCAGATTTGGATGCTTGAACTATGTCACAGATATCCGAGGAGACTTGATCTTCGATGGATTCGAGACCACAGCAGCCGCTCCCTGCCACCACGATGAACCTGACGTAAATCTACCATCGGTCCATACGCAGGAGATAGTACCTGTAGCTGCTCTGGCCATAGATCCGGAGCAGATCGTGCCATCCGAAGACGGGAAGCTCAACTCCGCCGCGGAAGCCGCAGACTCGGTGGCGTTGGAGCCACACACAGACTTAACTTCAAGTGACATCTATGTCACCGGAGCTACGGACTCGTCTCCGGCTACAGGTTTTGAACCTTGTGCGTCCGCGTACGTCAAGCTCGATCGGTCATTGATCGTCGAATTCAACTCCGCGGACATCTTCTGACACTCGCGTTTGGGCGACGTGCTGGACTCGGTAAGAGCACTATCTTTAGCGGGGGGCTCACAGCCGAATTGTGTCTAGTTTGAATCGGAGGCTGATGATGGAGAATTTCAATTCCCACCCACTACACACTTCATAGCCACTATCGAAGACTTAACTGGCATGCTCGATTATGGCTCCGACGACATCGACGGTATGGACGACGATGTCGAAGAAGAAGAGGCCAAGAAACCGCCGTTCACCGGTGTAACACCCAAGATGTGGCTATATCTCCCACGTGTCGAGGCACGACTTAGAGGCATAACCGCATTGTGGTTTTGTCGCAAGAGGGGTAATCTTCACACAATCTCATGTACTGAATAAGAAAGGGATAAAGAGTTGGCTTACAATCGCCACTTCACACAAATAACAAGTTAAACATACATCATCTAGAGTACAATCAAGGTCCTACTATGGAACCAAAATAAAAGAAGACAACCCCAAATGCTAGATCCCCGATCATCCCAACTGGGCTCCACTACTGATCATCTGGAAGGACACATAACAACAATCAAGATCTTCATCAAGCTCCTACTTGAGCTCGGTTGCGTCACCTGCACTGGTATCATCGGCACCTGCAACTGTTTGGAAGTATCTATGAGTCACAAGGACTCAGCAATCTCACACCCGCGAGATCAAGTCTATTTAAGCTTATGGGTAGGGTAAGGTAATGAGGTCGAGGTGTAGCAAGCGCTAAGCAAGTATGGTGGCTAACATACGTAAATAAGAGCGAGAGGAGAAGCAACGCAACGGTCGAGAAGCTAGAAGTGATCAAGAAGTGATCCTGATACTACTTACGTTCAGACATAACACAAGACCATGTTCAGACATAACACAGGACCGTGTTCACTTCCCAGACTCCACCGAAAAGAGACCATCACTGCAACACACGCGGTTGATGCATTTTAATTAAGTCGAGTCTCAAGTCCTCTACAACCGGATATTAACAAATTCCCATCTGCCACATAACCGCGGGCACGGCTCTCGAAAGTTTATACCCTGCAGGGGTGTCCCAACTTAGCCCATCACAAGCTCTCATGGTCAACGAAGGATATTCCTTCTCCCGGGAAGACCCAATCAGTCTTAGAATCTCAGTTACAAGACATTTCGATAATGGTAAAACAAGACCAGCAAAGCCGCCCGGATGTGCCGACAAATCCCGATAGGAGCTGCACATATCTCGTTCTCATGGCACACCGGATTGTCCAAACTTCTGGTAGGCTAGCCCAGAGTTGCCCATGGTTGCCACCGGCGGTTGACAGGTTGGACCAACACTCAGAGGAGCACTGGCTCGGGGGTTTAAAATAAAGATGACCTTTGAATCTGCAGAACCCAAGGGAAAAAGGCTTAGATGGCAAATGTTATAACCAAGGTTGGGCCTTGCCGGAGGAGTTTTATTCAAAGCAAACTGTCAAGGGGTTCCCATAACACCCGACCGCGTAAGGAACGTAAAAAATCAAGGAACATAACACCAGTATGACGGAATCTAGGGCGGCAAGAGTGGAAAAAAACACCAGGCATAAGGCCGAGCGTTCCACCCTTTACCAAGTATATAGATGCATTAGTTAAAATAAGAGATAATATGATATCCCAACATATCCATGTCCCAACATGGAACAAACTTCAGCTTCACCTGCAACTAGCAAGGCTATAAGAGCGGCTGAGCAAAAGCGGTAACTTAGCCAAACAACGGTTTGCTAGGAACGTGGATTAGAGGCTTGACATGGCAATATGGGAGGCATGATAAAACAAGTGGTAGGTAGCACGACATAGCGGTAGTGCGAACAACTAGCAAGCAAAGATAGAAGTGATTTCGAGGGTATGGTCATCTTGCCTGAGATCCTGCAAGGAAGAAGAACGAGTCCATGAAGAAGACAAACGGATGTGGTCGAACGGATCCTTAGAAACGCAACGTTACCGGAAGTAACATGAAGAAGCGACACCAGAAAGAAGCAAACAACATGGTAAACACACAAGCATAACCATGGAATGATGCACAAACAAGTATGATGCATGTCTGATTTAAAGAGGCATGGCATGGCAAAGTGCACAAACAATACTACAAATTAAGTGGAGCTCAATATGTAACAAGTTGCATATTGACGAAACACCACATTAATTATTTTGTTCGCTCTTGGTTATGTACTCACCAATATTAAATGTTGGTTAACATGGCAAGAGGTGAACCATAATTAAACTAACTATTTAGGCAAGTTTTAATGAGGCCGGAAACATCAAACAATGATTCCAGAAAATCCTCATGTGCATTTAGCAATTTAATGCAAACAACAGTGTTAAACATTTTAAATGTTGTTATCATGATGCGGATGACATTTGCAAGTTTTATGCAATTTTATGAAAATGTTGATAAGAGCATTTTATGAAGAATTTGTCATCATGGTGAAAACGAAAAGGGGTGCCATGACAATGAATCCGAAAATGATGCCACGACAACATATCGGTTCCGATAGCTCATGGAGATACCGGTGCAAAAGAAAGTGGATGTGCGAAACATGCAAAAGTGACGGAAAGTGATGCCGGATACCGGGTGTCCAATGGGTGGGTGGCATGGCAAACGAGGAACGTGTACGAAACAACCAGGCACGGTGCAAGCACGGGGTTCATATCATACATCACACAACATTCGTCCACGGGCGTCCATCTCGATGGTTATACCTTTGAAGCATGCATTTCCGGACTGTTCGGGTACGACGGGATGTCGATGGAAGTAGACGTTCTCGCGACGGTAGTGAAAGTAGTGGTTCACGAGTCGCAAGAGGAAGTAGTCGTTCATGTCCGTAGATGTTCGGGGTCACGACATGGAACTTAACTTCCACGGGGTCTTCGCGGGTCGACGGTAGTGGTACATGTTTCGTAGTGGAAGTAGTCGTTCTCACGACGGTAGTCATACGCGTGTCGGAGAGGAACTTGGCGCATCCACGTCCTTCGGGGTTCCTTGTTGTACTTGCATTTCGGTGCGGTACTTAGCGATTCCAGGATGTAGAGGTACACTTGTCGTAGCCATGTAGACGTTCATGTATCACCCTGGTGTAGTCGTACTAGGCGTACGGAGAGGGTACTTCGTGAATCCACATAATCGTACACGGGTCTTGTCGGATCCATAGCGACAGGAACTTGGCGCATCACTAGACTTGGCAATCTTGATGAAGTGAAGGAGCATCGAGGGACTTGCTGGTCCCTGCCTCGGCAGGTCTCCGGAGACGCGTGGAGGCAGCTCGAGCTGCTGGTTGTTGGCACATGACCAAGAAGCAGCTGGAAGAAGTGGCCGGCGTCGGCCTTGGCATGAAGCAGGGAAGCGGCGGCGAGGGCACCACAGGAGCATGGCAACGAGGCAGCGCTGCTCGGGTTCGAGATGCAGGGCACACCGGAGGTTGGAGGCGGCACAGGGGAAGGAGAAGGACGTCTCTGGGCTTGGGGAGGCGCCGGACTTGCTGGATCTCGCGGGGTCTTGGTGGGGCATGAGGTGACGGAGCTCCAGCGCGGCAGAGGCACGAGAGGTGAGGAAGCGGCGCGGAGGAGGCTCGCATGAAGGGACGGCGACTTGCAGGGTCACCAGCGCGGCCACCATGGCCGGAGGCGGGGACGTACTCGGGCGACGGGAGGAGCTCCGACATCGGGTAGCCGCGGGCTCCTCTCTAGCAGTGCGCTCGAGCAGACGACGAAGGCTGGGGGTGGAAGGCATGATGGAGGAGAAAGAGGGGATCGAGAGGGAGTGGGACATCGAGCGAGAGGTGGGGGTCGAGCATGGTGGCGGCGGGCACGGGGAGAGATCGAGAGGGAGTGGTTGGGGCCTAGGGTTAGAGTCCAGATTTGTCTGGGGAATGGTTGGGCCGGCGCGGGAGGTTGGCCTGGGCTGGGCTTCTCTCTCCTTCTCTCTTCTTCTTCTAAAACCTGAAGAAAATAAAAAAACAAAGATGAAAAAGGAGAAGAGATAGGACAATAATTTGCGCAAGCGGGTAATCTTCCTGGACTCATGAAAATGAGTTGGTTCCAAAAAAATAGAAGAGATGCATGATTGAAAGAAGTAATTTCAAACTCATTTGAATTTCATTCAAATGGGTTTGAACTAGGACTTGGTTTTTGAAGTGTCCAAAAAATGTTGAAATTTTTGGAGGAACCTCGGCAAATGGGAAGAGAAATGTGGGCAAGGTATGAAGTCGAACTTGAAGTAGAAAAGACATGGGGAATATTTGCAAGGGTGTTAGAATATTTATTATAGCTCCCTAATATACTGGGAGGATATGTTATATAGAGAAATCACCATGTGAGTTCCCTCAATTTAAATAGATCAAAGATCTATGCGTTTTATTTAGTTGAGTTGCAAAGATTAAAGACATGATGCTGACATGATACAATGCAAAATATGCAAGGATGAATGCAACGAACCAAACAAAACACAAGACAAATCTCGGAATCCATGGAAGGCATCCGGAGTTCCGGTCTTGGGGTGTTACAACACTCCACCACTACAAGAGGATCTCGTCCCGAGATCTAGGATGGCATCGGAGAGAAACGGAAGGGAAAAAGGTAAAACAAGTTGCTTCTTTGACAAAAGAGTGAAACCAACGAACCTTTAGAGGTTAAACAAATTGAAAGAAAGAAAACAACGAAGGTGAACAAAGTTGAAAAGACTCCGTTAGAAAAAGAGGAACAAGGAACAACATGTGAACCTTGGAGGTTGCAAAGCTATGAATGACAAGCACAATGGACAAGAAGGAATTGAAACCACTCTGGTTGAAACGGGATAAACAAGGAACAAGGAAGAAAAAATTTCAAACATCACTCTGGTTGAAAAGAGATGCAAAACTTGATAAGATGAAAAGAACTTGAAGAGATGGCACAACACTCTGGATAAATGGATAAGCACAAAAAGAACACGATCCTCACAATTTGAGATGATGAGTGAAAAGAGCAACATCACAATGCCTCCGGAAGAAAGAATAGAAGATGGATCATTGGAATAAAAGAATGGAGAAGGAAATGTCAACTTCTGCCACAAATGAGCTTGGAATGCACCCTTCCAAGGAGGTTATAACGGAGTTGTTGGAAAACCAACAACGAAGCGAATAAGATTGTAGTGGGCTTATGGAAAACTTCTCAAAATTATGAGGTGAAATTCTGCCACTAACGGAAACAATAGATTGGATTGATATCAATAAGGAGACAAGAAGCTTATTTCACCGGGAGGATAAATGAAGAACTTGGGTCATTTATAAGCACCATAAATAGCAACAATCCTTAGGGAAAGCTTTAGGTGAAATATAACCCAAGATAACTCTAATGAAGAGATTGATGGGTTGCAAAGGATCTCATGAATGAATTAAAAATGATGGGTTTAAAATATGTCATTTTGGCCAACTTGTGAATCATGAAACATGAAGGAAGCTGTCAAAATGACGTAACACCACCTCAAAAGATAAGATAGAAAGAATTGCACTTTGGAATGCAAGATGAAGAATGCTTGAACTCCTCAAAACAAGACATGTGTTGAGCACCATGTTTAATCTTTGAGTATAGCTTGGCATATCATAACTTCGAGAGAAATCTTGAGGAAAATTGAAGACTGAAAGGAATCCTTGACGAACTACCATGTAGCCTCCATGAAGAACTTCGGTAATAAAAGGATGATATAAGGAAGAGAAGTTGAAAACACAAGGTGAAGCATTGCAATGATTCAAATGGAGCTTCGTGCGATATAATTGAGAGAGCTTGTTGCTCCGGGAAAAGTATGAAGCACTTGAACCGAAAATTTATTCATTATGAAGAAACTCCAAAGGATGGAATTAATCACGTGGGTGAAAGAAGAATAAGAATTACATTATGCGTATCCTTCACGAATTTAAATTGATGACAAGCAACGGATTGCATACAACTTATTCTCATAGAAAAGATTAAGAGAGATATTGTGTAAACTTGAGAAAAGGTCAAAAGAGATAACAACCTCGAGATATCTTGAACGGATTGATAATGGAGACACAAATCTTTTGAGATATCTTCAGCACTCCGGAACAATTGAATAGTGAGAAGTGGATGATTAAGAGGTGCACCGGCATGAGAAAACATTTGAAACAAGGACAAAGCTTGACTTGAATCCACCAGAGAAGAAAGAGAACGAAGAATGATGAACTTGAAGCTCCGTTAGTATCTTCCTGAGAATCACCGGATAAGAACATTGACGGAAAAGAATGGAGAGACTTCCTATCAATAAAGTGGATACTTGATTAAGAAATCTGAATCCTTGAAGAAAAAGAAAGGGTGGGAGGGCAGGAAAACAAAGGCAACTTGGGGCAGATGGAATGGATACCGTTGCGAAAACTTATAATTGATCTAGGAAATATTGAAAATGCTCGGATCCACTTGAAGAGAAACACGCCGATTGAAAAATAATTGGCATGACCATCTCGATGATCGAAAAGGATGAGCACTCCCATAGAAATATGAGAACACCATTTAGGAAAAAGTATGGATTCAACACTTGAAATTAAAGCAACTCGAATACCACAACTCAAAAAAACAAAGGATTGGCTTGCAAAATAAGCCGGAAACAAACATATGATAGATCCCATATCGTATCATGTGTCTGTTGGAAAGATATTCTAGGAGCTACTTGAATTCCCACTTATAAACTGCCGAAACTTTCTGGTTATGCAATCAGGTGTTGGGGATACAGGGGAAGCAAAATATCTCACCCAAACTAACAATTCCTGCATCCAGCTGTATCCATCCTTCAACACATAACCAAGAAACCTTCGGAAATCATGTACCTCAACCTTTGAAAAGCATCCATTATACGAGTTATGGCAATACTCTCGAACTCCCGCCCTAGTACTGGGTGGTGTCGAGGTTATCTCACCAACAACTGCATAAAAGAGATTTTCGATGTCGGCGAACTCAGGTATTCCAGAACTGCAACAATAAAATTGTGGCGACAACACCTCAGAGCTAAACTCCCCAGGACACTGCCACAACCCCTAAATGTCAGGAGGCACCAAGAACAATGTTCTCGTCACAATACTATCTAAACGATTCCAAGATACCCGCGTGATCCTAAAAAAATTCGTGAAATTTGAGGAGAGAAAAGTCAAAACTTCTACGTCAGGAAGACCTCACCAGAGGGACTAAGGAGTAAAAATAATCCTACTCTCCTATATATATAATCCTAAGACCCAAAACATTTTGTTCTAGACTCAACAACGTCAGCGACTCGATCAAGCAGGGGGCTCCTAAGTCGGGGATGGCTCTGATTGCCAACTTGTAACACCCACGATGCGGCTATATCTCCCACGTGTCGAGGCACGACTTAGAGGCATAACTGCATTGTGGTTTTGTCGCAAGAGGGGTAATCTTCACACAATCCCATGTACTGAATAAGAAGGGATAAAGAGTTGGCTTACAATCGCCACTTCACACAAATAACAAGTTAAACATACATCATCCAGAGTACAATCAAGGTCCGACTATGGAACCAAAATAAAAGAAGACAACCCCAAATGCTAGATCCCCGATCATCCCAACTGGGCTCCACTACTGATCATCTGGAAGGACACATAACAACAATCAAGATCTTCATCAAGCTCCTACTTGAGCTCGGTTGCGTCACCTGCACTGGTATCATCGGCACCTGCAACTGTTTGGAAGTATCTATGAGTCACAAGGACTCAGCAATCTCACACCCGCGAGATCAAGTCTATTTAAGCTTATGGGTAGGGTAAGGTAATGAGGTCGAGGTGTAGCAAGCGCTAAGCAAGTATGGTGGCTAACATACGTAAATAAGAGCGAGAGGAGAAGCAACGCAACGGTCGAGAAGCTAGAAGTGATCAAGAAGTGATCCTGATACTACTTACGTTCAGACATAACACAAGACCATGTTCAGACATAACACAGGACCGTGTTCACTTCCCAGACTCCACCGAAAAGAGACCATCACTGCAACACACGCGGTTGATGCATTTTAATTAAGTCGAGTCTCAAGTCCTCTACAACCGGATATTAACAAATTCCCATCTGCCACATAACCGCGGGCACGGCTCTCGAAAGTTTATACCCTGCAGGGGTGTCCCAACTTAGCCCATCACAAGCTCTCACGGTCAACGACGGATATTCCTTCTCCCAGGAAGACCAGGTCAGTCTCGGAATCCCGGTTACAAGACATTTCGACAATGGTAAAACAAGACCAGCAAAGCCGCCTGGATGTGCCGACAAATCCCGATAGGATCTGCACATATCTCGTTCTCAGGGCACACCGGATTGTCCAAACTTCTGGTAGGCCAGCCCAGAGTTGCCCCTGGTGGCCACCGGCGGTTGACAGGTTGGACGAACACTCAAAGGAGCACTAGCCAGGGTGTTAAAAATAAAGATGACCCTTGAGTCTGCAGAACCCAAGGGTAAAAGGCTTAGGTGACAAATGTAAAAACCAAGGTTGGGCCTTGCTTGAGGAGTTTTATTCAAAGCGAACTGTCAAGGGTTTCCCATAACACCCAACCGCGTAAGGAACGCAAAAAATCAAGGAACATAACACCGGTATGACGGAAACTAGGGCGGCAAGAGTGGAAAAAAACACTAGGCATAAGGCCGGGCCTTCCTCCCTTTACCAAGTATATAGATGCATTAATTAAAATAAGAGATAATATGATATCCCAACATATCCATGTTCCAACATGGAACAAACTTTAGCTTCACCTACAACTAGCAACGCTATAAGAGGGGCTGAGCCAAAGCGGTAACTTAGCCAAACAAAGGTTTGCTAGGAAGGTGGATTAGAGGCTTGACATGGCAATATGGGAGGCATGATATAACAAGTGGTAGGTAGCGCGACATAGCGGTAGAGAGAACAATTAGCAAGCAAATATAGAAGTGATTTCGATGGTATGGTCATCTTGCCTGAGATCCCTCAAGGAGGAAGAACGAGTCCATGAAGAAGACAAACGGACGTGGTCGAATGGATCCTCACAAATGCAACGTTACCGGAACTAACACGAAGAAGCAACACCAGAAAGAAGCAAACAACATGGTAAACACACAAGCATAACCATGGCATGATGCACAAACAAGTATAATGCATGTCCGGTTTAAATAGGCATGGCATGGCAAATTGCACAAACAATACTACAAATTAAGTGGAGCTCAATATGTAACAAGTTGCATATTGACGAAACACCACATCAATTATTTAGTTCGCTCTTGGTTATGTACTCCACAATATTAAATGTTGGTTAACATGGCAAGAGGTGAAACATAATTAAACTAACTATTTAGGCAAGTTTAAATGAGGCCGGAAACATCAAACAGTAATTCCCGAAAATCCTCATGTGCATTTAGCAATTTAATGCAAACAACAATGTTAAACATTTTAAATGTTGTTATCATGATGCAGATGACATTTGCAAGTTTTATGCAATTTTATGAAAATGTTGATAAGAGCATTTTATGAAGCATTTGTCATCGTGGCAAAAACGAAAAGGGGTGCCATGGCAACGAATCCAAAAATGATGCCATGGCAACATATCGGTTCCGGTAGCTCATGGAGATACCGGTGCAAAAGAAAGTGGATGTGCGAAACATGCAAAAGTGACGGGGAGTAGTCCTGGATACCGGGTGTCGCATGGGCGGGTGGCATGGTAACGAGGGACGTGCACGAAACAACCGGGCACGATGCAAGCACAGGGTTCATCTCATACATCACACAACATTCGTCCACGGGCGTCCATCTCGATGGTTATACCTTTGAAGCGTGCATTTCCGGACGGTTCGGGTTCGATGGGATGTCGATGGAAGTAGACGTTCTCGCGACGGTAGTGAAAGTAGTGGTTCACGAGTCGCAAGGGGAAGTAGTCGTTCATGTCGGTAGATGTTCGGGGTCACGACACGGAACTTAACGTCCACGGGGTCTTCACGGGTCGACGGTAGTGGTACACGTTTCGTAGTGGAAATAGTCGTTCTCGCGACGGTAGTCATACACGTGTCGGAGAGGAACTTGGCGCATCCACGTCCTTTGGGGTTCCTTGTTGTATTTGCATTTCGGTGCAGTACTTAGCGATTCCAGGATGTAGAGGTACACTTGTCCTTGTCGTGTAGACGTTCACGTATCACCCTGGTGTAGTCGTACTTGGCGTCCGGAGAGGTTACTTGGTGAATGCACATAATCGTACACAGGTCTTGTCGGATCCATAGCGACGGGAACTTGGCGCATCACTAGACTTGGCGATCTTTGACGAAGTGAAGGAGCATCGAGGGACTTGCTGGTCCCTACTTCGGGAGGTCTCCGGAGACGCGTGGAAGAAGCTCGAGCTGCTGGTTGTTGGCGCATGGCCAAGCAGCGGCTGGAAGAAGTGGTCGGCGTCGGCCTTGGCATGAAGCAGGGAAGCAGCGGCGAGGGCACCACAGTAGCTTGGCAATGAGGCAGTGCTGCTTGGGGTCGAGATGCAGGGCACACCAGAGGTTGGAGGCGGCGCAGAGGAAGGAGAAGGACGGCCGCTGGGCTTGGGGAGGCGCCGGACTTGCTGGATCTCGCGGGGTCCCGGTGGGGCATGAGGTCACGGAGCTCTGGCGCGGTAGAGGCAAGGGAGGTGAGGAAGCGGAGCGGAGGAGGCTCGCATGAAGGGGAGGCGACCTGCAGGGTCGCCAGCGTGGCCACCATGGTCGGAGGCGGGGACGTACTCGGGCGACGGGAGGAGCTCCGACATCGGGTAGCTGCGGGCTCCTCTCGAGCGGCGCACTCGAGCAGACGACGAAGGCTGGGGGAGGAAGGCGGGATGGAGTAGAAATAGGGGATTGAGAGGGATTGGGACAGCGAACGAGAGATGGGGGTCGAGCGTGGTGGCGGCGGGCAGGGGGAGAGATCGAGAGGGAGTGGTTGGGGCCTATGGTTAGAGTCCAGATGGGCATGGGGAATGGTTGGGCCGGTGCGGGAGGTTGGCCTAGGCTGGGCTTCTCTCTCCTTCTCTCTTCTTAGGGTTAGAAAAAAACAAAGAAGAAAAAGGAGAAGAGATAGGACAAGAATTTGCGCAAGCGGGTAATCTTCCTGAACTCATGAAAATGCGTTAGTACTAAAAAAATAGAAGAGACGCATGATTGAAAGAAGTAATTTCAAACCCATTTGAATTTCATTCAAATGGGTTTGAACTAGGACTTGGTTTTTGAAGTGTCCAAAAAATGTTGAAATTTTTGGAGGAACCTCGGCAAATGGGAAGATAAATGTGGGCAAGGTTTTTAAGTCGAGCTTGAAGTAGAAAAGACATGGGGAATATTTGCAATTGTGTTAGAATATTTATTATAGCTCCCTAATATATTGGGAGGATATGTTATATAGAGAAATCACCATGTGAGTTCCCTCAATTTAAATAGATCAAAGATCTATGCGTTTTACTTAGTTGAGTTGCAAAGATTAAAGACATGATGGCATGATGATATGATGCAATGCAAAATATGCAAGGATGAATGCAACGAACCAAACAAAACACACGACAAATCTCGGAATCCATGGAAGGCATCTGGAGTTCCGGTCTTGGGGCGTTACAACACTCCACCACTACAAGAGGATCTCGTCCCAAGATCTAGGATGGCACCGGAGAGAAACAGAAAAAGGTAAAACAAGTTGCTTATTTGACAAAAGAGTGAAACCAATGAACCTTGAGAGGTTAAACAAATTGAAAGAAAGAAAACAACGAAGATGAACAAAGTTGAAAAGACTCCGTTAGAAAAAGAGGAACAAGGAACACCATGTGAACCTTGGAGGTTGCAAAGCTATGAATGACGAGCACAATGGACAAGAAGGAATTGAAACCACTCTGGTTGAAATGGGATAAACAAGGAACAAGGAAGAAAAAATTCAAACAACACTCTGGTTGAAAAGAGATGCAAGACTTGATAAGACAAAAAGAACTTGAAGAGATGACACAACACTCCGGTTAAATGGATAAGCACGAAAAGAACACGATCCTCACAATTTGAGATGATGAGTGAAAAGAGCAACATCACAATGCCTTCGGAAGAAAGAATAGAAGATGGATCATTGGAATAAAAGAATGGAGAAGGAAATGCCAACTTGTGCCACAAATGAGCTTGGAAAGCACCCTTCCAAGAAGGTTATAATGGAGTTGTTGGAAAACCAACAACGAAGCGAATAAGCTTGTACTGGGCTTGTGGAAAACTTCTCAAAATTATGAGGTGAAATTCTGCCACTAACAGAAACAATAGATTGGATTGATATCAATAAGGAGACGAGAAGCTTATTTCACCGGGAGGAAAAATGAAGAACTTTGGTCATTTTTAAGCACCATAAATAGCAAAAATCCTTAGGGAAAGCTTTAGGTGAAATATAACCCAAGATAACTCTAATGAAGAGATTGATGGGTTGCAAAGGATCTCATGAACGAATTGAAAATGATGGTCTAAAATATGTCATTTCGGCCAACTTGTGAATCATGAAACATAAAGGAAACTGTCAAAATGACATAACACCACCTCAAAAGATAAGATAGAAAGAATTGCACTTTGGAATGCAAGATGAAGAATGCTTGAACTCCTCAAAACAAGACATGTGTTGGGCACCATGTTTAATCTTTGAGTATAGCTTGGCGGATCATAACTTCGAGAGAAATCTTGAGGGCAATTGAAGACTGAAAGGAATCCTTGACGAACTACCACATAGCCTCCATGAAGAACTCCGGTAATAAAAGGATGATATAAGGAAGAGAAGTTGAAAACACAAGGTGAAGCCTTGCAATGATTCAGATGGAGCTTCGTGACGATATAATTGAGAGAGCTTGTTGCTCCGGGAAAAGTATGAAGCACTTGAACCGAAAATTTATTCATTATGAACAAACTCCGAAGGAAGGAATTAATCACTTGGGTGAAAGAAGAACAAGAATTACATTATGTGTATCCTTCACAAATTTAAATTGATGACAAGCAACAGATTGCATACAACTTATTCTTGTAGAAAAGATTAAGAGAGATATAGCATAAACTCAAGAAAAGGTCAAAAGAGATAACAACCTCAAGATATCTTGAACGGATTGATAATGGAGACACAAATCTTCTGAGATATCTTCAGCACTCCGGAACAATTGAATAGCGAGAAGTGGATGATTAAGAGGTGCACCAGCATGAGAAAACATTTGAAACGAGGAAAAGATATATTCGACAAAGCTTGACTTGAATCCACCGGAGAAGAAAGAGAATGAAGAATGATGAACTTGAAGCTCCGTTAGTATCAGGATAAACTGGCAACTCAAGCCGAACACCAGCCCGCCCATTAACGGCTCGTGGTGAAACTGGCCCGTAATGAACAGTGTATCACCTTATACCCATTAACGGCCCGTCCGTATTGTGCTTCCGCCGGTGCCCAGGGTATTTTAAGTGCGTAGTTATGAATGCGCGGTACATATTTCCCAGGTATATATGCGGCGGACGGCGGGAAGCCGAACTGCTAGTCCATGTTCACTGTCTTTACTTCGGGGGGAAACTGCTTCTGACCCCTGGTGTTTGGTTGGCGAATTTTGTCGTCGTCGCTGTCGCCGGGCGGCTTCTTCCCCTTGTATTCGGCGTTTAACTTGCCATCCTGTTTGAATACCCAACTGTTTCTGTTGGTGTGGTTAGCTGGTTTATTGGGGTGGCCATGAATCTGGCAGAGCCTATCCAATATCTTATCCAAATTGGAGAGTCCGTCTCTGTTTGCCTCGAATGGCTTCTTTCGTTGACCGGGCTTGGGGCCGCTGAATCTGGCGTTGACCACTGTGTTGTGCGCTCCCTCATTACTATTGCCACGTTTGTGCTTATTGCGTGGTGGTTTCCCATTGCCATCCCGAACTTCGGAAGTGCCCGGGTTGCTGGCACTGTTGCTTCTACGAGTGAGCCAGCTGTCTTCTCCTTCGAAGTTGTTGCAGAAAGCGTCTTCAAGATCCTCCCAGCTGCCGATAGAGTTTTCAGGCAGACTGTTTAACCAGTACCTTACTGGCCCTCTGAGTTTTAGTGGGAGGTATTTGATGGCATGAAGGTCATCTCCGCGAGCCATATGAATATGGAGAAGAAAATCCTCGATCCATACCGTGGGGTCGGTTGTTCCATCATATGATTCGATATTCACGGGGTTAATGCCCTTTGGGAATTCATGCTTCTATACTTCGTCAGTGAAGTAGAGTGGGTGTGCGGCGCCTCTATATTGGTCCATGTCTCGACGTAGCTTAGATGGAATCTGTATGGAGTCCGTCTGTAGTTTTTGGCCCGGGCATGACTAGACTTGTCCCGTCCGAATAGGTAGCCGATGTCGCGTGTCGAGGCATGTCCTCGCGATCCGTAGATCGTCTTGTTGTATCATGCTCTACTGTCCAGGTTCTGCCGAGGGTCGTATGTATGACCCTGAGCTGTTTTGTCTCTGTTCTTTCTTTGGGGTGGGGCGGGCTGCTGTTCGGCTTGAGCTGCCGCTTTATCCCGACTACATAGGGGTCGGTTAGCCGCATTGTCCCGGCCGCGTGGTACAAGTGCCGGTGGCTCCTCATCAAACTAAGGTAGCAATCTATGCTTCGGGTAACCCTTGGCTGTGTGCTTGGGGCCGTATTCTTCGGCCCCTAGGATGTCTATCCATCTATCGGTGATCAGGTCTTGGTCAGCTTGAAGTTGATGTTGTTTCTTTTTCAGGCTCCTTGTTGTGGCTAATAGTCGGCGTTTAAAGCGCTCCTGCTCAAGAGGTTCCTCAGGCACGATGAAATCCTCATCGCCGAGGCTCTCCTCATCCTTGGAGAGCGGAAGATAGTTACTGTCCTCTGAGTCTTTGTGTGTGGCCTGTTCATACGGGCTATCGTGCTCGTCTTCCAGTTCATCCTGTTCGGATGTTGCCCCAACATGGGCTTCATTGTCTTCGGTATCGTCCGAGGTGTTGTTTTCTCCGGTGCCGGTATTGCTGTCTTTTGCATGACGTGACTTAGAGCGGCGCCGCTGACGCCGGCGTCTGGGCTGTGTCTCAGGAGGTTTATCCTCAACTGGATCTTCTTTGTCATCGTCGTTAGTTTCTTTAAGTGTATCCACCATGTATACGTCGTATGAAGAAGTGATCGTCCCGCGTCCGGTGAGTGGGGGATTTCGGCCCTGCTCCTCTTCGGCATCGTCGTCTATACCATTGAAGTCCTCGACAGTAGCTATGGAGTGGGTGGCGGGTGGGAAACAAGATTCTCCATCATCAGCCCCTAGTTTGAACCGAACATAGTTCGGTTGTGAGTCCCCCGCCAAGGACAAGTTCTTTAATGAATTTAGCACATCGCCCAAATGAGAGTGCTAGAAGATACACTACAAAAAATACACTTCCGTGATGATACGTGTTTGTCACAGTAGGTCACGTTTTTTGTCATGCATGTACATCCATGACGATTTTATGACAGAATAAAGATAGTCATACCTGTGCCGTCGTAGAAGTGTTCCATGACAGAATCAAGATAGTCATGCATGTACACCCATTAATGGCTCGTGGTGAAACTGGCCCGTAATGAACAGTGTATCACCTTATACCCATTAACGGCCCGTTATTCCATTGGGCCGTTTCCAGCCCATGTTATCTTTCGGCCTTCTCAGAGCCCATTTATTGTTGGGCTCATTCCCAACATTCGTTTACTTACTGCCTGTTACTATCATTTTCTGCTTGTGGGCCAAATTCAGCCCGTGGTTACAGTCGGCCCGTTTGTGGTCCGTTAATACGTTGGGACGTTTTCATAGCGTCATCAAATACGGCCTATTGACAATGGCCCATTATGGTCGGCCCATGAACGGATGATTCCAACTCTAGCCCGTTTACGGCCATAATGCGGTCTGTTTGGCCCATGTTTGGCCAATCGATCATACAGCCCGTATAAGGCCCATTGATGATACGACCCGCAGAAGGCCCATTGTTTCTACGGCCCGTAGAAGGCCCATTGTTTCTACGGCCCGTAGAAGGCCCACTGTTTCTACGGCCAGTAGGAGGCCCAGTGTCACTACAGTAAATATTAGCCCATGGTTATTGTGGCGTAGTTTTAAAAAATAGGTTAATGCAGCCACTAGCTAACCACAGAAAAAGAACTACACTGACTACAAGCAAAAAAATAAACAAGACAACAAGGAAATAAATAAGCAAGCAACTAACGCTAGGCTATCACGGCTATTACACATATTACATCCACTGGGCATCAAAGTTCGCCACCAGTGCAAATATAGGGAACAAAGCAGCATATCATATACACTGGTTGTCAAAGTTGGCGACCAGTGCAAATAAACGCCGCGGCAAAACAAATCCAGAACTGAAACCACTTCAGAAGATCTCAAGAAACAATATCCTAGGTACCCATAATGCTGGCAAGATGCTTAGCAAGCTTATTAACTTTCTCTTGTTTGGCGCTTAAATCCTCCAGCGCTTGCTGTTGCACCAGAAAATATGCATCTGAATTCTGCAGGGACTTCCTCAGCCCTTCAGCTTCCTGTCGCAACACATCTGATTGATGTCTTTCAACTTGAAGTTGAGACTCAAGAAGACGAAATGATTCAGGCAGCGAGTTTGAAGAGCTTGTGCCAGCAGTAGTGGCCAGTAACTCGAACACTACATCAAGACAGGACTTCTGGGTTCCCTCACTGTCGTCAAGATAGTTTTTGTCAGCTTTCTTGGAGACCAACAGGGATGTCTCACTATCTTGAACCTTATCTGCATTACTTCCTTTACCATTGGATAACGCGGTACTGTTCTCCAATATTTTGTCCGCATTCTAAAAGAGAAACAAGCAGACACATCACATGTTTACCATGTTGTATATGAAACTCATTTTGGTAACTGAGTTCAGTAGTAAAGTGGACATGATAACAACATGAAACAAACATATATCTATGTACCATGGTCACATTATGGTCTATATCATTCTTGTTTTTGTTGCAAAATCAAGATAGAGACATAGTTCAAATAATATTTGTTCAAGACAAAGCAGAATAGACAGAATATAAGTGTGGGTAACTATAGAGCAATAACAACACTTGTAATGTGCACGACATGAGAACATAATTGTTTCTTCAATTGAAACTGAAATCAACATAGAGCAGGTTACAACAGCAAACCAGTTAAAGAAACTGGTTTAAAACATACCTGTTGCGCCATTGGAGTTTCAATTCCATCCTTAAAATTTGAAAATAGTTGGTATGAGTAAATACAGTAATGCAAGAGCAAAGGAGTATGAACCATAGCTACAGAACCTGACTTGAGAACAAATATTCTTCTCCTTTAAGCGTTGAGTTGGGATTCGGAGTGGTGGTCCTCGTGCTTTGAGCACTGCAGTTCCCTTACTAACTGCTCATGTTTGGGTGCTCTGTGGTGGAGACGGTGCTGTGTCAACTGGAACTGGGTTACTATCTTCCAGGGTTGGGGTTAGAAGGGGTGTAGCTAGTTCTCTGTCCAACTGGGTAGGGGTAGAATCTGCGAGTCTGGGTTATGTGTGGTGGATCTAGTCCTTGGGCAGTACAATCGTGGTTCTATCTGCATCAACTGGTAGCACTATCTTTTCTGAAGACCGTGCTGTTACTCCCTTAGATACTGCCATCACGCTCTCCAATTCAAATGGCTGATAAACAAGAAAAGTAATTGAAAGTATAGACATTGTATGATAGACAGGTGCAATGGATAGTGGGGAATAAAAGAGGGCATGAAATAATTCATATTTATGTTGTCTAACCAAACAGGATAGCATGACACAATTTCACATATATGATGGCTAACTAAACAAGATAGCATGACACAATTTCACATTATGATGGCTGACTAAAAAAGATGGAAAGACATAGTTCAAAATATGAGACTATGTAAACAAGATGACATGACATAACTATATAATGTGTTTATTAAATAGGTTGGCATGCCACAATTCACATACATTCACGGATAGAATGCCATAATTCAAAATATGATGACTGTAAACACTAAACAGGATGAGATGATGTAACTATATGATGCCTTATTAAATGGGTTGCCATGCCATAATTCAGATAGATGATGTGTATGTACTATGTAAACATGATGGCATGATATAATTCAAATATATGATTTATATAGTAAGCAAGTAAGTAGATGGCAATCCATATATGATGTAAAAACTAAGCAATGCAAGACAACATGCATGACATGGGTAATATAACCCTACCTAGTTTGAGCATAGACCTGGGGGGGGGGAAATAGGACTGGTCATCAATCTCTGAATCCTCCTCTGAGGAGCTCTCTATAACCAGCAAGATGTCTGCTTTAGCAGGTAGCATTGTCTGCTCTGAATACCTTGTTTTCACTCCAGATACTTCCATCACCGCTTCAAATGGCTGATGCACAGGAAGAGTAGTTGAATATACAAACGTTGTCGACAAATGGAACACGTAATACAAAAAAATGATAGCATGATATAATTCACATACATGATGATTGGCTAAACAGCATGGCATTGCATAATTCGCATATATAATGCATTTGCAACAAGGTAGCATTGTATAATTCACATATATAACGTCTTGCAACAAGATGGCAATGCATAATTCACATATATAGCGTCTTGCAACAAGATGGCAATGCATAATTCACATATATGGTAATTAGACACTGAACAGGTGGCATTCACACAAAGCATGTCTAAACTAATCAAATGACATAGAAATGCGAGACACCATATGCACGATATGAGCAACATAACCCTTCCAAGTTAGAGCATACACCTCGGGGGGGGGGGGGATAGGACTGGTCATCTGTCTCTGAATCCTCCTCTGAGGAGCTATCCGTAATCGGCGAGATATGCGCTTCGTCAGGTAGCATAGTCTTCTCTGAAGACCTTGTTTTCACTCCAGAATTTGCCATCACCGTGTCAAATGGCTGATGCACACGAAGAGCAGTTGAATGTACTAACATTGTTGACAAATGTAATATGTAACGAAAAAAAGGATGGCCTGATATAATTTACATATAAGATGACTGGCTAAGCAGGATGGCATTGCAAAATTCACATATATGATGCCTGGCTAAACAAGATGGAGTTGCATAATTCACATAAATGATGAATAAACTAAACAGATGGCATTCACACAAAGGATGTCTAAACTAAGCAGATGACATATTTGATGTATAAAGTAAGCAATGCAAGACACCATATGCATGATATAACCAACATCAGCATGCCAAGTTAGAGCGAAGACCTCAGGGGGTAAATAGGAGTTGTCTTCTCCTTCTGAATCCCCCCAGAACAGATATCTTCCTCTCGATTACAATCGGAAATGTGTGGAGGGGGCCTGCCTTTGCGCCTACCATGGAGCGACGTCTGCATGAAATTTTATTGCCACGCAAGGCTCGTCTCTTTTGCTCTACATGTTCAATTCCATTGTTTACAATAACTGTCATGCATAGGAATAAAACATAGTGAGATTATGTAAGGAGTGCATGCAGAAATCCAGAGTGATGGTAGCAACTTGTGGATAGACTCAAAACCAATAATAGCAGGCAGATAATGGCTTCAGTTAAAAAATACAGATAATGGCTTCTTTACTGTTTGTTTCCCACCCAACATGAAACTCATAGTAGACACCGGAGATTAACCAGATAGTAGATAGATACTATTGATAGCGGCCCCGATATGTACCCCACAACCATTTAAAAACTCAAGTTTGACCATTAGTTTGGAGCTGACTCAGAGTCTAATCGGTGAACAGGACGATAAAGTAGCATGTAATATTAAGCGATGCATAACGTAAGCAGACACAAAAGAGTGCGACCTCTCTTGCGGACCCGTGTAGTCCTCGAGGTCATCTCCTCGGTTGATGATGGTAATGCAGTTTTCATGGTTGCCAGCGGCAGGGAAGAAGATCTGAGGCGGCGAAAGACAGTCTGGAGGCCGGATCCCTGCTGTGCTGGACCCTTCTGTCGTTGGAGCAGCTGAGCTGGGGTGGACGATGGTGCATCAGGAGCAGGACAAACCACACAAGGTTTTGTTTGACAACTATCTGTAAGAGAAGTAATTCTGTAAGGGCTCATTTGAATTGGAGGATTCCAAGAATGCATGGATAGGAAATAGACAGGAATAGGATAGGAATGCATGTGCAAACCAGATAATTTAAAAACATAGGATTTCTTCCAATCTGGGTGTTTGATTCACAACAATTAGAAGATCACAGGATGCCAAGAAGCATGGTGAGATTAAGTCAAACCATAAGAAAATGTACGGTTATAATGCTATTATGCTACTATCTCTTAGTCTTGTGCTTCATGAATAGGAATTTGAAAAGGAGGACAAGTGAAAATTAAAATTCCTACATTTTTTTCTTTCAAGGAGACACTAAAGGAACAAATCTGTGTGCTCAGTGGACAATATATATATATATATATATATATATAACATGTAGAGTAAAAAGGAGATGCAACAAGTGTACAACCTCTTTGGCGAAGCCATGTCGATCTCAGCGTGATTGGGTTGGCCGGTGAGGATGCTTCGGCTGACTTTGTTGTCGGAGGAGGGGAAGAAGATCTTAGGCGTCTGGAGATGGAGCCCGAGGTACTGCTCCGCTGTGATGGAGGGTTTCGTTGTTGGAGCAGCTCCGGTGAGTTGTACGACGCTGAGGCTAAAGCAGGACAAGAGAGACAACGAACAATGTTAACCTGAGCGGAATTCTAATAGCATCTCCAATACATGACGTAAAATACATAACCACAAAGTGCTAGATGTGAAATACATCAACCGCTCATCTCTGAACTTAACTGTCGAGACTGAACTTAAGTGTCAAAACTGAACTTAACTGTCGAAACTGAACTTAACTGTCGAAACTGAATTTTGCTGTCGAAACTGAATTTTGCTGTCGAAACTGAACGCACTAGCAAGGTGAGGTTACACGTCGGTCGACTGACTTTTTCATCTCTGGTCAGTCGATTTTGCAGCCGTTGGATACGAAATCAAGGGCCTGCGGTTCATCTTCAACCTCCACCCCCGTGAGCCGCCAGCCACCACCGGCCAAATAGCAGCCCCCGCCGCCCACCGCCGGCGGTGCGCTGCCCCGCCCGCCCCGAAAACACTCCCCACCGCTGGTCCGCCGCCGCCCCGGCCATCCCTCTAGGCCCCCCCGTGCCGAGGTTTTTCTCCGGTGATACCCACGCCACCGCCCCGCCACCACCCCGCCACCGCCGGCGACCACCGCCCCCATCCTAAACCCTAAGATAGATAGTGGGGTACCACTCAGGCGAGCCCCCCTCCCTGCTGCGGCTGGTTCTTCCTTCACCCCGGCGAGCCCCCCCACCCCCTGAAAATTGACTGACCTAAAAGTCCATTCAGTCAACTGAAGTGTAACTAAATTGGATCAGCATCGCATGCAAGAGCGAGAGCAGCAACGCGAGCAAGAGCAATAGCAAGAGCAGACCAGGCAGGGGACCGAGAGAAAGAGCAGAGCAGCAGCGCGTGCGAGAGCTAAAGCAACAGCAGCTCCTACTGATGTGGACGTCGCCGCCGAGGGAGCGACGTCGTGGAGGAAGTGGCCGGCGACACCGCCGTGGATGGAGCCACGCCGTGTCGGCTCGGGACCGAGCGCCGGCAGCACTGTGAGATCGAATCAAGAAGAAAATGTGGCGATTAGTGTACAACCTCTTTGGTGGCGCTAATTAGGCCGCAGCTTCATTCGAGGAAACGGTGATGATGATGCTCTTCCGGTGGTATAGGTGAAGACGGCGGTGTGGGAATGGAGGTGGCGCAAAAGACGAGGGGAACGTCGGGGCAGCTCCTTGGAGGTGGAGGAAGGGGTGGCTGAACTGGCGGGGTGATGAGATCGACAACGGATCCTCATCCGGTACGGTGGATGAGGGACGTCGAGGTGTTGCTGTGGATGACGTCGTCGGGGAAGAGGCTCCGGCTGGGTGGCGGACGGAGCAGGGTGTGGGGTTTTGTCACGGGTTTTCGCGGCCTCGGTGTACGAATGGGTGGGCAGATGGGATGGCAGTGGGGAACCATGGCTTAGAGACACGCTTGTCCGAAATGTGGGGTAAGTTAGGAAAGTACCCCCACCGATTTGAGGCGGTTCTTTCGGTTCAGGGGTACCACGGGCATTTCGCGTGTCGGGATTTCACAGGAGGTGAGAGTTTCTGTGCGCATTGTAATTTCGAAATAGCAAGGCGCGGGTTGAGATGGAGGGAGTTGTCAAAGAACAACGAGACAAAGATATATCTTAAATATTTTGGGCTAACAAGGCGTGGGTTGAAATTTCCGAACAAGCCTAACGTGTACTGTACCAAATCAATGTGCACTACAAATGTCATTCAAAACTTTGAATTCATCTTATGTTCGATTAAAATATTTCTCTACGTGTATAATGCATGCAACCTACTAATCAAATGAACATTTTAATGCATTCCAAACGTATATACTACCGCTTCAATATGAACTAACTTTGAATTCGTTCCTCTATTTGAATAAGATCTACAATAATGATTGTTGTGAAGTCAAAGCATTTGAATTCGTTTCTCTGTTTTAATAAGATCTACAATCATCATTATTGTCAAGTTAAACCATCGTTTCTGTATTATCTTCACAGCACACCACATGATTAGTCTCGAGTTACATATGAACTATGTGTACTATATGAACTCGAACTAGATTTTTTGAATCCACTTTATTTTGATTTCAAATCACATTACATTTCTAGCTCTAGCTAGATCTTCATAATCTAAACCATGTCTCATATGTATAATGTGTTTATCACATTATGTATGGTGCCCCGCCCCCTACGCCTACAAGTATTTAGATGTGAGTTGCAAACACCACACATTACCACAAAATCAAATAAAATGTGAGAATGTTCGATATATAGTATTGTTTAGATTGTTCGATATTTAGTTGTAAGCTTCAAACGCCACACATTATCACAAATTCAAATAAAATGTGAGATTGTTCGATGTATAGTATGGTTTAGATTGTTCGGCATTTAGCTATGAGTTGCAAATGCCATGCATCATCACATTATGGTATAACATGTGCACAACACATGTATCACCGCTATATTCATGCATGCAATGTTTAAAACACTATGATCCCTATTCAAATATATGAATCCGCTTTCATATCAAATTATGATCTTTGTTAGTCTCTTACACCCACACAATCCTCTAACCTTTGTAGCTACCACTAACTTTCTCTCGTGCATGCACACGCCCTCCTCGCCCTCCCCCTCCCTCGGCATTCTATCCACCGGGCACATTCATTTTTTTTCTTTAGGTCGTTCTCCCAGAGTCTCCACAATTCCTTTCCGACACACACTGATCGATAAACCTCTCCAGCAATGTCTGCCTACAACATACACACACACCTTCAATCTCCTCCTTTATGTGTCCTTGCCTCGTGTCTCTCATACGGTCAGACACACGTGTAAACTCTCGCCCCTCTTTTCATCGATCTCACAACCGCACACTCCTCCCCCTATCTAGCCAGTAGTTGGGCCTCTCACACCACCTACTAGCTCCATTCTCTCTGTCTATCCGTCTCGCTGGGCCTTATTTGCCTCTAACAAATGGACGTACACCGACCGATCTCTCGCTATACATATAGCTAGCTAGGTCCTTATAACTCATTTTTACCACACGTCAATCGATCTACCTCATTAGTTGTGTCTCTCCCTTCCTCAGACAAACAACAATTGATCTACCGATATAGTTAGATTTGCTTACCAAACACATGGTTCCCCTTCATCATCCATGGATGCGTCCTGACAGATCTATCACACACAGGCACACAGAGAAACACATCTCCACTCTTATTGATAACATTGCAGTTCCACCCTCAGTTTGTCTAGTAGGCCTCTCCCACCATCTTCAAGAAGCAACTCCATCACCCATCTAGCACTTTACCCCTCTCCCTCCCTCTTTCTCTCCTCTCTCTCTCTCTGTCCCATCATATTTCCCGTCCTTCAGTTATGTATGGATGTCGACCGATCTCCCTCAAGACATAGCTGGGTCTCTCCTTCTCAACACATATACGAGTCGTTCTACCTCTATAGTTAGGCCTCTGCCTACCCCTCCCCCACCCCCTCCCCCCACACACACTGATACATCAAGCGCTCTAGTCATGTCTACCTACCACACACAAACTTGACATGTGCCCTCTAACGTTCCGGTAGGCCAGTCGCCCTATTTCTTTGACTTGCACACACACACAATTTCGATGGCTCTCTTCATCGATCTCGCACCCACCCACTTGATCCTCTCTTCGACTCTATCGATAGCTATGACCCCTCCCTCTCTTCTCGTGGATTGCCCAACCCTCTATGTATGATATGGATAGGCCTCCATTTCACACACATTGCATGCAAAATTTTGTTTGAGATGTCATCGACACATATTCCCACAAATAATTCACGAAATAAACCCCCATCCCACCCCCACCACAAAAAAACACTCACGAACGCGGTTTGTATCTCTCACACACACCCACGTAGGTGGGGGACGTGCACGAAGAGAAGAGGTGCATGCACGGCGCACGTACTCCCGTCTCTTTCCCAACCACACCCGCGCGGGTACACAATGGAGCTCATTTCTGTACAAAAAAGGCAGCCCACTTGGTAATTTGGCACGTGTACTGGTTGTCCACTTGGAGGAGGGAGGATCGTCTACCACGGGTGAACAAACAAATTGCGACTTGACGTGTTATGTTAAAGAAAGAGGCAAACCATGTGGGGCCTAACTTAGAGGCAAGGCTCTATACACCGGAGTACTTTTGATGTGTCCCGTCAACTCACAGAACGAGGAGAAGCTTGCTTAGTACGCCGTCTCCCCCGTTCCTAAATATAAGTCTTTGTAGAGATTTCACCATGAACCACATGTGGATGTATATAGATGCATTTTAAGTGTAGATTCATTCATTTTGTTCCGTATGTAGTGGAATCTCTACAAAGACTTATCTACTAGTAATAGCTAGCCCCCACTACTAGGAATTCTCTATCCTCTCCTTGAGCCACATCATCAAAATTGATGTAGCCGTTAGATGAAGTAAATCAGTCCATAATAGCCGTCTGATTTAGACGTTGAGAGGCTCCGCACTAAGACACATGCAAGCATGCAGAAATACCATGGCACATGCATGTGAGTGGGTTTTAAATCACATCAACATGTCTGCATGCAAGGATGCACCGGTAGCATGCATGTAAGTGAGCTTTTAAGTCCCATTAACATGTCAAAAACAAAAATATAATCCCATTATGCAGTAGGAGTTGGCTGATCTTTTTTCCTTACGTGGGATGATCTAAATGATGTTGGGAGTTTATTTAGTTTGGCTACCACATTTGTCATGCGGTTATAGGGTTTTTTTAGTTCTATGAAATTGATAATTTTGCGCAGAGAGATATACCGCTGTTCCGCGGCAACGCACGGGGACTCATCTAGTAATATTTAGGAACGGAGGGAGTACTATGTAAAGAGTTAGGCGTCGCACGATGATAGTGTGAGGTGGGCCATGTAATCACTGAGCCTGCTTGTTTTCACTGCTCTTGCACGCCTCCGTTGTAAGAATGCAGAAAATTGTAATCTAGTAGTAGTACCTCCTTTCGCCGAAAGCGTGGTGTCGGATTTCGGGTTCCAGCAGACCCTTGAGATTCGAACACTGGGGTGCGCGCGGAGATCTCTCCCCTATCGATCTACGTCCAATCTCCTCGCGGGATCTAAGCTGGAAACAATGAACAACACAAGGGACATGAGGTTTATACTGGTTCGGGCCACCGTTGTAGTGTAATACCCTACTCCAGTGTGTGGTGTGGTGGATTGCCTCAGGGGCTGACGATGAACCGTACAAGGGAAGAACAGCCTCGCGAGAGGTGTTCTTGAGCTGGTGCGATGAACTTCTTGGGTGAGTTCAGTCGCCTCTCTCTCTCTCTCTCTGCTAGGGTTCTATCAGATCTTTAGATGTCCTCCTACTCTGTGGTGGCTATCTCTATTTATAGAGGCCCTGGCCTCTCCCCAAATAATGAGCGGGAAGGACGCCAACAATTGGCCGTTTTGAAGGGGAACATCTAGTACAAGTTATCCTGACCAAAGGTGGTCTTCGGCTGCCAAAAGCACTGGTGATGACGCCGTCTTGGGCTCCACGGTGACCTCCGTCCTGCCGCTCTATTGGTCTTGGTCTCGTTGCACCGGAATGGTAACCTTTGCCCGATGCCTTGGCCTGTGCTTGCTCCCTTTGCACCAAAGGGGAAACAAGGACACTGCGCAGGCAGGTGCCTACCTGCCGCCCGCCTGGTCTCGATCGTCATGGCTTGCGTCACGGGCTCCTCGCGAGGTACCCCTGCCTTGATCTCTCCGCCTCCTTGCGAGCCTGCCTGATGAGGCTGCCTCTGAGGAAGCTTTCTGTCATTCGCCCCGCGAGGCTTGGCCCCTTGCGAGGATCTTGAGCTTGAGCTGATGAAGATGGGCCACGCTGGGCCCCCACTTGAGCCACGCCGCAGGCCGTAGGCAGGCAAGTCTTTGGACCCCCGTTCCCAGAACGCCGACAGTAGCCCCCGGGCCCAAGGCGCGCCCGGGCTTGGCCTGGCAGGGAAGCAAAGGGGGAGCACGAAGCGCTGCGGGCCCCAACAGCCTGCGGCCTTGGGCGCCGCATGGCGATTGATTGGACGTGGGCGTCTGCGCTTCCCCATGATGCCTCGACGGCCGCACGACTTGACAAGTCCCTGCATGCAGAGAGACTAGTCATGATTACCTGCGATCATGGTTCTCGGCGGTTGGCCTCCTCCGGCTATAAGTACGGGGCTGCGTGAGCCCCTTCAGCCCATCCCTTCTTGCTGCTCCTTTTCTTCTTCTTGGCTACTCGCCGTTCCCATGGCACCAAAGAGATTCTCGGCCGTGGAGAAAGGAAAGGCCCGCCAGGCAGGGCCTGACTCCCCCCGACCAAGCGCGGCCGAGGCCGCCCTCACAAGTATTCCACGGTCCCCGTAGTGGCTTCCCGCGGCCATGGAGGCGTTTCCCTACGCGGTGGTGAGCGCCTGGTTGCTGATGGGGGCACGCCGTGGCTGTGCGCCCCCCTAGGCCATGCTTTTGCTCTGCGGAGGTGCTGCCAGAGTTCGCCGTGTGGTCGGCGGACCAAACCAGCACCCGGCTCTAGCTTCCCCGTTTCTTCGTAGGTGAACTGCCGGCCAGCGCTCGGTGCGGCCTCTGGCTCCAGGCAGATGGTTGCTGCAGCAGGGCCTCCAGGGCTTCGCTGGAGGTCTCCGTTTCTGGGAATGGGGCCCTAACCCACGGCTGGCAAACGTTTGCCCATGCGCGCGGTCTAGGCCGGCGGTGCACCCTGTACTTCAAGTTTGATGGCGACGCCACCCTCTACGTGAGGGTGTTCGTGGAAGACGATCGCCGTGCTGGGTGCTGCCCCGAAGACGACGCCAGCGGCCGCTTGCCCATCCCCAGCATTGACCAGGATGAAGACGGCGACAGGCGTACAGGAGGCGGTGCTCGGGGTTCACTGAGCTTCGGCGACTCCCTCTCAGGCAGCAGCTCCTCTAGCGGTGGCCGCGACCAGCCCCCGCGCTGTCGCGCCCGCCTGGGTGAAGGTAGCGGACCAGCCCACCGTCGCGCCCCGATGAAGCGAGAGGAGGGATCCGCCTGAGCCCCAGGAGCAGTGCTACCTCTTGAGCTTGCGTTGGATTTGCCCGAAGAGGAAGGGATGATGCAGCAGAGTAGCGTAAGTATTTCCCTCAGTTTTTGAGAACCAAGGTATCAATCTAGTAGGAGGCCACGCTCAAGTCCCTCGTACCTACACAAAACGATAGCTACTCGCAACCAACGCGATTAGGGGTTGTCAATCCCTTCACGGACACTTACGAGAGTGAGATCTGATAGATATAATATTTTTGGTATTTTTGGTATAGAGATGCAAAGTAAAAAGTAAAGGCAAATTAAAAAGCAAAACAAGATTAAAGTGATGGAGATTGATATGATGAGAATAGACCCCGGGGCCATAGGTTTCACTAGTGGCTTCTCTCAAGAGCATAAGTATTCTACGGTGGGTGAACAAATTACTGTTGAGCAATTGACAGAATTGAACGTAATTATGAGAATATCTAGGCATGATCATGTATATAGGCATCACGTCCGCGACAAGTAGACCGAAACGATTCTGCATCTACTACTATTAATCCACTCATCGACCGCTATCCAGCATGCATCTAGAGTATTAAGTTAAAAACAGAGTAACGCCTTAAGCAATATGAAATAAACCCCATCTTGTTATCCTCGATGGCAACGATACAATACGTGCCTTGCTGCCCCTTCTGTCACTGGGAAAGGACACCGCAAGATCAAACCCAAAGCTAAGCACTTCTCCCATGGCAAGAACTACCAATCTAGTTGGCCAAACCAAACGGATAATTCGAAGAGACTTGCAAAGATAACCAATCATACATAAAAGAATTCAGAGAAGATTCAAATATTATTCATAGATAGACTTGATCATAAACCCACAATTCATCGGTCTCAACAAACACACCGCAAAAAGAAGAAGATTACATCGAATAGATCTCCACGAGAGAGGGGGGAACTTTGTATTGAGATCCAAAAAGAGAGAAGAAGCCATCTAGCTACTAACTATGGACCCGAAGGACTGAAGTAAACTACTCACACTTCATCGGAGAGGCTATGATGATGTAGAAGCCCTCCGTGATGACGGCCGTCTCCGGCGGAGCTCCGGAACAGGCCCCAAGATGGGATCTCATGGATACAGAAAGTTGCGATGGTGGAATTTGGTTTTTGGCTCCTCTTCTGTTCGTTTGGGGGTACGTAGGTATATATAGGAGGTAGGAGTACGTCGGTGGAGCTCCGAGGGGCCCACGAGGCAGGGGGCGCACCCTAGGGGGGGCCCACCCTCGTGACCGCCTCTCTGATGCCTTGGCGTAGGGTCCAAGTCTCCTGGATCACGTTCGGTGAGAAAATCACGTTCCCGAAGGTTTCATTCCGTTTGGACTCTGATTGATATTCCGTTTATTCGAAACACTGAAATAGGCAAAAAACAGCAATTCTGGGTTGGGCCTCCGGTTAATAGGTTAGTCCCAAAAATAATATAAAAGTGGAAAATAAAGCCCAATATAGTCCAAAACAGTAGATAATATAGCATGGAGCAATCAAAAATTATAGATACGTTGGAGACGTATCAGGCATCCCCAAGCTTAATTCCTGCTCGTCCTCGAGTAGGTAAATTATAAAAAGAGAATTTTTGATGCGGAGTGCTACTTGGCATAATTTCAATGCAAATCTTCTTAATTGTGGTATGAATATTCAGATTAGAAAGATTCAAGACAAAAGTTCATATTGACATAGAGAATAATAATACTTCAAGCAAACCAACAAAGCAATTATGTTTTCCCAAAGTAACATGGCCAAAGAAAGTTCATCCCTAAAAAATCATATAGTTTAGTCATGCTCCATTTTCATCACACAAGAATGCTCTCATCATGCACAACCCCGATGACAAGCCAAGAAATTGTTTCATACCTTAATAATTTCAAACTCATAAACTTTCACGCAATACATGAGCGTGAGCCATGGATATAACACTATGGGTGGAATAGAATATAATGATGGGGGTTATGTGGAGAATACAAAAAAGGAGAAAGTCTCACATCAACGAGGCTAATTAATGGGCTATGGAGATTCCCATCAATTGATGTCAATGCAAGGAGTAGGGATTGCCATTCAACGGATGCACTATAGCTATAAATGTATGAAAGCTCAACAAAAGAAACTAAGTGGGTGTGCATCCAACTTGCTTGCTCACGAAGACCTAGGGCACTTGAGGAGGCCCATTGTTGGATTATACAAGCCAAGTTCTATAATGAAAATTCCCACTAGTATATGAAAGTGATAACTTAAGAGACTCTCTATATGAAGAACATGGTGCTACTTTGAAGCACAAGTGTGGAAAAAGGAATAGTAGCATTGCCCCTTTTTATTTTTTATTTTTTTGGGCCTTTTTTTCTTTGGAATTTTTTGGGACAATGCTCTATTGAATGGTGATCATCACACTTCTATTTATTTACAACTCAATGATTACAACTCGATACTAGAACAAAGTATGACTCTATATGGATGCCTCCGGCGGTGTACCGGGATATGCAATGAATCAAGAGTGACAAGTATGAAAAAATTATGAACGGTGGCTTTGCCACAAATACTATGTCAACTAGATGATCGTGCTAAGCAATATGACAATGATGAATGTGTCATGATAAACTAGATGGTCGAAAGTTGCATGGCAATATATCTCGGAATGGCTACGGAAATGCCATAATAGGTAGGTATGGTGGCTGTTTTGAGGAAGATATAAGGAGGTTTATGTGTGAAAGAGCGTATCATATCACAGGGTTTGGATGCACCGGCGAAGTTTGCACCAACTCTCGATGTGAGAAAGGGCAATGCACGGTACCTTAGAGGCCAGCAATGATGGAAGGGTGAGAGTGCGTATAATCCATAGACTCAACATTAGTCATAAAGAACTCATATACTTATTGCAAAAATCTACAAGTCATCAACAACCAAAGTATTACGCGCATGCTCCTAGTGGGATAGATTGGTAGGAAAAGACCATCGCTCGTCCCCGACCGCCACTCATAAGGAGGACAATCAAATAACACCTCATGTTTCAAATTTGTTGCATAACGTTTACCATACGTGCATGCTACGGGATTTGCAAACTTTAACTCAAGCACTTCTCAAATTCACAATTACTCTACTAGCATGACTTTGATATTACCACCTCCATATCTCAAAACAATTGTCAAGCATCCAACTTTTCTTAGTATTCAACACACGCAAAAGAAAGTTTCACAAATATTTAATACCAAGCATGTTATTATTAAGCAAATTACAATGCTATTAAGACTCTCAAAATAATTTAAGTGAAGCATGAGAGATCAATAGTTTCTTTAAAAAATCCACCACAGTGCTCTAAAATATCTAAGTGAAGAACATAGAGCAAAATTATAACGCTCAAAAGATATAAGTGAAGCACATAGAGCAAAACTACTTAGCTCAAAAAGATATAAGTGAAGCCCATAGAGCAAAACTACATAGCTCAAAAGATATAAGTGAAGCACATAGAGTATTTTATCAAATTTTAATTCATGTATGGCTCTCTCAAAAGGTGTGTACAGCAAGGATGATTGTTTCATATTAAAACACAAAGACACAAATAATACAAGACGCTCCAAGCAAAACACATATCATGTTGGTGAATAAACATATAGCTCCAAGTAAATTACCGATGGAAGTGGACGAAAGAGGGGATGCCTTTCGGGGCATCCCCAAGCTTTGACTTTTTGGTGTCCTTGTATTATCTTGGGGTTTCCATGGGCATCCCCAAGCTTAGGCTCTTGCCACTCCTTGTTCCATAATCCATCACAAGAATTCACCGAAAACTTGAAAACTTCACAACACAAAACTTAAAGTAGAAAACTCGCGAGCTCCGTTAGCGAAAGAAAACAAAAGACCACTTCAAGGTACTGAATGAACTCATTCTTTATTTATATTGGTGTTAAACCTACTGTATTCCAACTTCTATATGGATTATAAACTATTTTACTAACCATAGATTCATCGAAATAAGCAAACAACACACGAAAAACAGAATCTGTCAAAAACAGAACAGTCTGTAGTAATCTGTAGCTAGCGCAATATCTGGGACCCCAAAAATTCTAAAATAAATTGCTGGACGTGAGTAATTTATCTATTAATCATCTGCAAAAATAATTAACTAAATAGCACTCTTCAAATAAAAATGACAGCAGTTCTCGTGAGCGGTAAAGTTTCTGTTTTTTACAGCAAGTTCAACAAGACTTTCGCCAAGTCTTCCCAACGGTTCTACTTGGCACAAACACTAATTAAACACAAAAAACACAACAAAAATAGAGGCTAGATAATTTATTTATTAAATAACAGCAAGGAAAAATATTGGGTTGTCTCCCAATAAGCGCTTTTCTTTAAAGCCTTCTTAGCTAGGCATTTATAATTTTAATGATGCTCACATGAAAGACAAGAATTGAAGCACAAAGAGGGCATCATAAAACATGTGACAAACACATCTAAGTCTAACATACTTCCTATGCATAGGCATCTTATAGGCAAACAAATTGTCAAGGCAAGAAAAAACTAGCATATGCAAGGAAGCGCAAAGAAACAATAGCAATCTCAACATAATGAGAGGTAATTTAGTAACATGAAGATTTCTACAACCATATTTTCCTATCTCATAGTAATTACATGTAGGATCATAAGCAAATTCAACAAAATAGCTATCACATAAAATATTTTCAACATGATCCACATGCATGCAAAGTTGACACTCTTCCAAAATAGTGGGATTGACATTAGCTAAAGTCATGACTTCTCCAAACCCAATTTTAATAATATTGCAAACACTATTATCAATCTCATATTCATCATGGGGTTTAAATAAATTTTCAAGATCATAAGAAGAATCACCCCAATCATAATCATTGCAACAAGTAGTAGACATAACAAAACTAGCATCCCCAAGCTTAGGGTTTTGCATCTTATTAGCACAATTGACATCAAGAGAATTTATAATAAAATCATTGCAATTATGCTTTTTATTCAAAGATCTATAATGAGTCACTTCATAAAGCACTTCATCATGATTTTTCAGATTTACGGATTTCGGGCAAAAGCTTATAAAGATAATCTAGTGCATCCAAATCACCAGGAATTGGTTCATCATAATTGGATCCCTTAAAAATATTGGCAAGGAGATGAGAATCCATAGATCTTAAGTTCTCTGTTTAGTAATAAATAAACAACTATTCCAACCATACGAGCAAACAAGAAACAGGCAAAAAGAGGCAAATAGAGAAAGAGTGGGAGGATAGAGAGAGAGAGAGAGGGCGAATAAAACGGCAAGGGTGAAGTGGGGGAGAGGAAAACGAGAGGCAAATGGCAAATAATGTAATGCGAGAGATAGGGATTGTGATGGGTACTTGGTATGTTGACTTTTTGCATAGACCCCTCCCCGGCAACGGCGCCAGAAATCCTTCTTGCTACCTCTTGAGCTTGCGTTGGATTTTCCCGAAGAGGAAGGGATGATGCAGCAGAGTAGCGTAAGTATTTCCCTCAGTTTTTGAGAACCAAGGTATTAATCCAGTAGGAGGCCACGCTCAAGTCCCTTGTACCTACACAAAACGATAGCTACTCGCAACCAACACGATTAGGGGTTGTCAATCCCTTCACGGTCACTTACGAGAGTGAGATCTGATAGATATAATATTTTGGGTATTTTTGGTATAGAGATGCAAAGTAAAAAAGTAAAGGCAAAGTAAAAAGCAAAGTAAGATTAAAGTGATGGAGATCGATATGATGAGAATAGACCCGGGGGCCATAGGTGTCACTAGTGGCTTCTCTCAAGAGCATAAGTATTCTACGGTGGGTGAACAAATTACTATTGAGCAATTGATAGCATTGAGCATAATTATGAGAATATCTAGGCATGATCATGCATATTGGCATCATGTCCGTGACAAGTAGACCGAAACAATTCTGCATCTACTACTATTACTCCACTCATCGACCGCTATCCAGCATGCATCTAGAGTATTAAGTTAAAAATAGAGTAACGCCTTAAGCAAGATGACATGATGTAGAGAGATAAATTCATGCAATATGAAATAAACCCCATCTTGTTATCCTTGATGGCAACAATACAATACGTGCCTTGCTGCCCCTTCTGTCACTGGGAAAGGACACCGCAAGATCGAACCCAAAGCTAAGCACTTCTCCCATGGCAAGAACTACCAATCTAGTTGGCCAAACCAAACGGATAATTCGAAGAGACTTGCAAAGATAACCAATCATACATAAAAGAATTCAGAGAAGATTCAAATATTATTCATAGATAGACTTGATCATAAACCCACAATTCATCGGTCTCAACAAACACACCGCAAAAAGAAGAAGATTACATCGAATAGATCTCCACGAGAGAGGGGGAGAACTTTGTATTGAGATCCAAAAAGAGAGAAGAAGCCATCTAGCTACTAACTATGGACCCGAAGGTCTGAAGTAAACTACTCACACTTCGTCGGAGAGGCTATGATGATGTAGAAGCCCTCTGTGATGACGGCCCTCTCCGGCGGAGCTCCGGAACAGCCCCCAAGATGGGATCTCATGGATACAGGAAGTTGCGGCGGTGGAATTAGGTTTTTGGCTCCTGTTCTGTTTGTTTGGGGGTATGTAGGTATATATAGGAGGAAGGAGTACGTCGGTGGAGCTCCAAGGGGCCCACGAGGCAGGGGGCACGCCCTAGGGGGGCGCGCCCCCCACCCTCGTGACCACCTCTCTGATGCCTTGGCGTAGGGTCCAAGTCTCCTGGATCACGTTCAATGAGAAAATCACGTTCCCGAAGGTTTCATTCCGTTTGGACTTCGTTTGATATTCCGTTTCTTCAAAACACTAAAATAGGCAAAAAAACAGCAATTCTGGGCTGGGCCTCCGGTTAATAGGTTAGTCCCAAAAATAATATAAAAGTGGAAAATAAAGCCCAATATAGTCCAAAACAGTAGATAATATAGCATGGAGCAATCAAAAATTATAGATACGTTGGAGACGTATCAGGCAGCTCGAACCTTCGCTGTGGGTTGGTGCAGGACGAATCACGCCCGTTTCGTTTTCCTTCTTTTCCTGCGCAAAAATAGAAGGTAGTATAGGGCCCCGTGGGGGGTGTTAGAACTGATGCTGTTAACCATCGTGCTGCTTCCGCTATTTCTGCGCTGTGTTTCCGCGCCGTGCACCCATGTGCGGGAATTATTTTAGCTCGGTGGGGCTTGACGCGGTCCTCGCCTCCCGAGGTCGTGGCCTCGCCGTGCGCTTCATGCCCTGCAAGGAGTAGTAGGAGGGGTAACTTTCGGTGTCGGTTATGGGGGCGATCGGCCCAGGTCTTGCGCTCGTGTTGCGATGCCCAGGGGGCACGGACTGGGAGGGGTGCTCCTGTAGAGGACTCGGATAGGAAAGCTCCAAACGATCGGGGCAAAAAACACTCGCGAGGGCGCCCGCAAATCTCCCTCGTGAGACTTGTGCGAGAGAAAATGAGGCAAGCGAGTGAAAAAGATAAAGAGTCACAAGCCAGGAACGTCAACAGCTTCAATAAAACTTCAAACGGGAATAAACAAGCCAGCTGCAGAAAGCAACTGGAAAAGCCACGTCCGGCACCTATTCTAGTCTTCGACGTCTTCTCACCAGCGCGGAGCTAAGTGCTGCCACTAGGCGTGGGCGGGAGCCCCCGAGGCCCGAGGGCGGAACTCCGGAGACTCTGGGGCGTGTACAGCCCCACTCATTATTACGTGAGAGTGTCACGGGCGGCGAGCTTCACAGGCACCGGGCCTTTCCCGAAATGATGCAGCTTCACAGGCATTAGCCTTCTTCACAGGCACCGGGCCTTTCCCAAAACACGGTAGCTTCACAGGCATTCGCCTTCTTCACAAGCACCGGGCCTTTCCCAAAACACGACAACTTCACATGCATTTGCCTTCTTCACAGGAACCAGGCCTTTCCTAGGTGCTAGGCCTCGCTCAGGGATAGAACCTCCGGAGATGTTGAATGTTCCACGCGTTCTGGATGGGTACCCCCTCCGTGGTCTCCAAGCGCGCGGAGCCAGGCCTGGAGACATGAACAACCTTGAATGGGCCCTCCCACATGGGAGAGAGCTTGCGCAGCCCCTCCCTGGAGAGAACCCGTCTGAGTACGAGATCCCCTACCTCAAGAGTTCTGGGGCGGATGTTGCGGCAGTGGTATCGTCGCAGCGCCTGTTGATACCTTGCCGCTCGCACCGCGGCTTCTCGGCAGCATTCCTCCCCCAGCACGAGATCCATCCCCTGCATGGCATCCTGCTGCGTCTCGTCGAACGCCAAGACCCGTGCGGAGCGACGCCTGACCTCGTGAGGGAGAACAGCCTCTACTCCGTAGACGAGGAAGAACGGGGTCTCGCTAGTCAGCTTGGTCGCAGTTGTGCAGACTGACCACAGCACGGACTGGAGCTCGTCGTACTAGCCCCTGCCACAGGCCTCCAACTTCTTCTTAAAGGTCCTGGCTTTGAGGCCCCTCAGGACCTCCGTGTTGGCTCGCTCGGCCTGGCCGTTGCTCCGGGGGTGTGCTACCGAAGCGTAGCATATCTGTGTTCCAAGGTTAGCACAGTATGTTTTGAAGAGATTACTGGTGAATTGCGAACCGTTGTCGGTGATGATGCGGTTGGGAACCCAAATCGGCTCACGAGGCCCTTGATGAACTTGACCGCGGAGCCTGCCGGGATTATGTGGACGACTTTCACCACAGCCCACTTGGTGAACTTGTCCACAGCGACGTAGAGGTAGCGATAGCCCCCTGGCGCCCGAGGAAACGGGCCCAGAATGTCCAGCCCCCAAACTGCGAACGGCCATGAGAGGGGTATAGTATGTAGACCCCCCCCCCCCGCAGGCTGATGGATCTGCTTAGCGTGAAACTGGCAGGCCTCGCAAGCCTTCACCAGCTCAACGGCGTCGATGAGCGTCGTGGGCTAGTAGAATCCACTATGAAATGCCTTGCCGATGAGGGTTCGTGATGACGTGTGGTGCCCGCAGTCTCCGCCGTGTATGTCCGCCAATAGCTCCTTCCCTTGCTCTTGGGAGATGCAACGTAGGGACACGTCATTTGGTCTCTTCCTGTAGAGCTCTCCATCCTTGATGATATAAGCTGTGGCCTGCCGCGCCACACGCTCCGCTTCCTCCTCGTTCTCCGGTAGAGTCCCTTGATACGTCTCCAACGTATCTATAATTTTTGATTGCTCCATGCTATATTATCTACTATTTTGGACAATATTGGGCTTTATTTTGCACTTTTATATTATTTTTAGGACTAACCTATTAACCGGAGGCCCAACCCAGAATTGTTGTTTTTTTGCCTACTTCAGTGTTTTGAAGAAACGGAATATCAAACGGAGTCCAAACGGAATGAAACCTTCGGGAACGTGATTTTCTCACCGAATATGACCCAGGAGACTTGGACCCTATGCCAAGGAAGCTTCGAGGTGGGCACGAGGTAGGGGGAATGCCCTATACCCCCAGGCGCGCCCCCACCCTCGTGGCCCACCGAAGCTCCATCGACGTACTTCTTCCTCCTATATATACCTACATACCCCCAAATGAACAGAGACGGAGCCAAAAACCTAATTCCACCGCCGCAACTTTCTGTATCCACGAGATCCCATCTTGGGGCCTGTTCCAGAGGTCCGCCGGAGAGGGCCGTCATCACGGAGTGCTTCTACATCATCATAGCCTCTCCGATGAAGTGTGAGTAGTTTACCTCGGACCTTCGGGTCCATAGTTAGTAGCTAGATGGCTTCTTCTCTCTTTTTGGATCTCAATACAAAGTTCTCCCCCTCTCTCGTGGAGATCTATTCGATGTAATCTTGTTCTTTTTGCGGTGTGTTTGTTGAGACCGATGAATTGTGGGTTTATGATCAAGTCTATCTATGAATAATATTTGAATCTTCTCTGAATTCTTTTATGTATGATTGGTTATCTTTGCAAGTCTCTTCGAATTATCAGTTTGGTTTGGCCTACTAGATTGGTTTTTCTTGCCATGGGAGAAGTGCTTAGCTTCGGGTTCGATCTTGTGGTGTCCTTTCCCAGTGATAGAAGGGGCAGCAAGGCATGTATTGTATCGTTGCCATCGAGGATAACAAGATGGGGTTTATTTCATATTGCATGAATTTATCTCTCTACATCATGTCATCTTTCTTAAAGCATTACTCTGTTTTTAACTTAATACTCTAGATGCATGCTGGATAGCGGTCGATGAGTGGAGTAATAGTAGTAGATGCAGAATCGTTTCGGTCTACTTGTCACAGACGTGATACCTATATACATGATCATGCATAGATATTCTCATAACTATTCTCAATTCTGTCAATTGCTCAACAGTAATTTGTTCACCCACCATAGAATACTTATGCTCTTGAGAGAAGCCACTAGTGAAACCTATGGCCCCCGGGTCTATTCTCATCATATCAAACTCCATCACTTTAATCTTGTTTTGCTTTTTTACTTTGCCTTTTAATTTTCACTTTGCATCTCTATACCAAAAATACTATCTATCAGATATCACTCTCGTAAGTGACCGTGAAGGGATTGACAACCCCTAATCGCGTTGGTTGCGAGTAGCTATCATTTTGTGCAGGTACGAGGGACTTGAGCGTGGCCTCCTACTGGATTGATACCTTGGTTCTCAAAAATTGAGGGAAATACTTACGCTACTCTGCTGCATCATCCTCTCCTCTTCGGGGAAACCAACGCAAGCTCAAGAGGTAGCAAGAAGAATTTCTGGCGCCGTTTCCGGGGAGTCTACGCAAAAAGTCAACATACCAAGTACCCATCACAATCCCTATCTCTCGCATTACATTAGTTACCATTTGCCTCTCGTTTTCCTCTCCCCCACTTCACCCTTGCCATTTTATTCGCCCTCTCTTTCTCCTTCTCCTTCTCCTCCTCCTTTCTCCATTTGCCTTTTCCTCGCTTGCCTTTTGTTTGCTCGTGTGTTGGATTGCTTGTTTGTCGCGATGGCTCAAGATACTACCAAATTGTGTGACTTCACAAATACCAATAATAATGATTTCCTTAGCACTCCGATTGCTCCTCTTGCCAATACTGAATCTTGTGAAATCAATACTGCCTTGTTGAATCTTGTTATGAAGGATCAATTTGCCGCCCTTCCTAGTGAAGATGCTGCTACTCATCTGAATAGCTTCATTGATTTATGTGATGTGCAAAAGAAAAAAGATGTCGATAATGATGTCGTTAAATTGAAGCTATTTCCTTTTTCGCTTAGAGATCGTGCTAAAGCTTGGTTTTCGTCTTTGCCTAAAAATAGTATTGATTCTTCGAACAAGTGCAAAGATGCTTTTATCTCTAAGTATTTTCCTCCCGCTAAGATCATCTCTTTTAGAAACGATATTATGAATTTTAAGCAACTTGATCATGAACATGTTGCACAAGCTTTGGAGAGAATGAAATTAATGATACGTAATTGCCCTACTCATGGTTTGAATTTGTGGATGATTATACAAAAAATTTATGCCAGATTGAATTTTGCTTCTAGAAATCTTTTAGATTCGGCCGTGGGAGGCACTTTTATGGAAATCACTTTAGGAGATGCTACTAAACTCCTAGATAATATTATGGTTAATTATTCTCAATGGCATACTGAAAGATCTTCTAATAAAAAAGTGCATGCGATAGAAGAAATCAATGTTTTGAGTGGAAAGATGGATGAACTTATGAAATTATTTGCTACTAAGAGTGTTTATTCTGATCCCAATGATATTCCTCTGTCTACTTTGATTGAGAATAACAATGAATCTATGGATGTGAATTTTCTTGGTAGTAATAATTTTGGTAACAACGCGTATAGAGGGAATTTTAATCCTAGGCCTTATCCTAGTAATCCTTATAATAATTATGGAAATTCCTACAACAACTCTTATGGAAATTATAATAAGATGCCCTCTGAATTTGAGAATAGTGTTAAAGAGTTTATGAATTCACAAAAGAATTTTAATGCTTTGCTTGAAGAGAAATTACTTAAAGTTGATGATTTGGCTAGGAACGTTGATAGAATTTCTCTTGAGATTGATTCTTTAAAGCTTAGATCTATTCCTCCCAAGCATGATATCAATGAGTCTCTCAAAGCCATGAGAATTTCCATTGACGAGTGCAAGGAAAGAACCGCTAGGATGCGTGCTTCCAAAGATGCCTTTATTAAAGCGTGTTCTTCCAATTCCTATGAAAATCAAGATGAAGATCTAAAAGTTATTGATGTGTCCCCTATCAAATCTTTGTTTTGCAATATGAATCTTGATGAAACTGAATATGATCTTCCTTTACCTAGAAGGCATTCTAAAAATTCGGAGTATTTAGATCTTTATGATGAAATTGATGAAAGTGGGATTGAAAGAAATAAAAATCTAGATGTTGTTAAACCCACTACATTGGATTTCAAGGAACTTAATTATGAAAGTTGCTCTTTAATTGATTGTATTTCCTTGTTGCAATCCGTGCTAAATTCTCCACATGCTTATAGTCAAAAGAAAGCCTTTACCGAACATATTGTTGATGCCTTGATGCAATCTTATGAAGAAAAGCTTGAGTTAAAAGTTGCTGTCCCTAGAAAAATCTATGATGAGTGGGAACCAACTATTAAAATTAAAATTAAAAATCATGAGTTTTATGCTTTGTGTGATTTGGGTGCTAGTGTTTCCACTATCCCCAAAACTTTGTGTGATTTGCTAGATTTCCATGATTTTGATGATTGCTCTCTAAACTTGCATCTTGCGGATTCCACTATTAAGAAACCTATGGGAAGAATTAATGATCTTCTTATTGTTGCAAATAGAAATTATGTGCCCGTAGATTTCATTGTTCTTGATATAGATTGCAATCCTTCTTTCCCTATTATTCTTGGTAGACCTTTCCTTAGAACGGTTGGTGCGATTATTGATATGAAGGAAGGGAATATTAGATTTCAATTTCCATGAAAAAGGGGCATGGTACACTTTCCTAGAAACAAAATAAAATTGCCATATGAAACTATCATGAGAGCCACTTATGGATTGTCTACCAAAGATGGCAATACCTAGATCTATCCTCGCTTTTATGCCTAGCTAGGGGCGTTAAACGATAGCGCTTGTTGGGAGGCAACCCAATTTTATTTTTAGTTTTTTATGTTTTTCTTCTGTTAGAGAATAAACAACCCATATACCTTCTGTTTGGATGTGGTTTTGTGTTTTAATTAGTGTTTGTTCCAAGTTAGACCTATTGGATCTTCTTGGATGATAGTTATTTGATCTTGCTGTAATTTCCAGAAAGTTTGCGTTCAGTGCCCGAATTATTGAAAATCATCAGAATGTGATAAAATACTGATTCCAATTGCTGCGGATCAATAAACAAATTGTCTAGTTTCGTCCAATTTTGGTAGAGTTTTTGGAGTTCCAGAAGTTTGCGTTAGTTACAGATTACTACAGACTGTTCTGTTTTTGACAGATTCTGTTTTTTGTGTGTTGTTTGCTTATTTTGATGAATCTATGCCTAGTAAAATAGTTTATAATCCACAGAGAAGTTGGAATACAGTAGTTTTAACACCAATATAAATAAATAATGAGTTCATTACAGTACCTTGAAGTGGTCTTTTGTTTTATTTCTCTAACGGAGCTCACGAGATTTCTATTGAGTTTTGTGTTGTGAAGTTTTCAAGTTTTGGGTGAATTCTTTTGATGGATTATGGAACAAGGAGTGGCAAGAGCCTAAGCTTGGAGATGCCCATGGCACACCCCAAGATAATCCAAGGACACCAAAAAGTCAACGCTTGGGGATGCCCCGGAAGGCATCCCCTCTTTCGTCTACTTCCATTGGTAATTTACTTGGAGCTATATTTTTATTCACCAACATGATATGTGTTTTGCTTGGAGCGTCTTGTATTATTTGTGTCTTTGTTTGCTACTGTGCCACAATCATCCTTGCTGTACACACCTTTTGAGAGAGCCATACATGAATTAGAATTTGATAGAATACTCTATGTGCTTCACTTATATCTTTTGAGCTATGTAGTTTTGCTCTATGTGCTTCACTTATATCTTTTGAGCGTTATAATTTTGCTCTATGTGCTTCACTTAGATATTTTAGAGCACGGTGGTGGATTTGTTTTAAAGAAACTATTGATCTCTCATGCTTCACTTAAATTATTTTGAGAGTCTTAATAGCATGGTAATTTGCATAATAATAACATGCTTGGTATTCAAGATTTGTGAAACTTTCTTTTGAGTGCGTTGAATACTAAGAAAAGTTGGATGCTTGATAATTGTTTTGAGATATGGAGGTAGTAATATCAAAGTCATGCTAGTAGAGTAATTGTGAATTCGAGAAGTGCTTGAGTTAAAGTTTGCAAGTCCCGTAGCATGCACGTATGGTAAACGTTATGCAACAAATTTGAAACATGAGGTGTTATTTGATTGTCCTCCTTATGAGTGGCGGTCGGGGACGAGCGATGGTCTTTTCCTACCAATCTATCCCCCTAGGAGAATGCGCGTAATGCTTTGATTTTTGATGGCTTGTAGATTTTTGTAATAAGTATATGAGTTCTTTATGACTAATGTTGAGTCCATGGATTATACGCACTCTCACCCTTCCATCATTGCTAGCCTCTACGGTACCGTGCATGGCCCTTTCTCACATCGAGAGTTGGTGCAAACTTCGCCGGTGCATCCAAACCCAGTGATATGATACGCTCTTTCACACATAAACCTCCTTATATCTTCCTCAAAACAGCCACCATACCTACCTATGATGCCATTTCCATAGCCATTCCGAGATATATTGCCATGCAACTTTCCACCATCCAGTTTATCATGACACATTCATCATTGTCATATTGCTAGCATGATCATGTAGTTGACATAGTATTTGTGGCAAAGCCACCATTCATAATTTTTTCATACTTGTCACTCTTGATTCATTGCATATCCCGGTACACCGCCGGAGGCATCCATGTAGAGTCATACTTTGTTCTAGTATCGAGTTGTAATCATTGAGTTGTAAATAAATAGAAGTGTGATGATCATCAATCAATAGAGCATTGTCCCAAAAATATAGAAAGGCCAAAGAAAAAAAAGGCCAAAAAAGGGGCAATGCTACTATGCTTTTTTTCCACACTTGTGCTTCAAAATCTTCATGATAGAGAGTCTCGTGTTTTGTCACTTTCATATACTAGTGGGAATTTTTCATTATAGAACTTGGCTTGTATATTCCAACAATGCGCCTCCTCAAGTGCCCTAGGTCTTCGTGAGCAAGCAAGTTGGATGCACACCCACTTAGTTTCTTTTGTTGAGCTTTCATACATTTATAGCTCTAGTGCATCCGTTGCATGGCAATCCCTACTCCTTGCATTAACATCAATCGATGGGCATCTCCATAGCCCATTGATTAGCCTCATTGATGTGAGACTTTCTCCTTTTTGTCTTCTCCACATAACCCCCATCATTATATTCTATTCCACACATAGTGCTATATCCATGGCTCACGCTCATCTATTGCGTGAAAGTTTATGAGTTTGAAATTATTAAGGTATGAAACAATTTCTTGGCTTGTCATCGGGGTTGTGCATGATGAGAGCATTCTTGTGTGATGAAAATGGAGCATGACTAAACTATATGATTTTTAGGGATGAACTTTCTTTGGCCATGTTACTTTGAGAAAACATAATTGCTTTGTTGGTTTGCTTGAAGTATTATTATTCTCTATGTCAATATGAACTTTTGTCTTGAATCTTTCTAATCTGAATATTCATACCACAATTAAGAAGATTTGCATTGAAATTATGCCAAGTAGCACTCCGCATCAAAAATTCTCTTTTTATCATTTACCTACTCGAGGACGACCAGGAATTAAGCTTGGGGATGCCTGATACGTCTCCAATGTATCTATAATTTTTGATTGCTCCATGCTCTATTATCTACTGTTTTGGACTATATTGGGCTTTATTTTCCACTTTTATATTATTTTGGGACTAACCTATTAACCGGAGGCCCAGCCTAGAATTGCTGTTTTTTTGCCTATTTCAATGTTTCGAAGAAACGGAATATCAAACGGAGTCCAAACGGAATGAAACCTTCGGGAACGTGATTTTCTCACCGAATATGACCCAGGAGACTTGGACCCTACTCCAAGGAAGCTTCAAGGTGGGCACGAGGTAGGGGGGCGCGCCCTATACCCCCAGGCGCGCCCCCACCCTTGTGGGCCCACCGAAGCTCCACCGGCGTACTTCTTCCTCCTATATATACCTACGTACCCCCAAACGAATAGAGACGGAGCCAAAAACTTAATTCCACCGCCGCAACTTGCTCTATCCATGAGATCCCATCTTAGGGCCTGTTCTGGAGCTCCGCCGGAGAGTGCCGTCATCACGGAGGGCTTCTACATCATCATAGCCTCTCCGATGAAGTGTGAGTAGTTTACCTCAGACCTTCAGGTCCATAGTTAGTAGCTAGATGGCTTCTTCTCTCTTTTTGGATCTCAATACAAAGTTCTCCCCCTCTCTCGTGGAGATCTATTCGATGTAATCTTGTTCTTTTTGCGGTGTGTTTGTTGAGACTGATGAATTGTGGGTTTATGATCAAGTCTATCTATGAATAATATTTGAATCTTCTCTGAATTCTTTTATGTATGATTGGTTATCTTTGCAAGTCTCTTTGAATTATCAGTTTGGTTTGGCCTACTAGATTGGTTTTTCTTGCCATGGGAGAAGTGCTTAGCTTTGGGTTCGATCTTGCGGTGTCCTTTCCCAGTGACAGAAGGGGCAGCAAGGCACGTATTGTATCGTTGCCATCGAGGATAACAAGATGGGATTTCATATTGCATGAATTTATCTCTCTACATCATGTCATCTTGCTTAAAGCATTACTCTTTTTTTAACTTAATACTCTAGATGCATGCTGGGTAGCGGTCGATGAGTGGAGTAATAGTAATAGTTGCAGAATTGTTTCGGTCTACTTGTCACGGACGTGATGCCTATACACATGATCATTCCTAGATATTCTCATAACTATGCTCAATTCTGTTAATTGCTCAACAATAATTTGTTCACCCACCGTAGAATACTTATGCTCTTGAGAGAAGCCACTAGTGAAACCTATGGCCCCCGGGTCTATTCTCATCATATCAATCTCCATCACTTTAATCGTGTTTTGCTTTTTTACTTTGCCTTTTACTTTTCACTTTGCATCTCTATACCAAAAATACTATCTATCAAATCTCACTCTCGTAAGTGACCGTGAAGGGATTGACAACCCCTAATCGCGTTGGTTGCGAGTAGCTATCGTTTTGTGCAGGTACGAGGGACTTGAGCGTGGCCTCCTACTGGATTGATACCTTGGTTCTCAAAAACTGAGGGAAATACTTACGCTACTCTGCTGCATCATCCTCTCCTCTTTGGGGAAAACCAACGCAAGCTCAAGAGGTAGCATCCCTTGCATCAGGTAGTTCTTGAGCTCCAGGATCCAACACCCTTCCTGAGGCTCTTACACCAGGAGCAGGCGTGCCCCTGAGGCCGGGCCGCAGACCGGAGCTCCTGAGGCAGGCGGCTGAGGGAGCTCCTCCCTTGGTTGCACCGTGCTCGACAGTGACGGCACAACCGAAGGTTTGAAGAGCCGCTCCTCGAAGACGCCGGGCTCCTGAGGCATCCACCGAGATGCCGTCTTGGCAATGTCATCAGCTTCTTGATTGGTGCCCCGGGGCACGTGTTGCAACTCCAGCCCCCAGAACTGTTTCTCCATCTTGCGAACCTTAGCGAGGTAGGCTTCCACGTGCTCGTCCTTTGGCTCGTATATCTTGTTGGAGAAGTTGACGAGGAGCTGCGAATCGCCCTTGATGATGAGGCGCTTTACCCCTAAGGCAATTGCGGCCTTCAAGCCTGCTATTAGGCCTTCATACTCCGCTATGTTGTTGGAGACCTTTTCTCCGTGCTGGAAGCAGAGTTGTACGTCGTAGTAGAGTTTGTCCTGGGTAGGGGATACGAGCACTGCGCCAGCTCCCGCACCGTGTCGGGAGAACGCCCCATCGAAGTACATGACCCGGCCGTCCGGTGCTTCACTTCCCGGGGAAAGTGATCGGTCTTCGCCTACCTCGAGACCCGGCGCTTCTGCCCATTCTGCCACAAAATTCACAAGTGTGGCTCCCTTGATGACTCTGGTCGTACTGAATTCTAGCTGAAATGCTTGTAGTTCAATGTTCCATTCAGCGACCCTCCCAGCTGAGTTGGGGCTCCTGAGTACTCTTTCCAAGGGGTATGCTGAGACGACTTTGATGGGATGGCCTTGGAAGTAGTGGCGCAGCTTGCGTGAGGCCACTAGTAGCGCGAGGAGGAGTTTTTGAGGCATGGGGTACCGTGCCCTTGCGTCCCGTAGCACCATGCTGACGAAGTACACGGGATGCTCGACGAGGTTGAGGGTGCTGGCGCAGCTTGCGTCCTCCAGACATCGAGGTGTCTCTTGAGACGATGGAGCCCCCAGTGCTTGGTCCCCTGAAGAGGCCTCTCCTGCTCCGGGTGCGTTCTCTTGCTGCGGCTGTTCGTTTTCGGCTGCGGTTGCGGCCTTCACGAGGCCCTCCCAGCTCTGCTTTGCTTTACTTCGAATGGTCGATGCGGCCTTGGCACAGCGCTCCTCCCTGACCGCCACTAGGGCTGCGCTAGCGGAGTAGGGGGTGGCCGCAAGGTAGAGCACTAGGGGCTCCCGAGGACGCGGAGCTACCATCACTGGTGGGCTGGTAAGGTACCTCTTGAGGTCTTGGAATGCCTTGTCGGCCTCTTCAGTCCATTCGAAGGGGCCCTTTTTCTTCATTAGCTTGAAGAAGGGCAGCGCTCTTTCCCACAGCTTGGAGATGAAGCGCCCCAGCACAGTTACACGCCCGGTGAGCTTCTGCATTTCTCTGAGGGTCCTTGCGGGCTCATGTCTTCGACTGCCTTGACCTTCTCCGGGTTGGCCTCGATGCCCCTGTGGGACACGAGGAAACCCAGGAGCTTGCCCGAGTGGACTCCAAACACGCACTTCTCCGGGTTGAGCTGTAGGTCCACTTTGTTGAGGCTCGCAAAGGTTTCTTCCAGGTCCTGTATCATGGTTCTTGCCTCACGAGACTTCACCACAATGTCATCAATGTAAGCTTTAGCGTTCCTCCCAAGCTGTCGGCCTAAGGCAATGTGCATCAGCTGCTGAAAGGTCGCTCCTGCGTTGCGCAACCCAAATGGCATGCACGTATAGCAGTACACTCCACACGGGGTCAGGAAAGATGTCTTCTCCACGTCTTCTACCGCCATCTTGATCTGGTGATAGCCCGGGAAAGCATCTAGGAAGCACAACAGGTCACACTCTGCGATGGAGTCGACTATCTGGTCAATGCGGGGGAGCGGAAATGGATCCTGCGGGCAGGCCTTGTTGAGGTTGGTGAAGTCGACACACATGCGCTCCTTTCCTCCCTTTTTTGGCACAATGACCGGATTAGACAGCCAATCAGGGTAGCGGACCTCGCGGATAAATCCTACCGCCTCTAGCTTCCGGGTCTCTTGAACGATGAAAGCCTGTTTCTCAGTGGACTGCCGCCTCGCATTCTGCTTCACGGGGCGCACATTGGGGCACACATTGAGGTGATGCTCAATCACTTTCCTTGGGACCCCTGCTAACTGATCAGGTTCCCACGCGAACACCTTCTTGTTCGCACGTAGGAACCTCACCAGGGCCTCCTCCTGCTCAGGCCCGAGGTCGGCCCCTATGGTGAAGGTGGCACCAGTGGACCCGTCCTCGTCGACTGGTACCTGCTTGGTTTCTGCCTTGTCTTGGGTGAATAGCTGCTTCTTTTTAGCCGGTGCAGCCCCCTTGGGCTCAAGGGCATCGGTGCTAGTGGGTTGTGCCACCGCGGCCGCCCTGAAAACAAGCTGGAGCACCTGCAGCGCATCCCTTGTGTTTCCTGACACGGTGAGGACGCCCCTGCTCCCAGGCATCTTCATGATGTTGTACGTCGGGTGAGTTGCTGCCATGAACCGAGCTAAGGCCGGATAGCCGAGGATGGCGTTGTAGGGGAGGCCAATGGGGGCGATGTCGAAGTCGATCAGCTCCGTGCGGAAGTTGTCGTAGGTGCCGAAGGTCATTGGGAGGCGGATCTGTCCCAAGGAGGCGGTGGAACCGGCTCCGACGCCCGAGAAAGGCCTGCTGGGTTGCAGCCACTCCAGCGGCACGTGGAGGAGGCTGAAGGCCTCCACCGAGAGCATGTTGAGGCCAGCACCACCGTCGATGAGGGTCCTGGTGACGGCCACTTGGCAGATGGTGGGGGTGCACAGCATTGGGAGCGCGCCCGAACCGATGGGATTGAAGGGGTGATCCTCCGAGTCAAAGGTTAGCTCGGCCTCGGGCGCCACCCTGCCCGGGGGGGGGGGGGGGGCTTCTCGGCGCTTGGAGGCGGTGTTGATCCGGCGGGTAAACGGCTTGGCGTGATGGCTCGAGGGTGGTGCCTGGGAGCCACCCAGGAGAGCTGCGACGACGGGCGGCGCTGGTGCGGCAAAATGGGCGAGGAAGAGGTCGCGCAGCTCCTCCCAGGAGGTGACAGAAGCCGTCGGCAGGTGGAGGAGCCACGCACGTGGGACACCGGTGAGGGCCATGGGTAACCAGTTGGCCATCACCCGGTCGTCGCCCCCGGCTCTGAGGACGGCCTCCTCGTACGCCAGCAGGAAAATCATCGGGTCTATCGCGCTGTTGTAGCGGAGCGGCATCTCGGGCTTGAACTTGTGCGGCCACTGCTCCTGTCGCAAGGTGGGGGCCAAGGCCAGGAGCCCCCTGGCCCCAGTGCCGGCATCCGCTACTGGAACGAGCAGCGCGTTGTCCTCCATGAGGGCGGGATGTGATGTTGGGGGAGAGCGGGTCGTTAGGAGGGAGAACTCCGGCGCACCCCTACCTGGCGCGCCAAATGTCAGATTTCAGGTTCCAGCAGACCCTTGAGGTTCGAACACTGGGATGCGCGCGGAGATCTCTCCCCTACCGATCTACGTCCAATCTCCTCGCGGGATCTAAGCTGGAAACAACGAACAACACAAGGGACACGAGGTTTATACTAGTTCGGGCCACCGTTGTGGTGTAATACCCTACTCCAGTGTGTGGTGTGGTGGATTGCCTCAGGGGCTGATGATGAACCGTACAAGGGAAGAACAGCCTTGCGAGAGGTGTTCTTGAGCTGGTGCGATGAACTGCTTGGGTGAGTTTAGTCGCCTCTCTCTCTGCTAGGGTTCTATCAGATCTCTAGATGTCCTCCTACTCTGTGGTGGCTAGCTCTATTTATAGAGGCCCTGGGCCTCTCCCCAAATAACAAGCGGGAAGGGCGCCAACAATTGGCCGTTTTGAAGGGGAACATCTAGTACAAGTTATCCTAACCAAAGGTGGTCTTCGGTTGCCAAAAGCACTGGTGATGACGCCGTCTTGGGCTCCATGGTGACCTCCATCCTGCCGCTCTGTTGGTCTTGGTCTCGTTCAACCAGAATGGTAACCTTTGCCCGATGCCTTGGCCTGTGCTTGCTCCCTTTGCACCAAAGGGGAAACAAGGACACTACGCAGGCAGGCGCCCGCCTGGTCTCGATCGTCATGTCTTGCGTCACGGGCTCCTCGAGAGGTACCCCTGCCTTGATCTCTCTGCCTCCTCGCGAGCCAGCCTGATGAGGCTTCCTCTGAGGAAGCTTTCTATCGTCCGCCCCGCTAGGCTTGGCCCCTCGCGAGGATCTTGAGCTTGAGCTGATGAAGATGGGCCGCGCTGGGCCCCCACTTGAGCCACGCCGCAGGCCGCAGGCAGGTAAGTCTGGGGACCCCCGTTCCCAGAACGCCGACACGTGGGACATCCAGCAGTCCTACCACCTAAGCAATAAAGACCAATGAGCTGTCAAATCACATAGACCCAGCAGTAAGTTGGACGGACGAAGCAACCATCACTCTTGCGCTAGTGAGAGGTCGCATCCGCTCCTCCCGGGCATGAATGCGGCACCGATTCTTTGGAGCGGCGCTGATCGTTTCGGGCGGGAAGCGCGCGCGGGCGATGGAGGGGCTTTGGGTGGGCCAGGCTGGTCAAGAGCGAGTGTGGCAGTTGTCCGCATGTCCCTACCAGACACGCCCGGAAACGAAAGGATGCACCGACTCTCACAGCTAAAATCATACACTACACAACATCTCTTTGTAGGAGTAGGTCGATCTGTCGCTCTCTCTAACACACGCATGCTGTTAAACACACACACACACAAACACACACACACACACACACACACACACACGCACGCACACGCACGCACCTTGGTCCCGTTGCACCTTCTAACATGACTTATTACACCTAGACAGAGGGAGTAGTAAGTATAGGAGATACGGTGGCACACTGACTTAAGTCGAATACAAGTGCCTAAAATTTGTGTGCATGTTATAATAAGGATTCACTTAAAATAGTACGTGAGCGAATAGAGGGATCAATTGGACAGTGTTCCCGAGTAGTAGCGAGATGTGTGAGGTAAGAAACACCACTGGCGCTTTTAATTTTTCTTATTAATTTGTTTGTTTCACCCTCTGACTGGTGGGACCCAACATACTACGTGGAGAGAGGTAAGGTGACTAAGGCTGCATTATTTCTGCACCACTGTGGATAGTCTTACCACCAAAGCCACATGACACGATTATGATTGAAATCCCAATGACTCCCACACACAAAAAACACAACATGCTTGTCACACGAATGCAGGAATGTATAAAAGGTTATTTCCCTCTCATTGAACATAACGAGAGGGTTGTGTAGCTGGTTAGCCTGTTCGCTGATCAAACTTGAGGTCTCGGGTTCGATAACTACACTTGAGCATAATTTGTGCCAGGATGATTCTTTGACTGGTCAAAATGTTTTCTAGGGTTTGCACGCTTCACACTCTCTCTCAAGTATATATATACATGCTGGAGCCTCAACGCTTGTAGTTGCTCTCTTCACACTCTCTCGCCCTCTCCCGCTGGAGCATCAGCACTTGTAGTTGCTCTCTTCACACTCTCTCGCCCTCTCCAGATCTAAACAAGACTTCGTTGGCCTCTCTCTCCCCTCACTGCTGCTCAAAGAGCCGGCAAGATCCGTCCGCCAGGAAGGGAAGGAGGCTTAACGCTGTCGCCGTCGGCGAGGGACTACCGGCGCAGCTGTTCACTTTCCACCCAGCGGTGCGGGAGGGCCTCCGACCCCTTCTTCTTTGCCGCCGTCCCGTCGCCCACCGAACCACGCCCCAAGAACCTTAAGGTATAATTTACTTACCCACATGCATTGCTCTAGCTGCATGTATACCATGAATCTAGGACGTGGTTCAAAGAGGAAAGTAGTGGGGGGAAATTAGTGGGAAAAGTTGTATATAGCATGAATCTAGGACGTGGTTCAAAGAGGAAATGAAGGGGGAAAGTTGTATAGCATAAGTCTAGGACGTGGTTCAAAGAGGAAAGGAATGGGGGAAAGTATTGGGGAAAGTTGTATCGCATAAATCTAGGATGTGGTTCAAAGAGGAAAGGAAGGGGCGAAAGTACTAGTTCAAAAAGGAAAGGAAGGGACAAGGCTGTAGAGTTTGAGCAGGACTAGATTTGCTGCGCTCACATAGGGAAAGGTGTCTAAAGATAACAAAACTAGGACCAACACAAATATGCTCCTTGGTTGTTTGTTCTTTGTTGCAACAGACTGTGCATGACCACAGTACATCGGTAGATGCACATGGTGCTGGTGCGTCCACTGTCCCGTGCAACTCATTAGCTGTTGTTAATCTAAGGCCTTGTTTGGTTAAAAACTCCCTAGTCCCTACCTGCTTGGTTCCAGGGACTAAACATGGACTAGAGGTTATTAAATGGCATGCTAAAAGACCATGTTACCCCTAGTAATGAACTAATAGAGACAAGGTGTGATGCGTGGCAGGGGCAACTGTTGGAAAAAGTCCCAAAAAGACTCCCTCAGGGTCTTCTTTCTTTAGTCCCAAATGCCCACTTTTAGTCCCTAAAAGTCCCTCTTGTTTGGTTTAGATAGGACTGACACGGAGTTTTTTTAGTCCCTACACCAAAATATCCCTGTAAACAAACACCCTCTAATAATGCCGCTGGAAAATTGATGCAATGCCACAGTTAAAAGCAAATTACATGTTTAACGAATTTTATTGTTAATATAATCTCTATGTTAATATTAATCAATGCCACCGTTTGAGAAATGCTATTGTCTTGCTTTATTTCCCATTTAGATAAGGTAGATGCTTCTTTTTGTTGGCTTCTGTGTAATCCACCGTTATTGACCACTAATTGTTTCCTTTGCACCTCTGTGCAAACAGGGTTATCTACTTCACCTCGTTGCCATTGTGACCTTTTATTGCACTGCACAAAACACTTTTGTTTTAAGAGTGTTTTGTGCAGTTCAACCAAAATGTCACACCGACAACATTGCTTGATTGCTTGATCTTAGTGGAACTGCACAAGAGGAGATCTTACTTCCTATCCGTTAAGGCGAATTTGGTTCAGATCTTCTTCTTGTGAGTTGTTTGAATTCTGCATCATGAGAGGTTAGTACTAGCCTTCTTTCACATGATTCTGCAGTGTGCTATCATATGTTGTGCTACTTGTACGATAATACTGCTTGATTTTAGTGAACTGCACAAATGGAGACAAGACTTCCAATCTGTATGTGCACCGTAATATCCCATTGAGGTAAGATAAGGATATTTCACAACTGCTGGCCTGTATTTTGCCACTTTCATAAGAAAATTAAGTTCAGTACTATACTTGTGCTCCCTAGTTGACATGCCAAATCTTACATTGAAGGCAAAGCTTGTCTGTTATTGGACCAAGTGATGAAGGGGAAGAACAAGCGGAAGAAAAACAAAAATCAACTCCCGGTGCTGTAATGAAGCACTAGAACTGTGATGACACAAGTAATGATATAGTTTTTCATCTTAATTTATTGCTATGGCTGCAACGAGCAATTTTTTTGCCACTAATTTGATGCCACTCTTAATGTAATATGTAATTATCTCTACTTGTGCAAACAGGGATCTACTTTGAAGATACCATATATTTTAGTGGAACTGCACAAGAAGATGTTGGAAACATTAAACTAATCGAGGAGTATATAGTAAGCATGACCACCACCGTAGATAGCAACAGATGGTTCCGGAGAAGTGCTTCATCTGTATGCTCTACACAATAAGCCTCCTGACAAAGGTTGGTACTCGCCCACTGATTTCATCCATATGATTGAGCTTTGTCATCTCTATTGGTGTTGTGCTACTGTTTAGATACTGTCATGAAAAAGTGGTATTGTCCTTGAGAAGTGCTTCATCTGTGATGTTTTAAATATTTCCTTTCCTTTTTTCGAGCAAACAGGGATGCTAGCATTTAGTAGTCCTCTTGTCTTTGCACAATAGGATCATCTTCCTCTGAAGAAGAATATGGAGTACGTGAAGTGACTAGTTCCGATTATGCCAGGATGAAGAAGCCCTGGCTATCTTCTCATCAGAAGGAGCAGTTGAAGGATGGTTACATTACTCCCCACAAGACCAAACTAACTTTAGCTCAGAAGGACTGACAAATCTCCATTTTTTTGCTGTGATGCGCGAGTACAATGTTGTTCTAGGATTCTTTCTCGTGAGTTCCATTTTTCTAAAAGTGTGCTCTACATGGACCATGTATGTGCCTGTTGAAACTGTCAATTCATAGTACAGTTTGCTTTATACTAATCACTTTTTTGTATTTGTGAAAACAGGGGTGCTCAGCTTGATTTCAATGGGAACTGCACAAAATGTTCATGAATACATCGAATCATTCATTTCCACCACAAGAAAGGAGGTGCCAATAAGTTCAAGGCATTGCAACATATAAGGGCGAAATCATACAAGCTACGCGCGAATTTGGTTGATTTTGGTAGAACTGCACAAAAAGAACAGCTAGTTTATTTAGCACGAGGTGCCATGTCAATGTCCGAACTGATGGCAAACCCGGTCCATTCCACAATCGTAGGCATTTGATATTTTGGAATGGGACAACCTTGTCAAATTTTGCTCATTGATTTTAACAAGACATGCGTTTGATATTTTCAAATGGGACGCCCTTTGCTGTTAGCAGCGTCGATCAATTTTTTCTTTATTCTTTAGTTGTGAAGTAAATATTGCCTCTGACATGTGAGTCGCTGAGATGCATAATCATCGATTGTTTTGAATGTTCTCTATGAATTGCCAGGCCTGTGTGTTTGATTGCAATGTATAGAAACGCTAAAAAGCTGCTCAAACTATTTGTACTCCTTCTGTTCCTTTTTACTTCGCACATTGTGAAAGTGCATACTTTTTTGTATAAGATTGGTCAAAGTAGAGATACTTTGACTGCAGACAAAACTTGTATGCAAACTAGAAAGGACCGAAGGGAGTACATGTGAAACTGCTGCAAACGAGGTGATCACCCTGGGAATAATGCAAGTACATATTGTTTTGCATGTTCATCCAATGCCAGTGATACAGGAATTCGAACTAATCGAAATAAATTCATTCATACATGGTCGGATTTCATATAAACATGTCGGATTTCATTACATTTCATACATTCTTCAACTAAAAAGGGGTGCACTGGAGGTATAATTAATTAACCGAAGCTACCCACATGTGTCCCGCTGAGCCGAACAGAAGCTTCAGTGACTTAACTGCAAGTGCAGTTGCGTAACTGACATGTGGCATGTTGGGCCCACGTGTCAGTCAGCCAACTGCACCAGCAGTTAAGTAGAAGCAGCGTTCTTCTCTAGCGCAGCTCTCCGACTCCACGTCGCCGCCAAGAAGCTAACCGGCCGTCAATGGTCAACCCGCCTAGCTTGGCTTCAACCAGTGGGTAGAAGCGGTGGACTTACTTGGACCCGAGCGGCGGCGACCTACCGTGTTCTACTCTTCCTCGTTTTCTATGTGGCGCAGCCTCGTTGGCAGCAGGGCAGGGCCTCGGCAGAGCCGGCGATGTCCTCTGTCTTGTTGCCGGCAGGGTGGGGCCTCGGCTGAGCCGACAATGTCCTCTGCCTCGTTGTTGGCGGGGTAAGGCCTCGGCGGAGCCGGCGGTGTCCTATGCCTCGTTGTTGGCACCGCGGGGCCTCGGCGAAGCAGGGCCTCATCGATGCCAGTGGAGTGGGGACTCATCGGAGCCGGCATTGTCCTCTGCCTCGTCCTCGGTCTCGCCAAACAGCGCCTCGCCCGCTTCATCGCCCTCTTTACTAGCCTCTTTGTAGGCGGCCGCAGCCTCCGCCACCTGCATGCGGTACCGCCAGCGCTCGAGGCGGCCCTTGTGGGCGGAGCGGTACGAGTCGAGCAGCGCCTCCTGCTCTGCCCGCTCCGCGGCGATCTGCTCCTCCGCTTGCAGGTGCTCCTGGAGGAGATGGTGGTTGTAGGCGGCGTCGGCCTGCGCCTCCCGGAACTACTCCTCACGCATCCGCGTCACCCTGTCCATATATTGGGCATGGGCCTCGCCGATGGTCATGGTGCAATGCACCGGCGAGGATGGTGCGGAGGAGGGGGTTGGCGCCGGATCGTCGACTACCATGTTCTCCATTGGGACGTCGTCGTCCTCCGGCTGCCTGCCGGCCAGCTGATCGGTAGCAATGGCTGCCATCTCCTTGTGCTTCGTCGTCCGCCCGTCCCGAAGAGCCCTAGAGCGCGAGGAAGCGATGGTGGGAAGTAGTGGTGTGGACAGGAGAAAGGGAACGGATGCGGATGACTGTGGCTATGGCCGGCGCAGCAGTTTATATAGCAATGGTGGGCGGGCAGAGGGACGGACGTGTGGCGCTGGAGTAACCGCCTCGGCAACCACGTATCATTAATGTGGGAGGCAGATGGAAGGACGGACGGAACTTGTGTCGTTTGAGGGCGGAGCAATTGCCTGCATCGGGAAGCGGGGCGGGCTGCGCTGACTGTTTCGGGCGGAAAGCGCGCGCGGGCGAGGAGATGACTTTACTTGGAGAGGATGACAATGGGGACCCACCAGGTCCATAGCCTCACATACACAAGTGCCTCCTTATTATATATATATATATATAATTTATTTTGCTTCCTCCTGGTTTCCTGACATCACGGTCCCACACCATTGTCAACCTATGTAGTAGTCAATAAACGAGAGAATTGCACAAGAAGCGGCCGACAGCTGGGACCAAGCAGCTCGAGCAGTATTTGTGTTTTTGAGGTGTGAGCACTGCAGAGTTTTTCGATGTTTAGCCCAGATATTAATTTTTCTCATCTGAACAACAATGAAAACATCGCTGCAGGTATTAACTGGGCGGGCTGTGGCCCGTCTAGCCCAGGCCAGATATCCAGCCCAGATATTAATTTTTTTCAAGCTGAAAATGGCTAGCCCAGCTATACTTTTTTTAGGAATACCCAAGCAAGCTCAAGTTGTTATTCTGCGCCCCGCTGGGCTACAAATCTTTCCTAGGAGGGATGCATTAGACTTAACAAGAAAATGGGCTTTAAGAAATAATAAATGGGATGTAATTATAAAAAGTGGTCAGTAACTATAAAAAAATGCACCAAACACGTGATTACTTTATAAAATCTTATTTTTGGATATTGAAAAATTTAATTTCATTAATTATTGCGAGCGCAATGTTTCATTGGATTTCTACGTAATATAAAATTATATTGAAATTGTATTTAATCTGACTACAAATTTCGGGATAAAAATATTTTGGATCCCATCAAAATGTGGGAAATTTTATTGAATTCTGTTTTGAACGGTTGGTTGAAATGGGCTGTACTTTTAACAAACTGCAAATGGGCTGTAGTAAATTCCATTAGAATTCAAAAATGGGCTACACATTCTTACAAATCTCAAATGGGCTATAAGTTCTCTGCCACACACTTCTGGCCTTACTAAGTTGACGCACCCGCTAAAAAAACAGAGTTGACGCGTATGCAAGGCTTTGTCAACTTATAGTCAACACACGGTTCTAGCAGCAGTGGCCGTTGGATGTCCATCCAACGGATGCCGTGCTTCTTCTTCAATCTCGGATATTCTAGCTGCACCCGCCCAAAAAATGATTCCTCCCCTGACATCTGGGGCGCACCGTTTCGGAAGCTGACCTGTGGGCCTACTAAGTTGACGTAGCAAGGGCTTTGTCAACTTAGTCAATATAAACGATTCTAGCTGCAGTGACCATACGATGTCCATCCAACGGCCGTCGTGCTTCTTCAACCTCTGGTCTTCTTGCTCTAGCCGCCCAAAGCAGCGCCGGTCGTGCCGCCTGCTCCTGCCTCCCGTGGCCGGCTTTGCTGCCGCGGAGGCCTCACCGCCCCCTACTACTCCCACCGCTGGCCAGGCCATCCCTCCACTCACCCACACCCCCTGTTATTCTGCAGCGACGGCAGCGCAGCCGAACCAGTGAACCCTCGTACTCCTCTCTGCGTGTGCATCCACTATCGCGTCTTCCCCGGCTCCGCGCCGTCCCCTTCCTAGGCCTCACCGTCGTCCACCGCCCTGGTGCTCTCGGCGCGGCGTGGTCAATGTGGTCAAGGAACAACTTCCATCGGACGTGGACTGTACGTGGAGAGGCTGACAGTTGGGTCCATGGCAGCCGCAAGGAAGTGCCTCCTTATTAAGCGCAAAATAATTATTCCTCCACCTGACAGCAAGGACCCACCGGATGGGCCACCGTATTTCACGAAAAAATGATTCGCCCCCTGACTGCTGGGACCCATGAGCTACATCTTTGCATGCAAGGAAGTGCGTCAAAAAAACAATTTGCCCCCCTGACTGCTGGGACCCACCAGCTACATCTTCGCACGCAAGGAAGTGTGTCGGGGCAAAAAAAAATGATTCGCCCCCTTGACTGCTGGGACCCAGCAGCTACACCTTCGCACGCAAGGAAGTGCGTCCGGGCAAAAAAAATGATTCGCCCCCTTGACTGCTGGGACCCAGCAGCTACACCTTCGCACGCAAGGAAGTGCGTCCGGGCAAAAAAACGATTCACCCCCCTGACTGCTGGGACCAACCAGCTACATCTTCGCAGGCAAGGAAGTGCCTGACAGTCAGGACCCACCTGGTCGAAGGGTACGTAGCGTTGTCATTCTAGTCGCGAACGTGTACGTACATACTGGTCGATGTAGAGGCGCGCACGTGTCATAGTAGAGGCGCGCACGTGTCGTAGTAGAGGCGTGCACGTGCCGTAGTAGAGGCACGCACGTACCATGTACACGTACGTACAGCGGCGAGGGTGCAAGAAAGAAAATACGGCCACATATGTGTACATACGGGCAGGGTCTCGAACGCCTACTCGCGCATACGTACGGCCAGTGCTCGTGTACATGGATGGGTCGGAACGAAGAAACAGCATTGTCGTCGTCTTCATGGGGAGGCAACGGAATGTGTCGTGTTCATGGCGAGGCAACGGAATGCGTCGTGTTCATGGGGAGGCAACGGAATGCGTCGTGTTCATGGGGAGGCAACGGAATGCGTCGTGTTCATCGGGAGGCAATGGAACGCGTGGGAGCCAACCAGCTGGGTCGGAACGGAATGCGTGGTCGTGTTCATCGGGAGGGCTTGGACAGAACAGGCGATGGAAACGAGGCTGGCGTACCGCAGAACGGAGGAAACGGACCTCCTACGGTCGAAACGGGGGTCCTGTTGATCGGGAAGGGTGTGGCGTACCGCAAAACGGAGGAAACGGGCCTCCTACGGTCGAAACGGGGGTCCTGTTGATCGGGAGGGGTGTGGCATACCGCAAAATGGACGAAACGGACCTCCTACGGTCGAAACGGGGGTCCTGTTCATCGGGAGGGGTGTGGCTTACCGCAAAACGGGACTCCACGGGATACTGTTCATCTCCACCGTCGACCTCCTCCAGCCTCCACGGGCTACCGTCGACCTCCTCCAGCCTCCACGGGCTCCTGTTCATCCAGCCTCCACCACGCGCTACTCCACCGGCTACTGTTTAACCACCCCTCCACCGTCTACTGTTCATCCAGCCCTCCACACCACTGGGTCCTGTTCAACCACCCCTCCACGGGCACCCCTCCACCATCTACTGTTCATCCAGCCCTCCACACCACGGGGTCCTGTTCATCCAGAGGCAACGCCACCGCTCACTGTTGATGCAACACCCCCCCTGCAACGCTCATTGTTCATCCAATCGATCGGCTTCAGTTAGCAGCAGTAGCGAAGGAATCACTCGATCGGGTTCAGTTAACAGCCATCGATCGATCGCTCAGGTTCAGTAATGCGTAGCCTGCAGTGCGATCGCTCGGGTTCAGTTAGAGCCCAACGCCTCACTCGGGTTCAGTTAGAGCCAACGCCTCACACACATGCGCGTACGTGTACGAGAGAAACGTGCATCGCTCGGCCCCCGACCTCCCACTGTAACCGGGAACTCCCCGAAATTTTCCTCGCCCTCGCTTCTACCATGGTTTTTTCCGTCATGGACGGCCCAAATAATGTCATGCAGCTGCTTCTCCGGCCCGCCCAGGATGAAAAGCCCATTTTCTGTCATGTTTTTTTGTCATGGAAGTAGGAGCCCACCACATCTATGATGATACCGGGTTTTGCCACAATTATCGTCGTAGAAGTGTCATATGTATAACAGAAAAAAAATTTGTTCGACCCAAAATGTCACGGATGTGTCTTTTTTTGTAGTGATATCTGCGGCGCCGAATTCGAAGATCGATAAATGATCAAGTTCGGTGTCCGCAGGCTCAAATGGTTCGGAACTTATGACCAGAGACGAGTCCGGAGTTCCGGTGGCACAGGTATCGTGTGAGATTAAGTCTATGTGTGGTTCCGATGCCGGGGAATCTGTGGCCTCCGTGGCGGGGTTGTGTTTCCCGTCCTTGGATGGCGTAGTCTGCTCCGGATCTAAGGCCGGAGCGGTAACAGGAGCTGTCTCCAGGATGCGGTCCAATGACAAATTTAGGTCATGTCTATCGGGGTGACCAGGAGTGGTAGCCGCGGTCCTAAATCCGGCGAAGATCAAATCTCCATGGATGTTCACGATGTAGTTCAAGCTCCCAAATCTAACCTGATGGCCAGGGGCGTAGCTTTCGATCTGCTCCAGATGGCCGAACGAATTAGCCTGCAGTGCGAAGCCGCCGAACACAAAGATTTGTCCGGGGAGGAAATTTTCTCCTTGGACAGCGTTTTTATTAACGATTGAAGAGGACATCGAACCTCTCGTCGACGGCACAGTGGAACTCTCAATGAAAGCACCAATGTCGGTGTCAATACCGGTGGATCTCGGGTAGGGGGTCCCGAACTGTGCGTCTAAGGTCGATGGTAACAGGAGACAGGGAACACGATGTTTACCCAGGTTCAGGCCCCTTCTATGGAGGTAATACCCTACTTCCTACTTGATTGATCTTGATGGATATGAGTATTACAAGAGTTGATCTACCACGAGATCGTAATGGCTAAAACCCTGGAAGTCTAGCATGTATGACTACGGTAATAAGTATATCCCTCTCCGGACTAAGTCCTCCGGTTTATATAGACACCGGGAGGATCTAGGGTTACACAAGGCCAGTTACAAAGAAAGGAATCTTCATATTTGGTCGCCAAGCTTGCCTTGCACACCAAGGAGAGTCCTATCCGGACACGGGTGCAGTCTTCGGTCTTCGTATCTTCACAGCCCATCAGTCCGGCCCATGATTAACAGGCCGGACGCCTGAGGACCGCTTAGTCCAGGACTCCCTCACCCGCCAGCTCGGCCAAGAGAAGCCAAAGTCCATGGCGGCCCTCATGGCACTCATGACCCACTTTTGTGCAGGCGGGGATAGTTGGCTAGCCCGTAGCAAAAATAGTGCAAGCGACGCCGGCACCCCTGAAGCTAAAAATAGCAACGACAAGTCTCGGCGCAACAGATACAAGCGTCGAAACAACAACGACAACACCGAGGATACGATGGTCAATGCCGGATTCAGTGGCTCTAAGTCCGGTCAGCGGAAGAAACCGTTCAAAAAGAACAATTCAGGCCCATCTAGCTTGGACCTCATACTTGATCATCTGTGCCAGATTCATGGCACCCCAGACAAACCACCCAATCATACCAAAAGAGATTATTGGGTTTTTAAATAGGCCGGCAAGTTAAATGCCGAAAACAAGGATAAGGGATCGCAAAGCGAAGACGACGATGAGGAGCCCCAGCCGCCGAACACAGGGGGACAGAAGAAGTTTCCCCCTCAGGTCAAAACGGTGAACATGATATACGCTACCCACATCCCCAAGAGGGAGCGCAAGCGCGTGCTCAGGGACGTCTACGCGATAGAGCCAGTCGCCCCAAAATTTAACCCATGGTCGTCATGCCCGATCACTTTTGATCGACGGGATCATCCGACCAGTATCCGTCACGGCGGTTCAGCCGTACTGGTCCTAGACCCAATAATTGATGGGTTCCACCTGCCGCGAGTCCTGATGGATGGTGGCAGTAGCCTCAACTTGCACTATCAGGATACAATGCACAAAATGGGCATTAACACATCACAGATCAAGCCCACAAATACTACCTTTAAAGGAGTCATAATAGGCGTAGAGGCCCGCTGTACGGGCTCAATCACACTAGAGGTTGTCTTCGGATCTCCATACAACTTCCGAAGCGAGGAGTTAATCTTCGATATCGTCCCCTTTCGCAGCGGCTGCCATGCACTGCTCAGACGAACTGCATTTGCGCGATTCAATGCGGTGCCACACTACGCTTATCTCAATCTCAAGATGCCCGGACCACGCGGCGTCATAACAGTCAATGGAAACATGGAACGCTCCCCTCCGCACCGAGGAGCACACTGCTGCCTTAGTGGCAGAGGTACATGGCGGCCTTTTCAATCAGAACCTCAATTCGGAGGCCGATCCCCCGGACACTGTCAAGAGAGTCCGAACCATTCTACAGCAGGACAACTTGGCTCATCAAGAGCTCGACTAGCAATTTGGCCTCCGTCCCAGTCCTGACCAAGTGGCGGCAATTGTACCGCGCGTACATAATTACGCACTAAAAGTACCATGGACACGGATGGAGGCATAATCATCTTGTGATCCGCAATACGTCTCGACCTCCCCGGACAAACATAATTTCACTATCTCCCCTTTTTTTCTTTTTTCACAGGTCTTTCCTGAAGGCTTGACCATCGATTCTTTTTGAAGGATAAAAACACCAAGACGACAAGAAGCATGGATGTACTGGGGAATCTTTAGGTGGTTTCTTTAATGATCCCTTTACCTCTTTTCAGGACCCACACGCAGCTCTCCCTTGGTTAAGGCATCGTATATAGCCTTTTTCTTATTGCACTACTTGTATAAATGCAGGCCGATCGCTTGACGACGTCCGGCCGAGGACAGACGTTCACCAGCCGCTTCACGAGCCTGAAGTAGCTGTCGGGTATAGCTTCGGCAGGACACAGCCGAATTATGAAATCCTTCATGGCCAGTTTGGCTACCCTATGCAGCTCAACCAGCTGTTTTAGCTGATCGGTGAAGGGCACGGGATGCTCTGGCGCAAGGTACTGCGACCAGAACAACTTCTCCGTCGAGCTGCCTTCTTCGGCCCGGAAGAACTCTGCAGCGTCGGACACACTGCGCGGCAGATCTGCAAGCGCCCCTAGAGAACTCCGAATCCGGGTTAGTAAGAAATACTTCTTCTTCACATACTTGCTTTGCATACTAAACGCCTTACGCGCCGCGATCTTCTTGGCCTCCTGGATCTCATGGACGATAGCCTGGGCTTCAACCCGGGCCGCTTCCGCGCTTTGACGAGCCTTGGCGAGTTCGATCTCTCGAGCCGAAACATCGCCTTCCAAGGTCTCATACTTCTTGACAGCATCCTGGGGCTCTTGCTGGACCTCGTTCAGCTGGGCCTTAAGATTCCTACGAGCGGCTTGCTCCTTGACAGCTTTCCCCTTGGCTTCGGCCAGGGCCTTTTTAAGGGCCTCGACCTCGGTCGTCGCCCCTACACATATCATGACACTACGGTCAATATACATCATTTATTCTTTCTGAATGTATAACGCGTCATTACATACCTTCCTGGTCTTCCAACTGCTTCCTCGCTTGGCCGAGCTCCTCCTCGGCCCGCTCCAGTCTCTGCATCAGGCCGAAGACTTCGGCAGTGTGTGAGGTTGCGGCCAGCAACGAAGCCTGCGTATTCACATCAGACACATTTTAGGTAGTTTCCTGCGACATTTAATTGATCCTCTGCCCGGCTTTTCTTTCCGAACACAGGACAATGTCTCAGGGGCTACTGTCTATATTGGAATTTTCCCTGTGATGCTACTTACCTCAAAACCTGTCAGCAGGCCGCTGCAGGCTTCAGTCAGTCCACTCTTGATGGACTGAACCTTCTCAGTCACCATACGCATAAGGATACAGTGTTCTTCCACAATGGGAGCGCCTCGTAGCGCTTCCAGTAGATTATCCGGTACCTCTGGTTGGATAGAGGTCACCGGTGGAACAGGCACACCCCCTTCTTTCGAAGGAGGTTGTTCGCCGGATTCCGGAGCCACATGGGTCTTCGTAATCGTATTCGGCTGGGGGCCGAACTGATCGAGGCCTCTAGCCGCCATGGGGATCTACTCCCCCATGTGTCCGGAAGCCAAGGTCTTGCCTCCTGGCGCCACCATGACGGCCTCCTGAACCTCTCCCTGGCCTGGGAAGGTCCTTTGGGACAGCACCTCGTCATCTCCCTTGGCCTTAGGAGAGTAAGCGGCCGGCGATGTCTCGCAGGCCATTTCCTTTGAATCCAACGAGCCTCTTAATGAGGATCGCTGGGAGCTGTCATGGGCCGGACTCCAATAACATGATCGACCATATTAATATCATAGAGTGGAGAGGCTGGATAAATAGATGAGTGCGGGTTCTTAGTACTCATGATATGGCCAAGGGCTTGTTTCGGGGCCATCGCTCCGGGTTGTTGTCGATGTCCCAGGAGGAGTTATCCATGAGAGGGCCTTTCCCCCTCTTGGGCGCCTCCGCCTCTAGATTTGTGGAGGCCGCCCTCTTCCTCCTCCCCCATTCAGGGGGAGAGTCGCTCTCCTCCTCCTCCTCATCATCATCGTCGTCTTCGGCGGCGGAGAAGCGAGTCTTGTCTTTGGACATCATGTCCGAAGTGCCCTTGCGGCGGGGGCCACTCTGGACCCCCTTGGTCTTCTTCTCCAGCGCCTTATAGGGCGCCGGTACTAGCATCTTCGCTAGACGCGGGATGACTAGTTCCTCAGGTAGCGGAGCCGGACACTGAATCCGCTTCGCCCTCTCCATTCATACATGAAGAAGCAATGATAATAAAAGTTCAGATATCATCCTTGAAACAAGCAAGTAGACAATGTGTTAAAGACTTACCTCATTGGCAGGGTGGTTAATGTCGTCCCCGTGGTCCGAGTCTGTGGCTGGCAGTGTCTCGTTACCCTTGAAGAGCAACTTCCAGACATCTTCGTGAGTGGTTCCGAAGAGCCTCTCCAGGGTTTGGTGCTTCTTCGGATTGAACTCCCATGGAGGGCGGCTTCAGATTTGGCATGGGAGGATCCGGTGAACCAGCATCACCTGGATTATGTCACCGAGCTTGATGTTTTTATCCACCATGCTTTGAATGCACGTTTGCAGCGCTGTCAGCTCGTCTGACGAAGACCAATTTGGGCCCTTCTCAACCCACGAGGTGAGTCGCATTGGAGCGCCGGGGTTGAATTCGACAGCCGCGGCCCAGGTGGGGGCGCGGGGCTCTATGATGCAGAACCACAGTTTCTGCCACTCCTTGACAGTCTCCATGAAAGTACCTTTTGGCCATGAGACATTGGTCAGCTTGCTCACCATGGCGCCTTCGCACTTCGCGTGCTGGCCATCCACCACTATCGGCTTCACGTTGAAGACCTTGAGCCACAGCCTGAAGTGGGGTTGGATGCGGAGGAAGGCCTCACACACAACAATGAATGCCGAGATGTTGAGGAAAGAGTTCGGGGCTAGATCATGGAAGTCTAGCCCATAATAGAATATCAGCCCGCGGATGAAAGGGTGGAGTGGAAACCCTAGCCCGCAGATGAAACAAGGGATGAATACCACCCTCTCGTTGGGCTTCGGTGTGGGGACGACTTGCCCCTTGGGTGGAAGACGGTGGGGGGTTTCCTTCGCTAGATACCCGGCCGCCCGAAGCTCGGTAATGCCCTTCTCCTTGACGAAGGAGGCCATCCACTTGCCTTGACCTCCGGATCCGGACATGGTTGAGTTCTTGCTCAAGTGGGGAAAAGATGAGAACTTGGGCGCTAGAGCTCAAGAGTGGAAGGGCAGAGGAAGAGAGAAGGCGTGGGAGAAGAACGCCTCCCAACTCGCCCTAAAACTCGCCTGTTCCCAAGGGCTGTGTAAACGGCACGGTTGGATTACCCACGCCCGTATTGATGAGAATCCCGCAATAAGGGGACATGTTCTCTGCTTAGACAAGACGTGCCAATGGAAACCACATCTCGAAACGCGGAACGGCAGACAAAAACGATTCGATATAATGACCAGACACACGTGATGTCATCTTGCAAAAAGTTGTCAGCAGATGGGACTCGTGAAATACTATATTCTCCACAGTCGTGTGTGGTACTTGTGTTGCAGATCCAGACAGGTTCGTTTTATCCGAAGACAATCTTGGAGTATTCGGAAAGGGGAACCCGCCTTGCAATGTCGAAGACAATCTGTGCGCCAGACACCTCATCATTGAAGCCTGGTTCAGGGGCTACTGAGGGAGTCCTGGACTAAGGAGTCCTCGGGTGTCCGATCTATTGGATATGGGCCGGACTGATGGGCCATAAAGATACAAAGACCGAAGAATCTACCCGTGTCCGGATGGGACTCTCCTTGGCGTGGAAGGCAAGATCGGCGACCAAATATGAAGATTCCTTTATCTGTAACCGACCTTGTGTAACCCTAGATCCCTCCTGTGTCTATATAAACTAGAGGGCTAGGTCCGTAGACATATCCTCATAATCATAGTCAGGCTAGACTTTTAGGGTTTAGCCATTACGATCTCGTGGTAGATCAACTCTTGTAATACTCATATTCCTCAAGATCAATCAAGCAGGAAGTAGGGTATTACCTCCATAGAGAGGGCCCGAACCTAGGTAAACATTGTGTCCCTTGTCTCCTGTTACCATCGATCCTAGACGCACAGTTCGGGACCCCTGTAACACCCCGGATGTAATTTTCCCAATTTGTACTCCAACTCTTGCTGTTTCCGGCGTTAAGTTATTTTATTTTCTCGGGTTCGGGTCTTTGTCTCCGTGTGTTGTTTTTCGTTGTCATGCATCTCATATCATGTCATCATGTGCATTGCATTTGCATACGTGTTCGTCTTATGCATTCGAGCATTTTTCCCGTTGTCCGTTTTGCATTCCGGTGCTTCGTTCTCCTCCGGTGGTCATCTCTAGCTTTCTTTCGTGTGTGGGGATTAAACATTTCTGGATTGGACCGAGACTTGCCAAGCGGCCTTGGTTTACTACCGGTAGACCGCCTGTCAAGTTTCGTACCATGTGGACTTCGTTTGATACTCCAACGGTTAACCGAGGGACCGAAAAGGCCTCGTGTGTGTTGCAGCCCAACACCCCTCCAATTTGGCCCAAAACCCACCAAACTCTGCTCCATGTCCTAGAGCGTTCGATCACGATCGTGTGGCCGAAAAACACACCTCATTTGGACTCTCCTAGCTCCACTTATGCCTATAAATACACCCCCTCCGTTTTCGGATCTCCCCTCTCCCCGAAACCCTAAAAAAAATCCCCAGATCCGCCGCCGGATGTGTCCGGACGAGCCGGACAGCGTCCGGATCCTGCCGCCGCCTCTCCCGATCCGACACGTGGCGCGCCACCCTCCACCCGCCGCCGGCTCGCGAGCCCGTCCCCGGCCCCCGAAGCCCATCGGCCTCCCGCCGCCGCCTGGGTGCCCGCGCCGCCCGACCGGCCTCGCGCCGCCGCCGCGCCGCCCGACCGACCTCGCGCCGCCGCCGCTCCGCCCGAGCTGGCGAGCTCCGCCCGCCTCGCCTCCTCCTCGCCTCGTCCGCCTCGACGCCGGCGACGCCGCCGCTGCAGCCCGGTCGCCGCGCCGCTCCCGCCGGAAGCCGCCGCAGCCGCCGCCCCGACCGCTCCGGCCGACCTACCTCCTCTCCGGCGAGACCCCGACGCCGGCGACCTCGGACCCGCCTCCTGTGAACAGTGCAGCGCCGCGCCTCGGTTTCCATGCGAACCCTAGATCCAGATCCAGAGGTTGTTTTTTTTGCTAAGTCCCTAGATTTTCTACTCCATATGCTCCTGTTCGAGACCCCGTAACTTTGCATCTGTAGCTCCGATTTGGGCATACAGTATATCAAAATGTTCGCCTCGACGAGTACATCATTTCTTTCCATTGCAACATTTTCATTTGAGTTCATCTTGATGCCCGAAATGCTGTTAGAAGATGCCTTCGTGAGTTAATTGTCAGATCTGCTAGTTCATCTTCGACTTTTGTCATTTTTGCCATGATTATTGTGTGCATGATATACCCGTGAGTCCTTCATATGGTTTGTTAAGGATTTTGTCTTCTTTCCAGAGGGGCAACTCATGCATTTTTGTGATGTGTGTGGTGACTTGTGCAAGCTTGCAAAGTGAGGCACCCGGTAAATCTGTTTTCAGGGACTTAGTAGCTTTCACTAGGTCTGGGATTATTTAGTTCATGATGCCATATGTTCTTGTTGTTTCCTAGTTATCCGTGCCTCTTTTGAGGATTATCAGTAAGGGAGTTTTGTTAACCTTGTAGTGCTCTATCCATCCATGTCTTTGTTTGCAATTATGGAACACCCTATCTTGAGTCAATTGACCTCTACTTTTGCTTCGTTGAGAATCTGGGCAGATCGTCAACTTGTTTGCGATTTTGCCGATGCTATTGTAGTTGATCCGTGCATGCTATGCCATTGTTCTTGCCATGTCTAGCTAGCATTTTGTACCTTATTAATGGATGTATGCTTGTCTTGCCATGACTTGCACCGTGGTGAGTGCATCGAGCTTGTAAACATGCCTTCGTGACTTATGTTTCAGCATGTCCCAGTTTTCACTAAGTCTGAAAATCGATTATGTTTTTGCTATGTTCGTGTGCTTGTTAGTATATTTTGTGATCCCTTTTGGCTTAAGGTCACTAAGGGACTTTTGTTAAGCTTGTTGAGTAGCTCCATGGCATGTCTTTATTTGTCATGTTCAGGTCCTGTAGCATGTTGTTTTGTTGCTCCGAAGAGGGCTATATGATCTGAAATTCCAGACAAGTGTTAATTTCACTAAGTCTGAGATCTGTTTTACCATTTGCGTTTTTGCCATGCTTGTTTGAACCTGTTAATGGATGAATTGGCCGTAGCTCAGTGCTAGACTTTTGTTAAGCATCTTGTGTGCATCCCTGCCATGATTTTTGTTGTCTTGTTTGGGTGCTGTAGCATGTTCATTTCATTGCATTTAGATGCCTACTTGCTGTAAATCGCAGACCGATGTCATTTTTGAATCGCTTGCCATTTCCAAACCGTAACTCCGATTCCGGCGTTCTTTATATCGTTTTCAAGCGATTTCATCTCATCTTTCTAGTGGCACCCTTGGAATTTCAAGTTGAGGCCAGGTTCATGCATTTCCTGTCATATCTTGCATTTTTGCATCCCGCATCGCATTCCGCATAGCATATCATTATTTCATCATATTGCTTGGTCTTGCACGTGGTTGATTGTATCCTTGTTGCTCGTTTGTCTTGTTGGGTAGAGCCGGGAGACGAGTTCGCTAACGAGGAGCCCGTTGAGTTTGCTTTTGAGGATCCAGTCAACTCTGACAACTGTGCAGGCAAGATGATCATACCCTCGAAATCACTACTATTTTTGCTATGCTAGTTTGCTCGCTCTTTTGCTATGCCATTGCTACGATGCCTACCACTGGCTTGCAAGCCTCCTAAATTGCCATGTCAAACCTCTAACCCACAATTGTCCTAGCAAACCGTTGATTGGCTATGTTACCACTTTGCTCAGCCCCTCTTATAGCGTTGCTAGTTGCAGGTGAAGATTGGAGGCCGTTCCTTGTTGGAACATTTATTTACTTGTTGGGATATCATTATATTGCTATGTTATTTTAATGCACCTATATACTTGGTAAAGGGTGGAAGGCTCCGCCTCTCGCCTAGTGTTTTGTTCCACTCTTGCCACCCTAGTTTCCGTTATATCGGTGTTATGTTCCCGGATTTTGCATTCCTTACGCGGTTGGGTTATAATGGGAACCCCTTGATAGTTCGCCTTGATTAAAGCTTTTCCAGCAATGTCCAACCTTGGTTTTACCTTTTGCCACCTAGCCTTTTCTTTCCCTTGGGTTCTGCAGACTCAAGGGTCATCTTATTTTACCCCCCCGGGCCAGTGCTCCTTTGAGTGTTGGTCCCACTGAGCGATGTCCGGGGCTACCAGGGGCAAATCTGGGCTGGCCTACCCGACGTCTTGCTCATCTGAGTGTGCCCTGAGAAAGAGATATGTGCAGCTCCTATTGGGATTTGTCGGTACATTCGGGTGGTGTTGTTGGTCTTGTTTTAACCTGTCGAAGTGTCTTGAGTTACCGAGATACCGAGTCTGATCGGAACGTCTTGGGAGGAGGTCTATTCCTTCGTTGACCGTGACAGGTTGTCATGGGCTAAGTTGGGACTCCCCTGCAGGGATTGAACTTTCGAAAGTTGTGCCCGCGGTTATGGGCAGATGGGAATTTGTTAATGTCCGGTTGTAGATAACTTGAACCTTAATTAATTAAAATGAATCAACTGAGTGTGTTGCCGTGATGGACTCTTCTCGGCGGAGTCCGGGAAGTGGACACGGTGTTGGAGTAATGTTTGCGCAGGTTGTTCTCTAGTTTCTCGCTCGAGCTTGCCTTCTCTTCTCGCTCTCTTTTGCGGATAAGTTAGCCACCATACTTGCTAGTCGCTTGCTGTAGCTCCACTCATATAATACCTTGCCATACCTATAAGCTCAAATATTTGTGATCGCGAGGGTGCGAGATTGCTGAGCCCCTGTGGCTCACAGATTACTATTACACCAGATGCAGGGCCTGATGATTCCGCTCCAGGAGACGCTTACGAGCTCAAGTGGGAGTTCGACGAAGACTGTCAACGATACTATGTTTCCTTTCCCGATGATCAGTAGTGGTGCCCAGTTGGGGGTGATTGGGACCGTTGTCGCATGTTGGGTTCTCTTTTATTTTGGAGCCATAGTCGGGCCTTGAGTGTATGGATGATGTAATGTTATTTATGTACTTGGTTGACGTGGCGAGTGTAAGCCAACTATGTTATCTCCCCTTTTATTATTATTACATGGGATGTTGTGAAGATTGCCTAACTTGCGACATATGCCTTCAATGCGATTATGTCTCTAAGTCGTGCCTCGACACGTGGGAGCTATAGTTGCATCGAGGGTGTTATAACCCCCTACCCGAGATCCGCCGTTTTTGACACCGACAACTATAATCCAACATTTCAATCACACCATCCTCCCGGCAATGATAGGTCTTGCAGTTTTGTAGCATATAGAAGCCACAATCATGCCTATTAAAAAAAGAAAAAAGAAAAGGGTACATCACAAATTCGAAATACAGGAACACAACAAAAAAATTCAAAAATACAGGAACACCATCCTCCCAGCAACAAAAACAACTAATAAAAATCATTAAAAATGGATACTCACGTGTTTTTCTGCTGCCGCACCCGCAAAACTCGCAAGAGATACCATCAATATGCGCCGGCGAGAACGGTTTGGCCCTGTCTACGCTGGACTCCCTCCAAAGCTTCTTTATGTTATCTGTCATAGTCCTTAAGAATCTAACTGCATCACTCCATCTTTCATCACGGAGTGAATCAAGACACTCGAAACGACGGAACCTCAAATTCAGAACAATCAAGCACCAATGCCAGATTCTTCACTATGCTTCATGGGAGCCGCAAATGACGGCCGATCAAAAGTAGGGAAAAGAAGCTGACAAAAATATCGCAGAGGAAAAATGAATTTAACAAATCATAATGAAACAAAAAATTCAGCCTCCAAACAATAAAATAAAAAGATGGAAATTGAAATTCAGAAGTACAAACAAATCAGATAATCATAAGTTCTAATTGAGTAAGCAACCCACTACAAAAAATAAATGCTACTCAAGTTTATATCCACCGCCCAAACATGCAACAAACATATCAGTTTAATTTCATTGCGATAATAAGTGCAGCTTTAAAAAAAGAATCACACATCATTCATAAGTACAATGGTTAAAAAGCAGGCTACTCAAGTTCATTCCCACCTCCCAAACTTGAAAGAAAACATGACAGTTCTAGTTCACGAGTACAATAAGTTCAAGTTCACCTACTTGGTCAAAACCATCAGCCCTTGACCTCGTGAACCACTTAACACATTGGCATCAATATTTCCATCACGGATCTTGGTCTATTGTACAAAAAGAACAAAAACAGTTAGAAAATTGCCAAAATAACTTATCATCCTATGTAGAAAGCAAAATAATGATCATCACCCATCTAGGAACTATCAACTTGTCAGTGTCTCGGTACTTCTAACATAGAGAATATAAAACAATGGCAGCACTCTCTAAGTTGAGCATGCCAGTGGGGACAAACGCTTTAGCAACAGAACCAACACTGGCATCACATTCGTTATTTTGAAAAATCGGCTTGTCACTACAAAAACACAAAAGATGACATGAATTAGAACTGCTGCAATAACAACAATAGTCATATGAGAGAATGAAAAAGAGATGAAAATGATACAGGCAAAATCCCAAACTAACCGTTTCCCACGGTTCGTGCGCAACCTCGTAACAGCGAAGAAAAACAAATCAACCTTAGCAACATTAGCACCTTCTGCTTGCACAAAAAGAAAAAAAATAAGTTCAAGCACTACAAGTGAACATGTCCAAAATGCCATAAATGAGAAGTACAACTCATTACAAGTCCTTACCTGCAATATCAGCGTTTCACGACGGGAGTTCCTGTGATGACACCAATACGCCTCCAGTTTCAGGGTTTGACAATGGAAGATCTTGTGAGGACAGCAATATGGCTGCGCTTTCAGGGTCTGAAGAAAGAAAATCCTGGGACGACAGGAGTGCCTCCTACGTCAAGGGACCAGAAAAAATCGACAGAAGTAAATCATCATCCTCAGATGGCACCTCCTCCGTGCTAGAGGCATCTTGCAATGCATCACCATAATCAAGCCCTCCAGACGGTAAATTTTCTGGTAGCAAATCTTCATAATCAGGAAGATTTTCATTCCCAGCAATACAAACACCAGACGATTTGGCATCAAGTATGCTGGCAGCACCAACATCCTCATCAGCAACTTTGGTACCAACATCGCGCCCACTACTCAATGGAAAACCACAAGCATCATCTCCACCACTAACGGCAGCCTCACGCTCAACATCGGTCATCTGAAAAAATAAAAATTCAGAAAAAGTGAATAATATGAGCAAAACTAACAATAAAAAAAGCTAGCAAGAGGTGCACAGGCTAACTGTTACAACTAAGAAGAAACAGCAGCGAAAACTACATATAAAGTTAATGCAAAGCATAGAAAAACAAACCTTAGCAGCATTCACAGCAACATCATTGATCTTACTGCTAGTAACATTCAAAGGAACATCACCAACGGTCGAACAAGGCTCGTCGCCAACAACAGGACCCTGATTCATAGTAATGAAGAAAAAACAATGCTATTATTAGCAATAATAGACACAAGGAATTAAAACACACTAACAAAAAGGTAGGTATCACCTACAAACTCTTAACGGTGTGGGATAGAAAAATGAACATGTAAGGCACATTGGTGCACATGAAAATTCAAGAATATATATATATATATACACAATAAAAATAAAAATAACCTTGCACTTATCAGTAGATGGATCATTAACTCCATAGTCAATAGCAAACTCAACATTATGACTGGTCTCCCGCATGAAAGAAAAATTAATAAATAGATGAACATGAGAAAGTTCAACTACAATACTGACAGCAAGACAACATGGTAAAAAATGCAAACATCAACTACTGACTCACATCAACAACAGGGGCCTCCAATCCAACATCATTCGTATGGTGGTCAGAAATATTAGCCCCAGTACCATCACCAGCCCTGCTGTCGGTGGCAGCAGTCTCAACATTATGACTGGTCTCCTGCATGAAAGAAAAATTAATAACAGATGAACATGACAAAGTTCAACTACAATACTGACAGTAGAACAACATGGTAAAAAATGCAAACATCAACGACTGATTCACATCAACAATAGGGGGCTCCAAGCCAACATCATTCGTATGGTGGTCAGAAACATTAGCCTCAGTACCATCACCAACCCTGCTGTCGGTGGCAGCAGCCTCATCCTGCTCAATCTGCCTAATAACAATGTTGGCACTTTCTTCATATGGCTTGTAGTGAGATTCTTGCATAGTTTTGAAATGTCTCATGTTGTTCAACAGACGAACCGAGCTCTGAATTAGTTGAGCAGCACCACCATGCATATCACTAATTAAAATTCTCTCCAACTCAATATAGTATGTTGCTTCCTCAGCATTAAATTGATGACCTTCAGGAAGGATACCATTGACACAGCTCAGACGCTCAACTATAGTTGGCACCTTTTGTAGCTCAGAACTCACATTACTAAAAATATGCTCAGCACGCTCCAACGCAGAAACAGCTACATCAATACCAAAACCCTGCCTCTGTGAAGTACTAGCCTTACTAGGGCCAGGAGGAACATAACCAGCACCCTCAACACCGCGGCCATCTCTCAACTCATCGTGTAGAGATGAAATCTTGGGAACCTGAGACGACGACATCTCCAGGACTGGCCGTTTATACACTCAGAAAAAGACAACTTCCTCTTGAGTTTTCCTCTACAAACAAGGGGAAAAAGTGATAATTAATCAATGCAACACACATGGAAAAATAAACATTATATTAACATATTTGAATCAATAGCACTAACGATCTTTCACTATTAGTGCCAATTTGTTAGTATTTACAAACAGGCCAGTTGAACAAGAGATTCAGTTCAACCACACATGACACAACAGTACTAAAAATCGTACCTAAACCTCACAAAGCTTAAGAAATGACAAAATCTAAACAGGTAACTCTGCAGTACACATCTTCACTCCAGCAAAAATAGCTCTACCTAAGTAAAAAAGATCTGCAAGACACGACAAAAAAACTCACCAGAAGCTTCCCAAACACCCAAGTCTTTGCATCTCCGTTGCCTTTTTATCAAATCTGCATCAGCCAGATCGGAAAGCTTGTTAGGATCCATGAAACATATGCCGGGGACTCGCATGTCAGGCTCCGGAGTCTTGCCACGGATAAGGCAGTCAAGGTACATTAGTACAGGCCCTATAGAACAACATGTGATTGCCTTCCCATGGGTAATACCATCTTGGTACCTGACAACAGCCCTTCTAAGTTCATCAACCATCAGCTGGCAATAATCCATGTTAGCCATGTCCTCAATGACGAGATCCTCAAACATTGTTGCCTCTCTGGAAACATGCGGGGCGGCACCAGGCAACACAACCTTCATAAACACAATAATGAAGAACACTTTGAGAGCAAGTTCATCTTTGGTGGGATCCTTGACAAACACCTTAAGCCCATCCCTCAAATCCTTTGTCTTGATATGTTTGTTCCTGCTAATGTGAAGCTCTGATCTTAACTTCATCAGAGCATCGTCGTATCCGTCCTCTGACGGCCGTAGAATGACCACCACGAGGGAACCCAAATAGTTGTTGTATACCATCTCTAGTGATGCGAAGCTTCTTGTTAGCATCACCCATGTCAAGAGTCATCGTATCAGGATCTATCTTCAGGTACAAAACTCCCATCAGAGGGCACGAAATGTTAGGCTTCACCTTCCACTTGAAGATAGAACCAAAACTAGCTGCATGAACCCTAGCCACATGGCGACTCTCAAGCAATTTAGCACAAGCATCAATCTCTCTCAATGAACATCGCACATCTATGTTCAATCGCTCTAGGTCACCTTCATCCAAAGCAACTTTTCCGGCATTGCCTCTCACCGGCTTGACTGAACTCATAATGCTAACAGGCTGTAAATGAAAATAAAGAAGGCTCAGCTTAATTAAATGAATATAGAAAACAAAAAAACTTATGAATGAAAGAAGAAAAAAGAAAGATTGCACAAGTTCAACTCTTAAAGCAGCACTAGTACCACCCTCAATTGATGCAAACAATGACCAGCCCTCACCTGGTCAGCATACCAACCCAGATGCAATTAAATCATTGCAAGTACAACTAGTAAGTCACATACAGTACAAACATGTACCACTGCATATTCATCTTCAGAATCAACTTCGATATCATCTTCTTTAGATATAGGATCTTGAGCATCGACATGAGCACACTTCTTCACACCTTTGTACACCTTCGCAGGAGCAAGTTTACGCTTCTTATTTTCCTTCAACAAAGAGCGCTCTGGAAGAGGAGACGAGAAGGCTTCTTATTTGACAAAACTCTTGGACTTCGGTGAACAGGAGAGCCAGCAAGTGTGCTTGGACCAATCTTCACGGCAACACTATCTCCATCAGCATTGCTATTACCAGGTTGGGAACCAGCTTTCACACGTGAGCTAAGCCTCTGTGTGCCATCAGGATTTGGATCTGACATCTTCCTCTTCAAAACAGCTTTCTTTTCCTTAACTGCATCACGAGTAAACACTTGCGTCAAACGAGTCTGCAACAGGTTTGTCTTCACAGGCATCTCAGTTCCATGAGATCCAGGATCCATAGTTGAAAAGGCCGCATCACCACCTTCATCACCTACACCTTTAGGAGCTTGAGCAACATCCTCATCGCTTCGTTGCACGCAGGCAGCCTTTTGATGCCGTTCCAACTCCTTTCTCCTTTGGAAATCACACTTCTTCTTTCTTATCCTTTCATCCTTGAGTTGTAACTGCATAGGAACATCCTCAGCCTGAGTAACAGGCTCAGTTGCATCAACACTCTGTGACTGAGTAACAGACAACTGCAAGCTCCCATCACCATCATCAAAGTTAACAAAATACATTCCATCATTAATATCTTTGACAACATCAGCAATGTCCTCAGGAGCAGCATGGCTGTCATTAACTACATAAACCAATAACATAAGCACACACATATAATATTAAAGCACAATTAACATTGCAGGGACAAGATAAATAAGGCACATATCATCAGACACAATCAAAAGGAACAACTGATGTAACTAAACATATTTATGTATTCAAGGATGTTAAAAAAAGAGCAAATATAAGGGAAACACCAACAACACTCGCAAGTTCTTCTAGAGGATTTGGTGTCTCAAAATAATATTCACAAGTTCTTGAAAGTGTTCTGGTTTGTCAAAATCAGGAGGCACCGGCACTCCAACATCTGCAACATCATAATTAGCAAAAAAGTAAATAAAAAAAGAAAAGTACATGAACAAGCAATCAGTTCAACTATATGAACACTACAAGTGCACCCAATAAAACAATATCACCCCACCACTTGCAGACCAAACTTCAAAATGACAACTATTTCAACATCATAGTAGTTTTTCCCAGACTGCTACAAACTATTCAAATGCCAGGACAACAGTTCAAACTACACATGGTGATCAGTACTGCAACCTGTCTGTAGGTCACAACAACCTAAAAACTAGAACCACAACACATTCCAGGGCAAAAATTAATAGCTATCAAAATCCATACAACTTGTAAAGTCCATACGACAACACCTATACAACTAAAAACCTATTAAGCACCTGATCTGATAAAACATCATACGAATTACAAAAAAAAATTACCTGCATTCAACTTGTCTGGACTGGATGATGTACCCATTGATATCTACAAACCTAAAGTCTTCCGAACCAGAAATGCAAGACACATGAACAAAAATTAGGGTTCTTACCTACTTCAAAAACGAAGCACACCACACAAAGCAAAACTCTTACCAGCAAACACAAAGTCCACCACCGAATCCGGTATCACTGACGCAAACCGCTCGTTCAAGCGCAAAGGAACCCTAGCAAATCCAGCTTGAGATAGCATGAGAGAAATAACATAGAAATACAACGAAAATATGTACATAAGGGGACACAAGGGGAGCCGATGGTAGAGCAAAAAGAGCAAACAGAGAACCCAGACCGCCACCCCTGGAGTTCAACCCGCCGGCTGACGCTCCCGCGAGAAACATGAGAAGCAACTTCTATGCAAGAAGAGGAGAGGAGGGGAACGAAGAAGGAATCGATTTTAGGAGGGGAGGGGAGCGGAACGGAGGAGAGCAGAGGTTAAAAGGTGAGTGGGAGAAAACCGACGGCTAAAGCCCATGATCGTGGAAGAAAAAGAAAAAGGACAAAGCCCACTATCTCTAGGTATTTACTAAAGATAATAGCAAAAATTAAATATAATAAAAAAATTAATATAGATGGAGAAAACAAATGGCTAAAGTTAAAATAATAACTCATAATAGTACAATAAAAATTATCAAAAAAGTACAATTGAAATAATACTTCATAACATTGCTGGTTTTCCCCTAAAAAGAGATAAGATAATGGGGGCAAGTCATGTTACGGACTCGCCTCCGCATGCGACGCCGCGGCACGCCGTGTCGTCGCATGCTACGGCTCGTTCCTGGCTCGGCCTCGCCGGGATGGGGGAGGGGTGGGGTCCCTCCCCCCCCCCCCCGACTCGGCCTCACGCTAATGCGGCAGTGCGCTCGTTTGACAGGCGCAATGCGGTTATTCTGTTCGCCCCACACGCACCCACACACCCTAAGATAAGATAATGGGGGCAAGTCCATACAAGGAAGATGTGTAAGTACAACTATGCCCCTCGGTGTGGTGTTGGTTTTTCCCCTAAACAAAGATAAGATAATAGGGCAAGTCATGTTACAGACTCGCTTCCGCATGTGACGCCCCGGCACGCCGCGTCGTCGCCTGCTACGGCTCATTCCTGGCTCGGCCTCGCCGGGATAGGGGAGGCGAGGTCCCGACCCCCTCCCCCCGGCTCGGCCTCGCGCTAACACGGCAATGCGGTCGTTTGACAGGCGTAGTGCGGTTATTCTATTTCCCCCCACACGCACCCACACACCCTAAGATACATAATGGGGGCAAGTCCATACAAGGAAGTTGTGTCAGTACACCTATGCCCCTCGATGCGGTGCTGGTTTTCCCCCCAAAAATATAAGATAACGGGGCAAGTCATGTTATCGACTCGCCTCCGCATGCGACGCCGTGGCACGCCACGTTGTCGCCTGCTACGGCTAGTTCTTGGCTCGGCCTCGCCAGGATGTGGGAGGGGGGGTCCCTCCCCCCTCGCCCCGACTCGGCCTCGCGCTAACGCGGCAGTGCGCTCGTTTTACAGGCGCAGTGCGGTTATTCTGTTTCCCCCCACACGCACCCACACAGCCTAAGATAAGATAATGGGGGCAAGTCCATACAAGGTAGATGTGTCAGTACAACTATGCCCCCTCCCCCCGGCTCGGCATCGCGATAGTGCAGCAGTGTGCTTGTTTGGCAAGCGTAGTGCGGTTATTCTGTCCCCCCCCCACACGCACCCACACACCCTAAAATAAGATAATGGGGGCAAGTCCATACAAGGAAGATGTGTCAGTACACCTATGCCCCTCGGTGCGGTGCTGGTTTTTCCCCTAAAAAGATAAGATAATGGGGCAAGTCATGTTACGGACTCGCCTCCGCATGTGATGCCGCATAATGCCGCGTCGTCGCCTGCTACGGCTCGTTCCTGGCTCGGCCAAACCGTGCTGGGGGAGGGGGGTCCCTCCCCCTCCCCCCCAGGCTCGGCCTCTCGCTAATGCGGCAGTGCGCTCGTTTGACAGGCGTAGTGCGGTTATTCTATGCCCCCCACACACACCCACACACCCTAAGATAAGATAATGGAGGCAAGTCCATACAAGGAAAATGTGTCAGTACAACTATGCCCCTCGGTGTGGTGCTGGTTTTTCCCCTAAAAGAAGATGAGATAATGGGGCAAGCCATGTTACGGACTCGCCTCCGCATGCGACGCCACGGCTCGCCGCGTCGTCGCCTACTACGGCTCATTCCTTGCCCGGCATCACCGGGACGGGGGAGGGGGGTCCCGACCCCCCCTCCCCCCTACTCGGCCTCGCGCTAACGCGGCAGTGCGCTTGTTTGACAGGCGCAGTGCGGTTATTTTGTCCCCCCACACACGCACCCACACACCCTAAGATAAGATAATGGGGCAAGTCCATACAAGGAAGATGTGTCAGTACAACTATGCCCCTCGGTGCGGTGCTGGATTTTCCCCTAAAAATATAAGATAGTGGGGCAAGTCATGTTGCGGACTCGCCTCCGCATGCGACGCCGCGGCATGCCGCGTCGTCGCCTGCTACGGCTCGTTCCTGGCTCGGCCTCACCGGGATGAGGGAGAGGGTCCCTACCCCCTCCCCCCTAACTCGGCCTCGTGCTAACGCGGCAGTGCGCTTGTTTGACAGGCGCAGTGCCGTTATTCTATTTCCCTCCACATGCACCCACACACCCTAAGATAAGATAATGGGGGCAAGTCCATACAAGGAAGATGTGTCAGTACAACTATGCCCCCCTCCTCCCCGGCTCGGCCTCGCGCTAACGCGACAGTGCGCTCGTTTGACAGGCGCAGTGCGGTTATTCAGCCCCCCCCACATGCACCCACACACCCAAAGATAAGATAATGGGGGCAAGTCCATACAAGGAAGATTTGTCAGTACAACTATGCCCCTCGGTGCGGTGCTGGTTTTCCCCCTAAAAAAGATATGATAATGGGGCAAGTCATGTTACGGACTCGCCTCCGCGTGCGATGTCGCGGCGCACCGTGTCATCGCCTGCTATGGCTCATTCCTGGCTCGGCCTTACCGGGATGGGGGAGGGGGGGTCCCTCCCCCTCCCCCCCGGGGCTCGGACTCGCGCTAACGCGGCAGTGAGCTTGTTTGACAGGTGTAGTGCGGTTATTCTATCCCCCACACATCCTAAGATAAGATAATGGAGGCAAGTCTATACAAGGAAAATGTGTCAGTACAACTATGCCCCTCGGTGTGGTGCTGGTTTTTCCCCTAAAAGAAGATAAGATAATGGGGCAAGTCATGTTACGTACTCGCCTCCGCATGCGACACCGGGGCACGCCGCGTCGTCGCCTGCTACGGCTCGTTCCTAGCTCGGCCTCGCCGGGATGGGAGAGGGGGGTCTCGACCCCCCTGCTCGGCCTCGCGTTAACGCGGTTGTGAGCTCGTTTGACGGGCATAGTGCGGTTATTATGTTTCCCCCCACACGCACCCACACACCCTAAGATAGATAATGGGGGGCAAGTCCATACAAGGAAGATGTGTCAGTACAACTATGCCCCTCGGTGCAACTACGCCCCTCAGTACAACTATGCTGGTTTTTCCCCTATAAAAACATAAGATAATGGGGGCAAGTCCATACAAGGAAGATGTGTCAGTACGACGATGCCCCTCTGTGCGGTGCTGGTTTTCCCCCTAAAAAGATAAGATAATGGTGGCACGTACATACAAGGAAGATGTGTCAGTACAACTATGCCCCTCAGTGGGGTGCTGGTTTTCCCCCTAAAAGATAAGATAATGGGGGCAAGTCATGTTACGGACTCGCCTCCGCGCGCCGCGTCGTCGCCTGCTACGGCTCATTCTTGACTCGGCCTCACCGGGATGGGGGAGGGGATCCCGACCCCTCTCCCCCTGGCTCGACCTCATGCTAACACGGCAGTGCGCTTGTTTGGCAGGCGCAGTCCGGTTATTTTTGTCCCCCCCTCCCGCACGGACCCCCATGTCACGCACCCTGAAAGTGTGTTATATCGACTAGAGGGGGGGTGAATAGGCGATTTTTATGAAAGTCTTCAAAACGTGGAAGTTATGAAGACAAACGATAGAAATAAACCTATTACCCTGCAGCGGAAGGTAGACTACACTAGGCAAGCCATAGTCAAGTATTCAATAGAGTGAAATCACAATGACTAATAGCAGCAATGTAGTATGGATCAGGTAGGAAGATATTGTGAAGCCACAGAGAACACGCAGTCACTCAGTGAAGACAAAAGATAGTGCAAACATACAATGACTTCACAAGGAGTAACAGTAAGTAAGGGGAAGGGAAGATGAAACCAGTGACTCACTGAAGACAATGATTTGTTGGACCAGTTCCAGTTGCTGTGACAACTGTACATCTGGTTAGGGCGGCTAGGTATTTAAACCTTAGGACACACAGTCCCGGACACCCAGTCCTGAACACGCAGCTCAGGACACCCAGTCCTCACCGTATTCCCCTTGAGCTAAGGTCACACAGACCTCGCCCAATCACTCTGGTAAGTCTTCAAGGTAGACTCCCAAACCTTCACAGACTTCGTTCACCGGCAATCCACAATGTCTCTTGGATGCTCAGAACGCGACGCCTAACCGGCTGGAGGATGCACAGTCCTCAAGTGTAATAAGTCTTTAGATCACACAGACAAGAAGACTTAAGTGATGCCTAATTCTCTTTGGCTCTGGGTGGTTAGGGCTTTATCCTCGCAAGGAATTCTCTCTCAAAGGCTTCGAGGTGGGTTGCTCTCAAACGACAAAAGCCGTACTCTGAATCTGAGTAGCCAACCATTTATGGTTGTAGGGGCTGGGCTATTTATAGCCACTTGGCAACCCGACCTGATTTGTCCAAAATGACCCTGGGTCACTAAGGAACTGACACGTGTTCCAATGGTCAGATTTCAAACTCACACGGCAACTTTACTTGGGCTACAAGCAAAGCTGACTTGTCCGACTCTTGACAAGATTCGCTCTCATAGTCTTCACTCGAAGACATAGGTTTTGTTTAAGCATCACTTCAGTCAATCTGACTGGTTCTCTTGGACCCCACTTAACAGTATGGTGGTTCCTATGACTCAACACAGAAGAAAAAGAACTACGAAAGATCTAAGTCTTCGAGCTCCATAGGCTTCATGTGGTGTCTTCTCTTGTCATAGTTTTCAATGTGAATATCTTCATATACCACCTTTGACTTCAATGTCTTCATACATTTTTAGGGGTCATCTCTGGTAGGAAAACCGAATCAATGAGGGACTTCTACTAGTGTTATCCTGCAATTCTCACAAACACATTAGTCCCTCAACTAGGTTTGTCGTCAATACTCCAAAACCAACTAGGGGTGGCACTAGATGCACTTACACACCCACACACCCTGAAAACATAGATGTTCTTCTGTCCATACAAAAAATGTGTTAGTACAACTATGCCCATCAGTGCGGTCCCTTTATATCTTACACAAATATTCATTAAAAATCCAAAAATGTCGAAAAAGAATAAGAACAATGAGAAAGCGAGGGAAACACACTATAAAAAGATGTCAGTTCAAGTAGAAGACAACATTCAGTACTAAAAAATGCTTATATTAGGCAAAAAAAATCATAAAAACTAGAAGGAAAAAATGCTAAGAATCAAAAATATTGACCACCCAAGGGACAGCCGGCCCAACGCAGGTGGGCACTAGGACTCAAGCCAACCACAAAACAACCAACGAAGCCTTTGTAAACCAAACTGTGCGGGCCAACCCACCAGGGCCCACGGGTCATGACAAAGGGCGAGCGCCGTGTATAAGCGCTGAGATAAGTATTCAGAGGAGTTCGACCAGTGAGCCTCAACATCTCTTATAAACAGGTCAAGAGCCCCCTTAACTAGCGATGTGGGACTAAACGTATAGCACACACGCACGCCGCACTGCACAGCCGCGTGGACGAGCTATCTGGGCCGAAAACAATGGCTTTGGCGGATGGCCCAATACAGTAGTTCGCCTCATCACAAAATTCCAATCGATCACACACGACCAATTAAAAAGAAACAAATGCAGATAATTTAAAAAAACCTCATAAGAAATCAGTTCAAAGCTAATAATGTAAAAAAGTTCAAACACATGTTAATTGTAAGAACTAAAAAAAACTTTTTTTAGAAAATTAAACGTAGAAGATTGTAATAAAAATTTCAGAAACAAATTTATAAAAAGTTCAACTAGTAAAATTCATAAGGTTCAAGTAAAAATAGTACTGTGCAGCAAAGATTAAATTCTTTTTATTTTAAAAACTACTAGAACTATCACTATTCAACTAAAAAATAAAAATTGTGCTCTAAAATTCATGTCAAATAGTAAGAAAAAAATATTGTACAACAAACAAAGGCGATTGGCCATTGACATCCTAAATAGTTCAATACTATCATTAACAACATGTAAGTTCAACAAACTCAAAACCCAAAAGGGGTCCTACAATCATCATCAGCGTATATTTTCCGACTGCGAGCTATGTACATGAAAATATCCCAATCAAAAAAAAGGATGTCCATCAGTTCAACAACAATTGTTCCGGTTCAAATATAAAGAATATATAAAAAAACACTTGTGCTTGAGCAAAAAAAATAGGAACCATTACATAAATTAAAAAATAGCACATACAATAACATACAAACAAATTGTTCCAAACCATCTGGTAATAACATAGAATTCAACCATCTCACATGCACTGTTTTAAAGAAACATACTGCTACATAATAAAACGCACACAAATCTCACAACCAGCGTCATTTGCCACATTTAAACCTACAACACATAAATTCTGAACGTCAGAGAGTCATCTTCCCTGGAGAACATAACCATAACCACATCACCATCCTCAAATCCAGAATCTGTCACAAACTCCTTCCACCCAGTAGTTAGGTTGATGCAACCATCGAAGTCGATGTGGTAGGCAACTTCCATTAACTAATAACCGTTTTTGTCTGAAGTCCCCATCTTCAGAATGCCGGAACTAGGAGCAAAAATCCTCATTCTGGGTGACATTTTCTGCAAATGGCCATGGGAGTAGAAAACAAAGTGAACACCTGACATAACTGAATTTTTACACAAATCTAGGAACGGTTGCATAACAAAGTGAAAAGAAAATATCTGAAGCAAAAGAAAAACACCAAACTAACTAGCCATATGACCTGACTAAACTGAGGAAATATACATATCAATACACCTACAGTAAAACATTTAACAAAAACAAAACAAGGATTATACAAAAAATGGATAAAAGCTTTTAAGTAATGAATAAATACACACACAAAACCTTGTTAAATTCTGACAAAACCATATAAAAATTGTAGACAAACTATTGATAAAACTAAACTACAGATTCAGTCCATGGGATTCAAAATGAGACCTACAAAAATAAGAAAACAAAAAGAATAGAAACACATACCCATGATTTCTTCAAGTCCCCAACCGTTAGGCGACAAACATAGGGTGCACGAAACCCATGGTTGTTGTACAGCAGACACGAAAGTTGCCCATGGCGCTGAGTCTCGGCGAGCTCCAAACCAGATTCGTACAAACAGCCGTCAGCTATGCGCACCATCTTTGCCAGACATCCGCATGAACAATCCTCCGTGGAAAAACACAGGAAAAGGGAAGAAAACAACAGAGAGAAAGAGGGAGGAAACTAGATCTGATTTTGGAAGAAGGAAGAAAAAGGAGGGGGAGACTGAGCCACACACCACACATAGATGGATAGAATTTATAGCCATGGAGACTCACAGATTATAAAAATAATAAATAGGCAGGTGGGCAGCCAGCTGGTTGAAAATAGTTATTATACAAGTCATGCAACATTTGACCTCAAATTAGTTCAACTTGAGATAAAACAGTAGTTCAAAAGTGCACATAACAAACATATGCAGATAAGACAACACATTCGGAGGTAGACAGTTGAATTCATTTAGTTATTCAACCATCTGCTCCCACACAACACAATCTTAAAAACATAAAAATTCAGTACTTCAGCCATAACGATCAAAGAAACGACGCCATTTGGCCCTGGTGGATGGATGTGGAGCCGTGGCTGCTCTCGCCCTAGCCCAACTGATGATCTGAATATGGTTCCTTCCCCTGCCCTCTGGGAAAAGTAGCTCCAGTTCATTGGAGTTGCAAGTATCCATCACCTCACGCGCAATGCGTCTATTGAACTCTGCCTCCACTTCCTTCTCGGCAGCGCATCGTGCCCTCTGCCTGTGCCTGCGCCTCCTCCTTCTCCTCTGCTCCGCTACTTCAGCCCTCATATCGACGGCATTCCCCTCGTCCTCTGTGACCTCTCCCAGCTCAGGATCCTTCTGGCTTTTCTTTTGGTTGTAGCTGGTGGAATGAAAGTGATAGAGGGCTCGGGCTTTATACTCAAAGTGCATAGGTATGGGTAGGCAACCAGTAGAACATACTTACTCTGATGTCAACGCACAGTAATACAACTTTGACATGAAGTAGTCCAACTACACATACGGCAACAATTCAAAACAACACTGAAAAACACGCAACTTAATTACACAATTTGACCAGCTTACAAGAAATCGTAGGGTATACTCAGCCACCAAACACCACCTCCGCGAATGACCAAATCACATGGGAATCCGGGGTAGAAACAACTCAAGAAGCAAAATTGACAACACAAATCTTTTCATACAATCATCATCTCTCTCCCTGCAACGCCAATTTGAAAGTAAAACATCAGAAAAAAAGAACACATTTGCATGGCGGACGTGGAAAATGACCAAGAACACAAAAACTTGTAATAAAAAATTACAGATGAAAACAATCTCCAAAAACTCTAACACATCGATAATTCTCACATCCAAAACAACACATAAAACAACAAACTGGGTGTTAAATTGACGGATACGAACACCACAGTAAACACCAACGCCCAAAACACATCCGCCACCAAATGCCCACGCCGTCACCTCCGGTGACTTGAGATCGGAAAACACGACCAGGTGAGCACGCGCACATGCGGAACCCCGTACATGTCTCCTCTGGCAACGAATGGCCCGCAGCACCGCGCCGGAGAACCCTCGGAAGCTCCCCGTTGCATCCCCTATTTCCGTCCGTCGTAGACGCGGGAAAATCAGTTTAGGTAGAGAACCGTGTCGGTACAAGCTGTAAACTACGTCATTTCAAGTAGGGTAATAGAAACGCGAAACAGAATAGCCCGGCGTAGATGTTAAGAGCTTTCCAACGATATATTACACGACCCGTTTCGATGAAATGACCATCAGTTCAACGAGATAAAAATCATTAGTACAACCGTGTCAACCCATCATCTCAAATAGGGTAACAGAATAATATTTTGTTATGCAAAACAGAATAGCCCAGAATATTATGTTTTGTGTAACAGAATATTATTCTGTTACCCTATTTGAGCTGATGGTTTCACACGGTTGTACTGATGATTTTTATCTCGTCGAACAGATCGTCTTTTCATTGAAACGAGCCGTGTAATATATCGTTGGAAAGCTCTTAACATCTAAATTACAAATATATAGGAACTTTTTGCAAAATCATCATGGTTTAAGAGCAGTTTTAAAAAAACTGTTTTTTGCAAAACCGAAAATGCGAATCGTATTTTGGACTCAACTTTCAAACGGTTTGTCGGAATTGAGAAAATAAGATGGCGTTGGAAAGCTGATAAAAATCCGCATCTTCCATATATCTACTGTTTTTTCAAATTATATATAATCTAAAAGTAATTTGAAAAACGATGAAATTCTTGGCGAAACGTATTTTCGCGTTTGTTTGCAAATGCTTTGTCGGATTGACGCAAATGATACGGCCTTGGAAAGCTATGGAAAATGTGCAAATTTTTGTATTGAAATGTTTTTCTAATTTCTTACGGTTTAAAAACGAATTCAAATACGGGCAAATTTGATTTCCTACGTGATTTTTTAAAATTTTGTCAAAATGGTGCAAATAATATACCATTGGATAGCAATCGAAAATGCGAAACTTAGTCGTGTTAAACATTTTCTCAAATTCGCAACCATTGAAGAGTAATTTGGAATACGGTGAGACACGTTGTGTTGTTTTACCGTCAGAAAAAACAGAGTACTTGTACTGATCTACGTGTGCGTTTGTACTGATGTATTTTTATAGAGTAATCTTGAAAGGTTCTAAAAAAGAGTACTTGAATAGATGTCTGTATGAATTTGTACTGAGCGTGTTTTCACATACTAGACTTTACTCTCTTTTTTCTGTATGGTTTTCCTCATAACTTTTCAACGATTCACGGTATTATCGTCCCCGAACTTGCATGGTTTATATCATTGAACTGAATGACAATTTTTTTAAAAAAAATTGTGTTTTTTAACTAACATTGTTTTCCAAGGATGTTTCTGGACTTCTCTCATTTTACGACTTGAACTTTCATCATTTGAATGTCCGTGGGGTTTCTTTTTTTTTTGAGCATTTTTCCCAAACTTATCTAGGACGTCGTGTTGAACTTAGTATTTTTCATAGAGTAATTTTGAAAGGTTCCAAAAAAATACTTGAACGGATGTTCGTATGAATTTGTACTAAACGTGTTTTCATAGACTAACTTTACTCTGTTTTTTCTGTATGGTTTTCCTCGTAACGTTTCAACGGTTCATGGTATTATTGTCCCCGAACTTGCATGGTTTATATCGTTGAACTGAATGAATTTTTTTTAAAATGTTTTGTGTGTTTTTTAAACTAACAGTTTTTCAACGATGTTCTGGACTTCTCTCATTTTACGACTTGAACTTTTACCATTTGATTTTTTGTGGGGTTTCTTTTTTTAGCGTTTTTCCCAAACTTATCTAGGACGTCGTGTTGAACTTACAACTTTTTAAATTGTGAACTCGTTGTGGTTTTACAATTCCAAAGCTAGCAAAAAGAATTGTAAGTTACTAGCTCATTTCAAGATATCAGAGATAAAAATTGTCATCACCAAAATCAAGCATTAATCCGATCAAAAGAAATGAAATACATTGACTTAACTTCCAAAAGGAATACATGTTCTACTGCGCAAAATGAACTATCAATACTGTAGATATTAGCTATTTTGAACTTCTAGTAATTCATTCCATCAGCGACTCGAGTTTTTGAAGTCTTTCTCTGCACAAGCTTTGAACATCAACAACATTCGCACCACGACACATCAAATCAGTAATTGTACCATATTTTTGTACGTACAAGCATACAAAAAATCGCAGGAGCAACACAGTCTACCCCGATACGTCATTGGACTGATGCTCTGGGAATTTTAGAGTCGATGAAAAAATTACCCTGGTACGGAATTTTAGAGCTCTAGGGATCTGTGCTTGTAGTAGAAGTCGAGAAGAAAAAGAAGTATTGGCTAAAACAAAAGAGTACTCATGTAAGTTAGAGTCATGTTCTTGTGCCTAGTAGAGTTACTTCTCACTGAAATCAAAATAGTGAATGTATCAGAATCCATTGATGAACAAGTGTTTTATGTACAGTGCATGTTCAGACTGTTTTTGCAGTTTTATTTGAATGGGCTACATGTTCAAGGCTCTAGAAAAATCTCTATAGTTTCAGGATGAGTGTTTTATACATATTCAAAAGTTCCAGAATGAGTTGAACACACATTTTTCGTATTGCTTGCAATTCAGATCTACTCCCTCCGTTCCTAAATATTTGTCTTTCTAGACATTTCAAATGGACAACCACATACGGATATATGTAGACATATTTTATAGTGTAGATTCATTCATTTTGCTCTGTATGTAGTCACTTGTTGAAATATCTAGAAAGACAAATATTTAGGAACGGAGGGAGTACATATTTCATATGTTCATGTTTTAGCCACTGATGTAGTTATCTGAAACATTCTTAACATTCACCAGACACTCTAGTGGAAACAACGCACGCATGCGTCGGAGAGCAGCATGTGAAGAGCTCCATCAGGTGTCAGATCTCCAAGGCGCTAGATGGTGGGCGTCGCCGCCGATGCGCCTGGGCTGAACTACTCCAACTCATGCTGTTAAAGATCGAATGTAACAGTTCATTAGTTCAATTTTCAACAGACATCACATGTGCATTAACAGTTCAATTTCAAGAGCAGGAGATCACCTGAATGCTAAACCAAAATTATATGGACCGGTAAAATGTAACATGTGCATTAACAGATTAACAGTTCAATTTCAAGAGTAGAAGATCACCTAAATGCTAAACCAAAATTCTATGAAATGATATAATGGACTTGTCATGGAGATGTACACAAGTAGACCAAATCCAAACTAGATTTGATAGAATTCTATGGAAGAAGGGTGCATGGGTGCGAACTTGTCATGTAGGAGCAGGTGAACTACATGGCGCTTCGCTGATGCCGTCCTCACTTTTCTTCAAGCCCCCACCGGTGTTGCTCATGTGTTTGTCCACCAAAAAAGATTTTTCACAAGGTCAGACACCTAGTACTTCTGATGTACATCTAGCATATCATAGAACACTTTCATGGCAAGCTGCCATTTTTAATTACAGTAACAAATAGCAATTCAGAAAACAAGTAAAGGATGTTCTAGTAATAGAGCATAAGGATAAATAAATTTAGAGAATTATAAACCATCATTAGATATCAAACTGTAAGATAAAGTCTCTGCTTTGAGGCATAACAACAGCTAGTCAACATGATTTTTTCCTCCAAATCAAGACTTGCCAAGAATAAGCTAGCATCTGGACTGAATCCAATGGATAGATCGATCGACTAGCTTGTACTCATACAAGAATATTTTTGCAACTTGAATACGAAGGGAAATTCAGAAGCCCTATTTAGCAATGCATTCATCTGTCCATGTTCACTCCATGACTAATAGCACTACTAAAATCACCAGGGGTGCTACAGATTTGCAAGCTCGCCTAAGATTACGGAAGCACCATCCATACTTGCGCTCCATTCCTCAGCACCAAGTTCTCTGTCACTACACAAAGTAAGAGAAGTGGCCCCAAAATCAGTTCACCTACTTCACCAGAACTAAGAAACAAATAGAAATCCAAGAGGATGAACCTGCAACATTACTAGCAGCAGCGGCGGTACGAGAAGCCCGCTGGAGTGAAGAGGGCGGCTCCCGCATCATCAGTCCGCCAGTGCAAGGGGAGGAAATCAGCAGGTCACAAAGAGGGCGGCTTCCTGGCTCGTCGTCCTAGAACTGAGGGACGCACGCTTGTCGAACTGCTAGAGGCCGTGCAGACAGTGCCACCCGACGGCGACTAGGGCTTCCCACAACCGTCGTCGACAGCTAGAGGCGGATGAGCTCCAACATGGCGAGCCTCGCGGCCCCACCACGCCAGCGCCACCATTTCTCGCACACCTCCCGATCCACGCGATCTGCTCTGCCGAAGGAATACAGGTGGGGGCGGCAGAGGTGAGTAGTGGCTAGGATGTGTACGCAACTTTTTTACTAGAACTTGCAAGTAAACTGAAGAAACCAATAGCATAGAGATCCTGCTGAACATTTACTTAAAAATTTGCATATAGGTTGATCTTAGCTGAACTGACACAAGAAACTGTATAGGTTTATGCATATCAAAATGCATATGAGTTGTTTGATGATACAGTACATGTTGAACTGAGCAAATTCAGAAATTTTTGCAAAAAGAAAAAGTGATTTTCTGTAGCTTTTTTGTGAATGGTCTGTTGTAACATGAGTAGTTAAGTACTAGCACCGCTACTGGTTTTTATATAAATCATGACAAAATCAAACGAAGTTAAGAACAGGCATGCTCCAGCCAATGTGGTGGGCAAGGAGATGCCTGCTGCAAGAGGAGATGCTTGCTGATATGAAGAGGAGGCCATACTGGAGAGAAGAACCTGAATATGGTCAAACAATTGCAGGGCCATCGTGTTTGCCAAAATTAAAAACCACTCAATGGACTCTCTAGTTTACTTAAATTAATTACTCAGGGGGTGATGCATTTTCATGCTTTAGAAATTCATAATGTTGACTACAAAATCTGAATGGACATAAACTAATTATTACAAATAAACATTGATTTCAATGTATGGCCCGGGTGGTTGATTCACATGTTTGTCGATAGTGGGTGTATGCATAACCACTAAGTTGTTGTATCATCCTAGATATGGAAAATGGTGTGCCAATTAGAATGCAAGGAGCACAATGCTGAAAAGAGAAAAGGCAGTGAATACGTGGTGCCCTATATAATGTTCTAGTCTGGTGATCACAGAAGGACTCTAGGGACAATAATTCAAGTGGGTACAATACTAGAGCGTAATGCACAGAGCATTTGCCAGCTGCACAATTGCCGCCTATAGAAAGCTGCAATCTATGCGGTGAAGAGATGAGGCTCTTGGATCAGAATTGACATCAAATAAACTCGCTGCAAATCATTACTTATTCAGGTGATATATCTAAACTTACAGAAATTGAAACTTGTACTGACGATATTTTTTCACAGGCACCAACTATTCTGTGCTTTTTCAAGGACTGACAACCGAGTGCACACCGAACTAATGTTGAGTTTAGTACAAAAATTCTTTGTTCATGAACTGACAGTATTTCTCCCTTTTGGACTGAAGAAAAGCACACATGTAGGCACGCAGGAGAAGCTGTTTCAAGCAACAGCCAGCATCAGCAAGAATTCAAGTGAAAGGCACTGAGGTAATAGGAAATGAACATATGACGAAGAATTGAACATAAAAGAAAATATTTTTAGAGAAGGAAGAAGATGTCAGGAGGATCTGGTGAACCTGCTATGCATACTCCTATGGACATACGGTTCCAGTGAAGTGGAGCTGATGGAAGAGGGGATCACGAGCAGCGGCGGGATGGTCGGCACTGGAGCTCGTGGCGAAGTGGACCCGTGGCGCGGTGGCGGCGGAAGGGGTCGTTGGCGCGTAGGGCAGCGGCTGGGGTGGACGTGGGGGCGGCGGCCGCGGCTGGAGCTGGGTGCAGCGGCCGCGGCTGGAGCTGGGGTGGCAGCCACGACGGGAGATGGCGGCAGCGGCCGTGATGGGAGGTGGCGGGGCGGCCGTGATGGGAGGTGGCGGGGCGACCGCGACGATGGAGGGGGAGGCCGCGGCGGCGCGCTGGTGGGGGGGGGGAGGTCGCGGCGACGGATCAGATCGGGGGGAATGGTCGGGGACGACAGGGTTGGCTTTGGGTCAGATGTTCAGTTGGGCCTTTCCCGTGTTTAGTTTGCAGATTAGTCGGATCGCTCCTAAATAGAGCCGAGGGTAACAGAATAATATTCTATTACGGGTAACAGAATAGCCCAGCCCTGCACGCTCAACGCAAGTGCACGTCATTGTTTGAACCAGGTGTGCTACAGTACTCACACGAGTGAACTTCCCGTCGCAAAAAAACTGCAGGTTGTGTTTTTTGGTACCCTTTTTGCTCTAGTTTTTTAATCATTAGTCCGAACAAGACGTGTAATATACCATTGAAAAGCTATGGATTAGGCGCTACTTCGACATGTTGAACACTTTATGAGATTCCATACGGTTTAAGAGCAGTTTTGAAAATGGTGCAGCCCATGACGAGTGGTAGCGAGCGTTTTTTCGCGATTTCTTTTAAACCGCTTGCCGGAATGAAGCAAATGATACACCGTTGGAAATATATTGTTGAGTTACATCTTTTTCATATCTATTATTTTCTCTAATTCGTCAGGGTTTAAGAGCAGTTTCAAATTTACTAAATCGCGAAATTCTGTTTTTTATTTTTTTACAAAAATTTAGGTACTATTTTTGCTCCAGTTTTCTAACCGTTTGTCCAAATGGGGCGTATGATAAGCCGTTGGAAAGCTATGGACGAGTCGCAACTTTCATATGTTGAAATGTTTTTTAGATTCCTTACGGTTTTTAGTTAATTTCGAATATCGTGTGGATGATGACGAGAGGCAGCAGCCGTTTTTCATGAAATTTTACAAACCTTTGGTCGAAATGATTCAAACTATAAGCCATTGGAAAGATACCGATGAGGCGCAACTTTTTCATGTAGAACACTGTCTCCGATTCCTTACGGTTTAGGAGCAATTTTGATTTTAATGAAATGCAGGCACTCTGTTTTTTCGCGATGCCAAAATCGTCGTATGTACTACATCAGACAGAAAACCGCACTTCTTTTAGACTAAAAACTGCACTTCCTTGGACAAACAAGTGCACTGCATGATCTCTTTTTTGTGGGACGTAAATTTTCCTAAACGAGGTGGAGTGCACTTCATGTCGAGTGTTGGTGAACCGCAATACTATGAAAAGTGAACCTCGAGACTACCGTAAACGGGCCATACTACATCAAACAGAAAACCACACTTATTTAGAATAAAAACCGCACTTCATTGGACAGACAAGTGCACTACATGATTTCTTTTTTGTGGGACGTAAATTTTCCCAAACGAGGTGGAGTGCACTGCTTCAGGAAAAAAACGCACTTCATCGGACAGACATGTGCACTGCATGATTTCTTTTTTGTGGGACGTAAATTTTTCCAAACGAGGTGGAGTGCACTTCATGTCGAGCGTTGGTGAACCGCAACACTATCAAAAAGTGAACCTCGAGACTACCGTAAACGGGCCGCACACTACCAAAAATGAGCCATGTGAGTTTTTCCAAACTCACTATTTTTTACGTGCGTAGACCGAGCGAGTGGACCGCATGGACTGAGCAAGTGAACCACATGTAATGAGAAGTGAGATGCTTTCCGACGTGTCTTTGTTTTGGATCACCAAGTGAACCACAAAGGAGTTTTATGGCGAACTTCATGAGCGAACAAAGTGATCTTCAAAACATACATATCCATTCATTATTTTTAATATTTTTTCTAACATTTTATTTTGTAGTTTCATCTAAACTACCGGGCCGAGTGTAGTGAACCACACGCGACGACGAAGTGCACTGCAACTCTAGATGCATTGTTGCTTTTTTTTACACACGAGTGCTTTTAAATTTTTGGGAGAATTGAACCACAATATAAATCCAAGCGAGCTGCATGGGTTTTTCTTGTTGTAATTTTAAAAAGTATGAAGGATTTTCGGATTCAAGTGTACTGATTTTTTTATATGCATAGTGAACCACATTGATTTTGAAAAAATGAACTACAATACTTTGAAAAAATGCACTTCTTCGGTTCACCAAGCGCACTGCTTTTACAATGAAAGAATTTACAAACTAAGCAATAACCCATGATGCAGTGTAACAAAATTGCATCCCTTTCTTTTCTTCTGTCTCCATGTTACAATCACCCACACACAAAATACAACTCACTACACAGAGAAGTTGAAAGAAGCATCTAACGATTGTGAGGAGTAGATTCTAGAGCTATCCATTTTCCACACTAGGGGAATCCTCTTTTTTCTGAATGTTGTGGTAGAGGCGCTGATGTGCACGGACACTCATTGGAGTGCTTGGACGCCCGTCTGAGTGCACACGGACGAGCCTGAACCTCATGGCCAGGGTCCCCAAACTGCATGATATGGTCGACAGACTGGAAGGGAAGAGATGGCCCTCGCCAGACTGCACACGCATGAGCCCTGAACCGAACGATGAGCGTCTCTGAGCTGCATAACCATGGTCGACGGACCACACAGGGAAGAGATGAAGATGGCATTCTCCCGACTGCACACACACAAGTCCCGAACCACATGGCGAGCATCTCCGAGCTGCACGGCCATGGTCCACCAACCAATGGGAAGAGATGGCGCTCGTCGTACTGCACGCGCACAAGCACTGAACGGCATTGTAACGCCCTCGATGCGGCTATATCTCCCATGTGTCGAAGAACGACTTAGAGACATAACCGCATTGAAAGCAATGTCACAAGTGAGGTAATCTTCACACAACCCATGTAATACATAAGGGAAAGAGATACATAGTTGGCTTACAATCGCCACTTCACACAATTACATGAATAAAGCATTACATCATCCAGATACAATCAAGGTCCGACTACGGAACCAAAATAAAAGAAGACTACCCCAAATGCTACACAGATCCCCGATCATCCCAACTGGGCTCCACTACTGATCAACTGGAAACGAAACAACATAACGAATGCGAATCTCATCGAGCTCCTCCTTGAGCTCAGTTGCGTCACTTGCACGGTTTCATCGGCAACTGCAAACTAGTTTTGGAAGTATCTGTGAGTCACGGGGACTCGGCAATCTCACACCCTCGCGATCAAAACTATTTAAGCTTATAGGTAGGGTAAAAGGTGTGAGGTGGAGCTGCAGCAAGCGACTAGCATATTTGGTGGCTAACATACGCAAATGAGAGTGAGAAGAGAAGGCAAAAGCACGGTCGAACAACTATGATCAAGAAGTGATCCTAGAACAACCTACGACAAGCATTACTCCAACACAGTGTTCACTTCCCAGGCTCCACCGAGAAGAGACCATCACGGTTACACACGCGGTTGGTGCATTTTAAATAAGTTAAGTTTCAGGTTTTCTACAACCGGACATTAACAAATTCCCATCTGCCCATAACCACGGGCACGGCTTTCGAAAGTTCATAACCCTGCAGGGGTGTCCCAACTTAGCCCATCACAAGCTCTCACGGTCAACGAAGGATATTCCTTCTCCCAAGACAATCCGATCAAACTCGGCATCTCGGTTACAAGACATCCTCGACAATGGTAAAACAAGTCTAGCAAGACCGCCCGATGCACCGACATCCTGATAGGAGCTGCACATATCTCGTTCTCAGCGCAACACCGGATGAGCGCTCTGTACAACTAAAACCAGCCCTCAAGTTTCCCCGAGGTGGCGCTGCAAAGGACTCTAGTTCAGACCAACACTTAGACAAGCACTGGCCCGGGGGGGTTAAAATAAAGATGACCCTCGGGATGCGCGACTCCCAAGGGAAAAAGGCTAGGTGGCGAATGGTAAAACCAAGGTTGGGCCTTGCTGGAGGAGTTTTATTCAAAGCGAGCTGTCAAGGGGATCCCATTATAACCCAACCGTGTAAGGAACGCAAAATCCGGGAACATAACACCGATATGACGGAAACTAGGGCGGCAAGAGTGGAACAAAACACTAGGCATAAGGCCGAGTCTTCCACCCTTTACCAAGTATATAGATGCATTAATTAAATAAGAGATATTGTGATATCCCAACAAAATATCCATGTTCCAAACATGGAACAAGCTCCAATCTTCACCTGCAACTAACAACGCTATAAGAGGGGCTGAGCAAAGCGGTAACATAGCCAAACAACGTTTTGCTAGGACAAGGTGGGTTAGAGGGTTGGCTTAACAATATGGGAGGCATGATATAGCAAGTGGTAGGTATCGCAGCATATGCATAGCAAAGGAGCGAGCAACTAGCAAGCAAAGATAGAAGTAATTTCGAGGGTATGGTCATCTTGCCTGAGATCCCGCAAGGAAGAAGAGAGAGTCCATGAAGAAGACAAACGGACGAAGTCGAACGAATCCTCACAACATGATGTTATCAGAACCAACCCAAAGAAGCAACACCGGAAAGAAGCATGGCAAAGTGCACAAGCAACCCTACAAATTAAGTGGAGCTCAATATGCAACTCCGTTGCATATTGACGAAATACACGTGACTTTTTAGTTCGATCTTGTTTATGTACCCAACAATATTAAATGTTGTTAAACATGGCAATAGGGTGAAGCATAAGAAAACTACCTATCTAGGCAAGTTTAAATGAGGCCGGAACAACAAACGACAAGTCCAGAAACACCTCATGTGCATATTTTAGGTTTGGTACTGTTCTGCCCTAAACCATATTTTAGAGTTGTTAAACATGCAAAGTAAAGCCACCATATTAAACCAGGCATTTTTCCACCCCAGTTACATATAAAGTTTAATAAATTCCGAGTTACGGTTATTTAGTTATGAATTAAAGCAGTTTAGCATGACAGAGGAGCAAATTTAAAAAACATCATTTTAAACATTTTAAACATGGATGAAAATGACATATTATGAAACTAGATGAAAAACTAAGCATATTTCATATATAAATTGTTTTAATCTGATGCACAGTTATTAAGTTATTATATGCATGAAGTTTAAGGGCTTTTCTGCAAATCTGCATTCTCTGAAAAAAAGGAAAAACGTTTTATGGAAAAAACATGTCGGGCTGGATCTGCTCTCACCATGGGCCAGGCCCAGTCGGTGAGGGGGAGGCAGGGTGAAGTGGCCTGGAGACGCGCTGGGCCTTGGCGCTAGGCTGGAGGCGCGCTAGGGAGCTGGGCTTGGCGTGGCGCTGGGCCTCGTAGGCAGAGCGAAGCGGAGGCAGGGCGATCAGGTCAGCGCGGAGGGTCAACGGGCAGTGGATCGGGGCGGCTAGGTGCGAGCGTCCTCTCCTGCTCGATGCAGAAGCAGGGGAGGTCGATGCCATCAACGGATATGGGCGACACCTCGCGAGACTTGGCGCGGTTGCGAATGAGATCCCTTTCCAGCCGGACCACGCCGGACCGCGCGGAAACGGAGCGAGGGCGAAAAAGATCCACAAACAAGGAGTCGAGGCAGGCTGCTGTTCCTACAGCGATGAAGTCAGAGAGAGAGGGAGATCATGAGAGAGATCAAAGGGGAAGGATAGAAAACCATAGGGGAAGAAGGGAAGGAGAGGTGCAGCCTGGTGGTGGTGGTACAGGGTCACCTGAGAGGCGGCTGGAGCCGGTGATGAAGAAACGACGGCGAGGAGGACTTCAGGCAAGGAGGCATGCAGCTACGGGGTGCGCATGGGAGGCCTCCAGTTTGCTCGGGCGATGGACAGTGGAGGAGGGAGCAGGAGGCAGGCGCTGGTGGAAGGAAACGGTTGGACAGTGGCACAAATCGAGGGAGGAGGGGATCTGGGAGGACGAAGCTGGTTGGTTCGGCGCTGAAAACAAAGGGAGTGGCGGCGGCGCTAGGTAGGATCCCTAGAAATTAGGGATTTGGCCTCGGTTTAGACTAGTATATATAGCGGGTAGGTTAGTCTAGGGGCTATCTCGTCCCTCCGATCGTAATCGGACGGACGGAAAAAATATGTTAGGAAGTCCAATTAACAAAACGGAGACGTTTTGTAGATGTTTGGGGGATGATCCGGACACAACGGTAACCACTACCCGGTTCGGGTCCGGGACAACTTTCGGACGCGTGCGCGAGGAGGGCCGAGGGCTGACGAGAGAGGTTAGGTTGGACCTGGCGGTAGGTAGTGGGCTGTGTAGATGGTCTCGAGCTGAGAGAAGAGAAGAGAGGGAGGCCCGGCGACTGTTTTCGGAGACCGAAAACATCCGACGTGTGCCCGGCTATAATGCCGCTATAGTTTAACGGTTGGGCTATCAGACGAACTCCGAATGCGATGAAACTTGACAGGCGGTCTATCTACACTATAATAAGACCACACGCCAACTTTCAACCCATTCCAAGAACATTTTCCGGCCACTTATAAAATACTATTTCGGACATGCCGCGGGCGCGTGCAAGCGTGGTTGGGCTCAGAATGGACAACAGTCGGAACGAGGAGACCGGGACAGATGCAAGTTTTTTAAAACATGATGATGCAATGCACATGATGACATGATAAGATGCAACACGCAAACAAATGACATGGCAACAACAACGAATAACAGGAGGACACCTGGCACATCGGTCTCGGGGCGTCACAGGCATCGTGAGCATTTCCGAGCTTGTCGGCGTTCTGGGAATGGGGGTCCCCAGACTTGCCTGCCTGCGGCCTGCGGCGTGGCTCGAAGGGGGGCCCAGTGTGGCCCATCTTCATCAACACAGACCCAAGACCCTCGCGAGGGGCCAAGGCTCGCGGGGCGGATGACACGGAGCTTCCTCAGGCACGGCCTCATCAGGCTGGCTCGCGAGGAGGCGGAGAGATCAAGGCGGGGTGCCTCACGAGGTGCCCGTGACGCAAGCCATGACGACTAAGGGTGCCAGGCGGGCGCCAACCCGCGCAGTGTCCTCCTTTCCTCTTTGGTGCAAAGGGAGCAAGCGCAGGCGAGAGCATCAAGCAAAGGCACCCGTTTCGGTGCAACGAGACCAAGACCAGTCCAACGGCAGGGAGGAAGTCATTGTGGAGCCCAAGCGAGCGTCACCACCAGAGCCTTTGGCAGGCGAGGACCAACTTTAGTCAGGATAAGTGTACCAGATGTTCCCCTTAAAAATAGCCAATTGTTGGCGCCCTTCCCGCTCAATATTTGGGAAGAGGCCCAGGGCCTTTGCCTATAAATAGGACTAGCCACCCTCGGGGTTGGGGGGATTGAGAATCGGCCAACCCAGAAATAAGCTGGGATCGAAATCAGAGAGAGGATCGAGAAGAGAGAGAGAGAGAGAGAGAAGGGTGGTTGAACTCCTCCCAGCAGTTCATCGCCCCGGCCAAGAGCAGACCCTCGTGAGGCTATTCTTCCTTGTATTGCTCATCATCATCAGCCCAAGAGGCAATCCACCACACCACACACTGGAGTAGGGTATTACACCACAACGGTGGCCCGAACCAGTATAAACCCTGTGTCTTTTGTGCTGTTCTTTCCATAGCTTAGATCTTAGCGAGGCGGAGGGGTGCAGGTAGGTAGAAGGAGAAATCTCCGCGCGCACCCCAGTGTTCGAACCTCAAGGGTCTGCCGGAACCCGAAATCCGACATTTGGCGCGCCAGGTAGGGGTGCGCTGGAATTCGTCTTCCACCACCCCGTTCTCCTCCGACCATCGCGTCCATGTCTGACGCTCGTCGGGCCCGTGCCGAGCGCCGGGCCGCTCTCGCTTCCCGCGTCGCCCAGATGGCTCCTATCGGCAGGCGTCCTCGCCGTTCCCCGTCACCTGCCGTCAACGCCGCCACCGGCCCGGCGGGGGACGAGCAGCAAGCGTCATCTCAGCATCCGTCCGTGCGGCAAGACGGCCGCACCGCTACTCCCTCGCTCACCCCAGCTGGTTCTTCGTCCCGCGCGCTCCGCGCACCCATGGAGGCTCGAGCTGTGCTCATCGCGACAAATGAGCTCCTGCGCTACCGTCCCGTCGACGACGTCTATGAAGAATGGCTCGACCGCGTCGCCGAGCTCGTCCGCGCCGCAGGGGGCTCTCCTGCGCCGTCCGTTCCGCTGCACCGCGCCCCGCCCCACGTGGGCGACGAAGCTCCGGCGGCACCCCAGCCGCCTCCACCTCAAGAAGGCGCCATGGCTCCAAGGCGCGTGGCCCCTAGGCGGAACCCGTTCCGTCAGGTGCCAGCGCGGCAAGAGCAGAGCTACCAAGAAGTCCCTCGCACGCAAGAAGCTGCCCGGGCGCTCCCTGCTCCAGCACGTCGCGACCATGCTCCTGCTCCCGCACGTCAAGACCCCGCGCTGCTCCCAGCTGCAGCGCGGGGGGACATGCAAGACCAAGCTCTCTGTCACCCAAGGCCTCCCGTGGACACAGCAGGCTGCCGTGCCTTCACCACCGAGCTACGCAGCGTCGCGTGGCCCGGGAAGTTCAAGCCAGACCTGCCTCCTCGTTACGACAGCACGGCCGACCCTGCGGAGTTCCTCCAGCTCTATGAGCTGGGCATCGAAGCTGCCAACGGAGACGAGAAGGTCATGGCGAACTGGTTTCCCATGGCGCTCAAGGACTGGGCCCGCACCTGGCTCCTGAACCTGGCTCCAGGCACGATCTCCTCCTGGGACGAGATGCGCACCCGCTTCATCGCCAACTTCCAAGGTACTCGCGACCGGCCACCCGCCGTGAGCGACATGCGCCGCATCAAGAAACAACCCGGAGAGACCCTGCAGAAGTACATGCAGCGCTTCAACAACGCACGCCTCAAGATTCCCAAGGTGACCGAGGAGGCCATCATCTCAGCCTTCTCCGACGGCGTGCGTGATGTCAAGATGAAGGAGGAGCTGGCGATGCATGAAGACCTGTGCACTTCCTTGGAGTTGGTCAACTTGGCAACCAAGTGCGCCAGGGCTGAGGAAGGGCGTCTCTCCCTCCTCGAGCTGCCTGCTGCAGACCTAGAAGAGAAGAAGCCCAAGGCCAAGGATGTGAAGCGCAAGGGGGCTGCCGTGCTCGCGGCAGAACCAGACACCAAGCGGGGCAGAGATCAGCCCGAATCTCCCAAGGGCAGTCGGTAGTGTGTGTACCACGACCTCCACACCCACAACACCAACGAATGTCAAGAGCTCCGAGCCGTGCGAGAAGGAAGGATCGGCCGTTGCCCCGACAGCGGTGACCGGGGCTACGGTCGAGGAGGAGGAAGGAACGCAGGATGCTGGGAAGACTGCTGCCCGCGCCAAGGGTGGCGTGATCGACCTCGCGAGGATCGCTGGCAAGACCCGCCTCGCGAGGGAGACTGGAGGGATCAGCCTCGCGAGGATCGCCCGCAAGGCAACGCAGGCCTCCCACCGCTGCCGCCGCAGCCAAGGAGAAACGAGGACCGCCAGCAGGATGAGGGGGCTGGGGGCTTCTAGGAGCCGTGCGCGATCGCCTGCATCCTAGGCGGGGCTCAAGCCCCAGCCTCTCAACGCATCTTCAAGCAGTTCGCCCGCGAAGTGAATGCAGTCCTCCCCAAGCTCGAAGCCACGCGCCCTCTCAGGTGGTCGGCGTGCGCCATCACGTTCAGCTCAGCAGATCAGCTCAAGTGTGCGGCCACAGCCGGAGTCCTCCCGATGCTTTGTTCCCCAATCATCAGCAACATGGTGGTCACCAGGACCCTCATCGATGGCGGGGCAGGGCTCAACGTCCTGTCCGTGGAAACATTCAACAATCTCCAAGTGCCCTACAACCAGCTTCAGCCAACCAAGCCTTTCTCCGGAGTCACCGACGGCTCCATGGTCCCGATTGGGCAGGTCCGCCTCCCTGTCACCTTCGGGGCACGCGACAACTACCGCACCGAGCTCATCGACTTCGACGTCGCTCACATTCGCCTGCCGTACAACGCCATCCTTGGGTACCCAGCGCTGGCCAAGTTCATGGCCATAACTCACCACGGCTACAACATCCTCAAGATGCCAGGAAGTGGCGGAGTCATCACGGTGCCCTATGAAGAGAAGGACGCGGTGTGTTCCCTGGAATGAGCCTTTCAGGCCGCATCACTGGAAGACCCGGACCGCGGAAGCAGGAGGCTTCCCGAGACCGCCCCCAAGAAGAAGAAGACATCATCCGGCCCGACCTCTCAGGAGGCAGGCCCCTCAAGGCCCGCGCCTGCCCAGGGGGAACCTCCTTCCATCGCATAGGAAAGCGCGCCCGGCGCCCTCCCCAGGCAGGGCTCGGGGGCTCTCCCCTGGAGGGCCACTGACCTGGCTAAGGTCACGAGGGAGGCGCTTGGGCACCACATGGAGGCGTGTTTCGAAGCACGTTTCCCTCAAGAAGGAGTAAGGCAAGGAGAGCCAGACCCTCAGGAGTTCGTCAGCAAGGCCATTCAGGAGCTACAGGAGTCAAGAGTCATGGAAGGCGGCCGCCGCCTACCAGCTGTGGCTCCCCATCCAGGCGAGGATGGTGGGCTGCGCGTCTGCATCGACATACCAGGGCTCAATCGAGTCGCCTCTCTGGAGCGCCTCTGGCCCTCGCGAGTGGGGTGCTTAGAAGGTCCACCCCACAACTACGTTCGCATGCCTTACGGCTTGCCGAACGCGGCTGCCATGTGCCAGCGCCTCATGAGGGGCATCATGGAGGCTCAAGAGGCCATGCGTTCTGCAGCCCTGGCAGAGATGGAGATGGTCCGCGAGGAGCCACCAGCGCCTCCGGAGCCTCCCGAGGCCCCTGGGCCTGGGGGCTCGTGAGGATCGGCTTCCGCAGCCCACCAAGTCTGCTGCACCAACACTCCTTCATCCTCAACATCATCAGGTAACATCTTTCAAGTTTCATTTCTAGCTGGGAGTGCCCCCCAGGGCTGCATTATTCCCAGGCCGCGTGGGTCCGTCCCTACAGCATGTATCCCTTTTATTTCATGTTGTTAGCTTACTTTGTTGGGGGCGCCCCACGGGCTGCATCATCCCCAAGTCGCTCAGGCCTGACCCAGTGATGTCCACCTTCCCAGCATCTATTTGAATGAATCCACTCCTTCGCGGCTAATGTGTTTGACCTAGTTGCCCGCTCAACTGACGCCAACTGATGGAGCTGCTCCCAAACGGCACGACGCTTGCGCATGGGTCCGTCCCTGCAACGCCGACAAACCTGAATGGCTGAGCTCTGGCCGCGGCAGCCCCGCATGGCGCCACCTCGTCAAGCCTTCAGTGCCTCATCGCCCCTCGGAAGCAACCAACGGCTGACTGTCAATTGTCATGGCAACCCCTCGTTCTTTCTATGATGGGTCTACAGGATCTCCTAAAGGAGCTGCGTCAGGCGAGGCCCTTGCGGTGTCTCCTTCACTCTCATCCGCGTGAACCGCTTGCACATTAAAGGGGGGTGCCTGAGCATCGCGACTCAGGGCTCCTACTGGCTCTCCAGCCCTCACCCTCAGGCCTTGTCCACGGCATCGCGACCTGGCATACCAGCGACGACTGAGACTCGCTCGTGGGCCGGGACCCGAGGACATAGATCAGAAAGGGGAGCAAAGGCGAGATGGGAGGGACACACGAGGACCTCACCGAGCAACCTCACGCCTACCGATGCACGGACCCGGCGACACACCAGAGAACGGTCCCTAATTCTCGAGATAAGTCACCACCCGGAAGCACCAGCTACCGTGGCACCATCCCCGCACCTAATGCAATCCCGTGTTAGCGACGCCGCTCTCCTTTCTCACCGAACGACGGCTGCTTGAGCGCCAAAGGGGACATCCTGAGCATCGCGACTCAGGGGCTCTTACTGGACCCCGGGTCGCTCACCTCCTAGCCTTGACCACGGCATCACGACCTGGCATACCAGCGACGGCTGCAGCCACCTTGGGACTGGGACCTCTCGGCGCAGAGCACCAAGCCCTCATGAGGTTCGAAAGGGAGAACTACGCTAAGACGGAATGAGCAACTCGCACAATTCTACGACAAGGGTTATATTAACAAACAGGATCACAGGCACCTTACAAGCCCCCACGGGACGCGTCTTTGATTCCTCGCAGGGAACAAATCCTAAAGGACGCTAACTACATGCGCCCCTGCAAAAGACGCCATCATCAATAGTGGGCCGTCAAGCACCGGCACCAACCTCATCCAGATCAGAGTCGGTGACAGCCTGACGAGCCTGCCCTGCTCCAGGAGCGGCACCGGCTCGGGGGCTCGTAGCTGTCGTCGCTCGTCTCCGGAGTCGTGAAGAGCTCGCCGGAGAAGCTGGACCCTCCGCCGCCTCCGCCGCCTGAGCAGCCGCCAAGGGAGCGGTCGGCGGGCCCAGCCCTCGCTGTAGCAGGGTCCCGACCACCTCTCCCGGGGCAGCACTCCAGCCGGCACCCGTTAGCATCGAAGACCTTGAAGAACATCACCGAAGCTCCGTCGTACTCCAAGTGGATCGCGAAGGCGCCTCTTGTCCTGCAAACCCGGGCGATTTCGCTGCAGCCTCGAGTCATGAAGACCTCGCCCGGGGCAACGGCCGCAACCTCTGCCTCGGTCGCGAGGGTGCTGCAGCCAAAGCTCTAGGAGTTCTCCCTGCGGGATGATGGAGGCAAAGAAGGGAGGAAGGCAAATCCAAGACTGAGTAGGCATGGCGGCGTGGAGCACAAACTCTCGGGAGGAGCCCTCGGTGTGGACCCCAGGGGGGACGACCCACACCTTCGTGACCCGTCGGCGCCGACGGCGGCGCCGCCCGTGGCGATCGGCATCGACTCCTTTAGAGCCCTCAATGTGGGCGTACAATGGAAGCGGAAACCCCGGCGGTGGCCGCTCGCACCAGGGCCTCGACACCACCTGATGGGCCCCCTCGTCCCGGCCGCGGAGGGCGAGCCGTTTCTTCGGCGGGAGCGGGTCTGGTTCCTCTCGGGGGGCCTTTCCCTTCTCTGCCATCGAGAACCGGCGGATCGGAGCCATCGCAGCAAGACGGAGCAAGGACCGGGAAGAAGGAGAAGCAAGAAGGGATGGACTAGAAGGGCGCGTGCCGTTCCGTACTTATGGCCGGCGAAGGCCAACCGCCGACCTCCATGATCGCAAGTAATCATGACCCGCTTTGCATGCAGGGACTTGTCCAATCCATGCAGTTGCCGAGGCACCGTGGGGAAGTGGAGACGCCCACGTCCAATCAACCGCCACGCGGTGCCCAAGGCCGCAGGCTGTTAGGGCCCGCGGCGCTTCGCCCTTGCCCTTTCGCCTCCCTGCACGGCCAAGTCCGGGCGTGCCTTGGGCCCGGGGGCTACTGTCAGCGTTCTGGGAATGGGGGTCCCCGGACTTGCCTGCCTGCGGCCTGCGGCGTGGCGCGAAGGGGGGCCCAGCGCGGCCCATCTTCATCAACACAGACCCAAGACCCTCGCGAGGGGCCAAGCCTCGCGGGGCAGATGACACAGAGCTTCCTCAGGCATGGCCTCATCAGGCTGGCTCGCGAGGAGGCGGACAGATCAAGGCGGGGTACCTCACGAGGTGCCCGTGACGCAAGACATGACAACTAAGGGTGCCAGGCGGGTGCCAGCCCGTGCAGTGTCCTCCTTTCCTCTTTGGTGCAAAGGGAGCAAGCGCAGGCGAGAGCATCAAGCAAAGGCACCCGTTTCGATGCAACGAGACCAAGACCAGTCCAACGGCAGGGAGGAAGTCATTGTGGAGCCCAAGCCAGCGTCACCACCAGAGCCTTTGGCAGGCGAGGACCAACTTTAGTCAGGATAAGTGTACCAGATGTTCCCCTTCAAAATGGCCAATTGTTGGTGCCCTTCCCGCTCAATATTTGGGAAGAGGCCCAGGGCCTTTGCCTATAAATAGGACTAGCCACCCTCAGGGTAGGGGGGATCGAGAATCGGCCAACCCAGAAACAAGTTGGGATCGAAATCAGAGAGAGGATCAAGAAGAGAGAGAGAAGGGTGGTTGAACTCCTCCCAGCAGTTCATCACCCCGACCAAGAGCAGACCCTCGCGAGGCTGTTCTTCCTTATATTGCTCATCATCATCAGCCCAAGAGGCAATCCACCACACCACACACTGGAGTAGGGTATTACACCACAACGGTGGCCCGAACCAGTATAAACCTGTCACATCCTAGTTAGCCATGCATTAGAGTGTTGCATCATGTTTACTCTTTCATCAGAAACTTGAAATGGGGATGACAGAACCCCCAGTCCCCTCTGAAACCAACTAGGGTTACTAAAAAGAAATTTCAATGAACCTGAAATGCCCTTCTAAAATGCCCATCATTTTTGTCTTGGTTCAGAACCTCTGCCAAAAGTGGTGCACATTTTCCTAGGCCATCCTAGGGTTTTTGAATTAAATCATAAATATTTGAATTTGGGCATTTAAAATTATATAAAATATTTAAATGCTCAAATATCTCCAAACTAAAATGTTTCATGTTGGAAATAATCCAACTATGGACCAGGAGTAGTTTGGTGATTTTAGGTGTAGCCTAAGTATTTTATTTAATTCAACAAAGTTGCAGAAGTATTAAAAAAACATAAAACAGAAAGAAAATGCGAAAAGCTTACCTGGCGCCCAGCACCCGGCCCACCTGCCGGCCCAGCCCAGCACCGCGCCAGCGAGCTGCTTGCCGGCCAGGCAGGCAGGCAGGTGCTCCACGGCGAGCACCGCATGGGTGCCACGCACCTGCTCGCCGCCTCGCCGCCTCCCTCGCCCGACTAACGCCGTGAATCGCCCTCCCTCTCTCCTCTGAACCCCCCAGACACCCCCTCCTCTCTCCAGCTCCTCCCCCTCGCTCTCCCACGCCATGGCCGACGCCATCACCGCCACCCCCTCGCCGTAGCCACACCCTCCGTCAACCCCACGCCGTGCCACCGTATCCAGGAGCTCCGCCGCCGTCCACTTCATCGAGCTAGCCGAGCCCCGTGTGCTCGTGCGGCCCGAGACCACCGCACCGACCTCGCCCGAGCTCGCCGTCGCCGGAGATCCCCTTCAATGCCGTCGCCGCCTCAGCTCGTCCCCGACCCCGCCGGTGGCCTCTACGGGAGCGCTGTGAGCCTAGCTACCCCTCCGACCCTCTCTCTCTCTCATTCCCTAGCCGTGTAGCCACCGCACGAAGATCACACGCACACACCGCCGCGGATCTCGTCGCCGACGTGCCCCCGGCCATCCTCCGGCCAACCCGCGGTGTCCAACGCACTCACCACGCTGCGTCGGGTCCAACCGTGCACTCCCCGCACCTCACCAATCCCCCTAGCGACAAGTTCGACTTTGGCCGAACTCCAGTGGCCACCAAAGTCGTCGCCGGCGCCAACTCCGGCCACCCCGACCCCAACGGACTCCACCAAGAGCTGCGGCTCGACCTCAGCTCCGCTCCGGTGCCCTCCGCGGCTCGTTTGGTTGCCGGAACGGCAAAAATCACTTCCGCCGCCGCGTCGGGCTCGCCGGCGGCTAAACGCCGGTGCAGCTGACCGGGTTTGACCACGGGTGGGCCCTGGTTGACTCCCCTGAGTCAATGACAGGTGGGGCCCAGCCTTGTTAATTAAACAGGTTTAGTTTAATTAAACTTTAATTAATTTAATCACCCTGACATGCGGGACCCACTGTCAGGTTTGACCCGGACGTGTTCCGTTGACCTGCTGACGTCACACTGACGTCAGGCTGACGCAATAATTGATTTTCTGGAATTAATCTAATATAGGAAATTCCAAAATATATTTTAAATTTCAAAAATTCATAACTTTTATTCTGTAACTCCAAATCAGACAAATTATATATGAAAAATGATCAGAAAAATCCAATCTATCCATCTGTACTATTTTCATGCATGTTTAAACAAGTTAACCTGATGTTTAATGCAGAACAAGGAAAAACACTTTAAAGGGCCATGTTTGGGTCTAAAATTTGAATCTTTGATTCAAATTGGTCCAAACCCTTCTGGTCTTAGTTGCATTAGCCCAACACACTCATATTGCTATGTTTCATGCATGCATCATACTGTTGCACATTGTTTGGTGATGGTTGTATATCGGTGTTCTTTGCGGCAGGTTCTGCCTCCGAGGAGTACCGTGATTACCCTAACGAAGAACCGTATCAGTGCATCGAACCATCAGGCAAGCAACCAACCATTTGATCATATCGATACAACCCATGTTCTCGCTCCTGCTCTCTTTTACTGCATTAAGACAACGCGTTTCAAAATGCTGTGTGCTACGGTAGTTGAACCCATTTCCTCTGCATGACCTGTCATTGCCACAGTAACTAGATGAAACCCACTAGCATGTGTAGGAGTTGATTGAGCCCTATGGATGTGTTGTTCCTACCTTGCTATGCCTGCTATGCTTAGAGTCGTGTCAGGTCTGGTTCATCTGGGTGATGGGCTAGAGTGAAATGATTATGTCGGTAATGGGAGTGGTGTGGTGAACACAATCAGGTTCACGTGTTACTAATCAGTAGTACCTTATAGGTTTGATTAATACAAGCCTAGTTCAGTTCTACTACCACATTATGTTGCTAGGATGGACTCAGAACTTGATATGATGATGTTGAGTGTGTATGAAATCCTTTGTCAAATGTCTCAAAATCCTTCTTGAGCATTTACAGCTGTTATGCTGCCGAAATTTTGCTAGAAATTCTAATGCCTTTGCATTATGATTGTGCTTTCAGATGGCCACTCGCGACCTCAATCAAGTGGTTCGCCTGACTCGATGCCTAGATGTACCCGGCCATACTGCCATGTTGGTCAGGGTAATGACTAAGGATGGATACCGTTGGTATCCTGAGTACACGGTCGAAGAGCAATTTCAGGACTTTAATCAAAGCCAGTATCTCTGCACTGTCAGGATATTTCCATCTTATCCTGGATCCACCGAGCCCCTTCACTGCTCCTATGAACTCGGGGTTACTATTGAGATGGCTGTGCAGGACGCCGCCTACTCTATGATGACCATCATGCGAGTCAGGTCTGGTCTATTTCGGGACTCTGATTTCCGGTATATGCCAGGATCACTTCCGGGAGCACAAGGGTATCTTCAGGCTATCTATGCTGACCCCACTCAGGAGGATTCACGGATTCGCACCACTGCTGAGATGCTCGAGGATAAGGACCATGAAAATCGGGCCTTGAGGTTAGAGCTCTTCAATACCCGTGCTGACCACTGGGCCACATTGACTCGGTTTGCACCGGCGGTGCAAGCTGGATATTCGGATATGCGCGATCTCTATCCTGTGAGATCTGCTCTGCCAGACATGATGGGTTGGCGTGATGTAGGAGGCATCACCCCACCTCGCGGTCCCTGCAGGCCACCGTCTGTTGGTCCAAGACCTCATCCTAGTCCCTATGGTCCACAAGCTCCGCGAGATCGTCTGTTTCCGGATGATCATGTTGAGCTTCCAGGCTATGGAGGTGACTTCTACGAGGACTACTACGGATCGGTCTGAGTTAGTGGTAGTATCACTAGTTCGTGTTAGCTGTGTCATCTATCGTCCTGCGTGACTCGTGGGATATGACCTCGTTTGTACCCTTTCCGGAGATGTAGAAAAATAATGTATAGGAGCTTGGGATGCCTCCGATGAGATGTAATCCTCTTTTCACCGTAATAGTACTTTGTTTGGTCTTGTACTAAACCTTGTATGGTGTGTATGACGATGGAATAAAGAAGCAGTTTCTGTATCTACCATGTCATACGGATGATCATCTTGCATTTCGAGTTATTCCTTACATTCTGTATCCTATGTCGGAATTTTATCATTCTGACTAAATCATTGTCTTGTTTACCTAGGATGGTCAACACGCGCACTAACCCTGCTCCTCAAGAGCAGGCCGAAGGCAGTGAAGTCAGGAATGCAGATCTGCCTCATCCTCCTTCCCTAGCCGAGGTTATGATGGAAGCCAAAAGAAACAAGCGGGAGACCAACCGTTTGTTGGAGCGTATTGAACAGAACACGGCACACCATCAGAGGACTAACGTGGTGTCACTCGGTGATTTCATCAAGTTACATCCACCCACGTTCCACCACTCCGTCGAGCCTCTCGACGCTGATGATTGGCTTCGCAGTATCTCTCACAAACTGCGTTCCGCGCTGGTAGCGGAGGCTGACAAGGTCACCTTTGCTGCATATCATCTTGAAGGCCCCGCCAGTCTATGGTGGGAGAATTATGGAGCTATGCGTCCAGCGGGCCATGTCACTACTTGGGCTGAATTCAGCGAGGCTTTCCGTGAACATCACATTCCGGAGGGTCTCATGGACCGTAAACGTGAGGAATTTTGCAATTTCACCCAAGGCCGACTCTCTGTGGATGCTTACAGCAGGGAGTTTGGTAACCTCGCACGATATGCCACTGAGGAAGTTTCTACCGATGCCAAGAAGCAAGCAAGGTTCCGTAAGGGACTTAGTCCTGAGCTTCGCCGCGACCTCCGTCTGCATGAGTGCACATCTTTTCAGAAACTTGTTAACAAGGCCATCAGTGCTGAAACTGGTCAGACTGATTATGACGCAACACGCAAGCATGGCCGTGACATGGGTTCCTCATCCGGTGCTGGTCCTCAGAAGCGCCGCGTGTGGGTGCCCAACACCGCCCTGCCACCCAGGTTCACACCGAGGCCATCTTTCCAGGCGCCTCGCCCTGTTCAACAGTCTGCACCAGCCAAGCCCTATGGGGGTCCAACCAACAATGCTCCCCCACGTACCAGTTCTGTAACTTGTTTCAAGTGTGGGGAATCTGGCCACTATATGCGTGAGTGTCCCCAGACCAACCCCAACCAATCTGCTAAAGCTGTTGGCCGTGGCAAGCCGACAGGGAAAGTGTTCCACGCCAAGCCGGCCACCGCTACACGTGGCAATGTCAATTGTATTTCTGCCGAAGAAGCTCAAGAGGATCCCAACGTCGTTCTCGGTACGCTCCTTGTTAATTGCCACCCGGCATCTGTTCTCTTTGACACAGGAGCCTCTCATTCTTTTATATCTGAAAACTATGCTCGTTTGCATAACATCGCATTCTGTGACATGCCAGCCTCTATGGTAATTCAAACTCCGGGATCCAAATGGCAAACTTCTAGAGTAAGCCATGGAAATGAAATCCAAGTCGACAGACTTGTTTTCCTCGCGTCTTTGATAGCCCTTAAATCTTCAGATATTAATATCATTCTGGGTATGGACTGGATGTCCGCTCATCATGCTCAAATTGATTGCTTCTCTAGGACTGTTCAACTCACCCATCCTTCGGGGAAGATAGTCAATGTCTTGACCCGAATAGCCAAGCGACAGTTATATTCTCTTAACGCCAGCCCTTTGCCAGACCTTGAGGACGTTCCGGTAGTCCGTGACTTCCCGGATGTCTTCCCAGAGGAATTGCCAGGTGTTCCACCTGACAGGGATGTTGAGTTCGTAATAGACCTCATTCCAGGAACCGTTCCGATTGCTAGAAGACCCTATAAGATGGCACCACTAGAACTAGCCGAGCTTAAGAAACAACTCGATGAGTCCTTGAAAAAGGGTTTCGTCCGACCTAGCTCATCTCCGTGGGCTTGCCCCGTCCTATTCGTCAAGAAGAAGGATGGTACGGACCGGATGGTTGTAGATTATCGACCTGTCAATTTGGTCACAATCAAGAACAAATATCCGCTCCCCAGGATCAACGACCTGTATGATCAGCTCGCTGGATCCTCAGTCTTCTCCAAGATGGATTTGAGGTTGGGCTACCATCAAATCAAAATCAGAAACGGGGACATTCCTAAAACGGCCTTTGTTACTCGTTATGGCCAATACGAGTACACCGTCATGTCCTTCGGTTTAACCAACGCTCCAGCCACCTTTTCTCGGTTAATGAACTCAATCTTCATGGAGTATTTGGATAAATCCGTCGTAGTTTATCTCGATGATATACTCATCTACTCCAAGAACGAGGAAGAACATGCCGAACATTTAAGGCTAGTGTTGAAGAAACTTCGAGAGCATCGCCTTTATGCCAAGTTTTCCAAATGTGAATTTTGGTTGTCAGAAGTGACCTATCTGGGTCATGTAATATCTGGTAAAGGCATTGCTGTTAACCCTGAGCGAGTTCAAGCCGTCCTTAATTGGACTCCACCTGAATCGGTCAAGCAAGTTCGGAGTTTTCTAGGCTTAGCGAGCTATTGTCGTCGCTTTGTCGAAAACTTCTCCAAAGTTGCTAAACCTCTAACCGAACTCCTCAAGAAAGATAAGAAGTTCGAATGGACTCCACAATGTGAGCACAGCTTTCAGGAACTGAAGAGACGCCTGACTTCTGCTCCCGTACTGGTACCGCCAGACTTCTCCAAGGACTTTGTTATCTACTACGACGCCTCGCGACAAGGACTAGGTTGCATTCTTATGCAAGATCGACACGTAATTGCCTACGCTTCGCGGCAATTGCACCCACATGAGGAGAATTATCCTACTCATGATCTAGAGCTTGCAGCCGTAGTCTATGCACTTAAGACCTGGCGACATTACCTCCTCGGTAATCGTTGCGAAATATTCACTGATCACCAAAGTCTGAAGTACATTTTCACCCAACCGGATTTGAATCTCAGGCAAAGACGTTGGGTTGAGTTGATCACAGATTTCGACTTAGGAATAACTTACACCCCAGGGAAAGCCAACGTCATGGCTGATGCGCTAAGTCGTAAATCTTATTGTAACAACCTAATGTTACAACAAAGTCAACCACTTCTCCATGAGGAATTTCGGAAGCTTAACCTTCACATTGTTCCTCAAGGATTTCTTTCCACCTTGGTGGCGAAACCTACTCTTACGGATCAAATTATCGCTGCCCAGAAGCGAGATAAGGGAATAGCTAAGATCAAAGAGAACATTGCTAGCGGAGGTGCTAGTTGTTTCTCCACAAATGATCATGGTGTTGTGTACTTTGGTAACCGTTTAGTGGTTCCCAAGAACCCGCATCTACGGCAGTTGATCCTTAAGGAGGCTCATGAATCTCCTCTCACCATTCATCCCGGTAGTACTAAGATGTATCAGGACCTACGCCAGAGGTTCTGGTGGACTAGGATGAAGAGAGAAATTGCTCAGTATATTGCTAGCTGCGACGTCTGCCGTCGTGTAAAAGCAGAGCATCAACGGCCTGCTGGCACCCTTCAACCCTTAGCCATTCCTGAATGGAAATGGGATAAAATTGGTATGGATTTCATTACCGGTTTTCCCAGGACCAAGAGAGGGAATAATGCTATCTTCGTCGTTGTCGATCGTCTTTCCAAAGTAGCCCATTTCTTACCTGTTCGTGAGAGTATAACCGCTAGTCAGCTGGCAGACTTATACATCTCCCGGATAGTGTCTCTCCATGGTGTTCCTTTGGAAATTAACTCGGATCGAGGAAGTCTTTTCACCTCTCGATTTTGGGAAAGTTTCCAAAACGCTATGGGAACCCGCCTTTCCTTTAGCACCGCTTTTCACCCTCAATCGAGTGGTCAAGTAGAACGCGTCAACCAGATTCTAGAAGACATGCTTCGAGCCTCTGTTATCTCATTCGGAATGGATTGGGAGAAGTGCCTTCCATTTGCCGAATTCGCTTACAACAACAGCTATCAATCTAGCTTGGGTAAAGCCCCTTTTGAAGTTCTCTATGGACGACGGTGTCGAACACCCCTTAACTGGTCAGAAACCGGGGAAAGACAATTCTTTGGCCCGGATATGATTCAGGAAGCAGAAGAGCAAGTTCGCATCGTTCGTGAAAAGTTGAAAACCGCCCAATCCCGTCAGAAGAGTCAATATGACCGAAAACATAAGGCTATGACTTTCGAGGTTGACGAGAAGGCTTATCTTCGGGTTACCCCTCTGAAGGGAACCCATCGTTTCGGTATCAAAGGCAAATTGGCTCCTCGTTACATTGGACCTTTTCGCATTCTCGCCAAACGAGGAGAAGTTGCCTACCAGTTGGAACTACCTCCGCACCTCTCCAGAGTCCACGATGTCTTCCACGTTTCTCAACTCAGGCGTTGCTTCTCTGATCCTATCCGTGGAGTGGACCACGAAACGCTTGATCTCCAAGATAATCTTACATATCGGGAGTACCCCATTCGTATCCTCGATCGGGCCGAGCGTACCACTCGACGTCATAATATCAAGTTTCTCAAAGTTCAATGGTCGCACCATTCTGAGGATGAAGCAACTTGGGAAAGGGAGGATCGTCTTCGACTCGAGTATCCCGCCTTCTTCCCGGAGGAACCCAAATCTCGGGACGAGATTCTTTTGAGTGGGGGTGAGTTGTCACATCCTAGTTAGCCATGCATTAGAGTGTTGCATCATGTTTACTCTTTCATCAGAAACTTGAAATGGGGATGACAGAACCCCCAGTCCCCTCTGAAACCAACTAGGGTTACTAAAAATAAATTTCAATGAACCTGAAATGCCCTTCTAAAATGCCCATCATTTTTGTCTTGGTTCAGAACCTCTGCCAAAAGTGGTGCACATTTTCCTAGGCCATCCTAGGGTTTTTGAATTAAATCATAAATATTTGAATTTGGGCATTTAAAATTATATAAAATATTTAAATGCTCAAATATCTCCAAACTAAAATGTTTCATGTTGGAAATAATCCAACTATGGACCAGGAGTAGTTTGGTGATTTTAGGTGTAGCCTAAGTATTTTATTTAATTCAACAAAGTTGCAGAAGTATTAAAAAAACAGAAAACAGAAAGAAAATGGGAAAAGCTTACCTGGCGCCCAGCACCCGGCCCACCTGCCGGCCCAGCCCAGCACCGCGCCAGCGAGCTGCTTGCCGGCCAGGCAGGCAGGCAGGTGCTCGACGGCGAGCACCGCATGGGTGCCACGCACCTGCTCGCCGCCTCGCCGCCTCCCTCGCCCGGCTAACGCCGTGAATCGCCCTCCCTCTCTCCTCTGAACCCCCCAGACACCCCCTCCTCTCTCCAGCTCCTCCCCCTCGCTCTCCCACGCCATGGCCGACGCCATCGCCGCCACCCCCTCGCCGTAGCCACGCCCTCCGTCAACCCCACGCCGTGCCACCGTGTCCAGGAGCTCCGCCGCCGTCCACTTCATCGAGCTAGCCGAGCCCCGTGTGCTCGTGCGGCCCGAGACCACCGCACCGACCTCGCCCGAGCTCGCCGTCGCCGGAGATCCCCTTCAACGCCGTCGCCGCCTCAGCTCGTCCCCGACCCCGCCGGTGGCCTCTACGGGAGCGCTGTGAGCCTAGCTACCCCTCCGACCCTCTCTCTCTCATTCCCTAGCCGTGTAGCCACCGCACGAAGATCACACGCACACACCGCCGCGGATCTCGTCGCCGACGTGCCCCCGGCCATCCTCCGGCCAACCCGCGGTGTCCAACGCACTCACCACGCTGCGTCGGGTCCAACCGTGCACTCCCCGCACCTCACCGATCCCCCTAGCGACAAGTTCGACTTTGGCCGAACTCCGGTGGCCGCCAAAGTCGTCGCCGGCGCCAACTCCGGCCACCCCGACCCCAACGGACTCCACCAAGAGCTGCGGCTCGACCTCAGCTCCGCTCCGGTGCCCTCCGCGGCTCGTTTGGTTGCCGGAACGGCAAAAATCACTTCCGCCGCCGCGTCGGGCTCGCCGGCGGCTAAACGCCGGTGCAGCCGACCGGGTTTGACCACGGGTGGGCCCTGGTTGACTCCCCTGAGTCAATGACAGGTGGGGCCCAGCCCTGTTAATTAAACAGGTTTAGTTTAATTAAACTTTAATTAATTTAATCACCCTGACATGCGGGACCCACTGTCAGGTTTGACCCGGACGTGTTCCGTTGACCTGCTGACGTCACACTGACGTCAGGCTGACGCAATAATTGATTTTCTGGAATTAATCTAATATAGGAAATTCCAGAATATATTTTAAATTTCAAAAATTCATAACTTTTATTCTGTAACTCCAAATCAGACAAATTATATATGAAAAATGATCAGAAAAATCCAATCTATCCATCTGTACTATTTTCATGCATGTTTAAACAAGTTAACCTGATGTTTAATGCAGAACAAGGAAAAACACTTTAAAGGGCCATGTTTGGGTCTAAAATTTGAATCTTTGATTCAAATTGGTCCAAACCCTTCTGGTCTTAGTTGCATTAGCCCAACACACTCATATTGCTATGTTTCATGCATGCATCATACTGTTGCACATTGTTTGGTGATGGTTGTATATCGGTGTTCTTTGCGGCAGGTTCTGCCTCCGAGGAGTACCGTGATTACCCTAACGAAGAACCGTATCAGTGCATCGAACCATCAGGCAAGCAACCAACCATTTGATCATATCGATACAACCCATGTTCTCGCTCCTGCTCTCTTTTACTGCATTAAGACAACGCGTTTCAAACTGCTGTGTGCTACGGTAGTTGAACCCATTTCCTCTGCATGACCTGTCATTGCCACAGTAACTAGATGAAACCCACTAGCATGTGTAGGAGTTGATTGAGCCCTATGGATGTGTTGTTCCTACCTTGCTATGCCTGCTATGCTTAGAGTCGTGTCAGGTCTGGTTCATCTGGGTGATGGGCTAGAGTGAAATGATTATGTCGGTAATGGGAGTGGTGTGGTGAACACGATTTGGTAAAGGTATCGATGAGAGGCCATGTAGGAGTACATGGTGGGTTGTTTCATTGAAGCCGACCTTAAGCACTGAGATCTGTATGTGTGATTTAAGATACAGCTACTACCATGCATTGGGCCCTGAAATATGACCCCGCTCGACTTCTTATTCACCCTAGTTCTCTGTCCAGGAGTTGCAAGTAGTTTCTGGTGTTTGTAGCCTACTGGAGGCCGTGGACAGCGCTGACCGTAGGGGTGGGCTGTGATGCGGTAGGTACGTGGCACGGTGTACCGAATACCCGTTAGGTATCTTGGGAACCCTGTTCACATCGTTCGGGGCCGTATGGGAAACCTCGGCCGGACTCCCCGCGGATGGAACCTGGATAGGCGATAAACCTGGACTAGAGGCTTAGGTGTTTAGGTAGGTCGTGGTCTACACCCACGTCGGCTTTCGCTTGAAGTCTGCCGAGCACATGTCGTGTGCAGACGCTAAGTGGTGGAAACATGTATGAAGAAGTACACCCCTGCAGGGTTAACATGATCTATTCGAATAGCCGCGTCCGCGGTAAAGGACTACTTGGTTGCCTATACAGTTCATAGACAAGTAAATGGAAACTACTAAAAGCCTCAAGATAAGTGTGAGTGCCGAGGATGGCTCTTCCATAGGAAAACGGAGGTGGATCCTCGGTAGTGTATTGAAGTGGTGAGTAGTGGACTCGTGTACGCAAAACCATTTCAAGTTGGAGTCTCGTAGGTTAGCCTAGCCAAGAGTCAAAGCTGGCTTGCTGCAATAACTCCACCAACCCTTCTTGATAATATGCATGTATGTAGGATCTGATGTAAGTCTTGCTGAGTACCTTTGTACTCATGTTGCTATAATTTACATTTTTACAGAAGACGCTGCAACCCCTTCTGATGGGTTCTACGTAGACGTTGACATCAATGAGTAGGCTAAGGCCCAGGTGGCGATCCTGAGCTTGTGAAGGACCACGTAGTATAGCTAGGCTTTCCAAGCCTCTTTTATTTTATTAGTTGTCTGTACTCAGACAAGTTACTTCCGCTGCTGGTTTGTATGACTGTATGACTTGAATGCTGGGTCGTGTGACCCGTAACTTTGTGTATGTTCTGTATGGCTCTCTGAGCCTTAAATAAAGTACTTGTGTCGTAGAGTCATGTTGTGATGCTTCGTTGTATTTGCACATATCGAGCATATTGTGTGTATGTTTGAAATGCTTGGTATGTGTGGGATCTGACTATCTAGTTGTTTATCTTTAGTAGCCTCTCTTACCGAGAAATGTCTCCTAGTGTTACCGCTGAGCCATGGTAGCTTGCTACTGCTCTGGAACACTTAGGCTGGCCGGCATGTGTCCTTCTTCGTTCCTGTGTCTGTCCCTTCGGGGAAATGTCACGCATTGAGTACCGGAGTCCTGTTAGCCCGCTATAGCCCGGTTTACCGGAGTCCTGCTAGCCCAGTGCTACAGCCCGGACCCACTTGTTGTTGACCGACACGTTCGAAGCTGGGTCATGGATGCCTGTCCCTGTAAGTCTGTGCCACTTTGGGTTTACGACTGGTCATGTTAGCCCGGGCTCCTTATCATATGGATGCTAGCGACACTATCATATACGTGAGCCAAAAGGCGCAAATGGTCCCGGGCAAAGGTAAGGCGACACCCGTGGGGATACCGTGCGTGAGGCCGCAAAGTGATATGAGGTGTTACAGGCTAGATCAATGTGACATCGAGTCGGGGTCCTGGCAAAACCCTGTGTCTTCTATGCTGTTCTTTCCATAGCTTAGATCTTAGCGAGGCGGAGGGGTGCAGGTAGGTAGAAGGCGAAATCTCTGCGCGCACCCTAGTGTTCGAACCTCAAGGGTCTGCCGGAACCCGAAATTCGACAAAGCTGCACGACCACAACACCTGCATACTGTGAGGCACAATCCTTCTTTCTGAATTGTTCGGCCACGAGGAGGAGCACCTCATCTCGCATGGAGTGAACTGCAGATGCCGCTGGTGGAGCCCCATGCGCCCGCACCTCCCCTTGCCATGAGAGTGCTCCCCCGCCGCCGCTCGGCGTGGGTGAGGGGAAAGGAGAGACAGAAGTAACCGAGCAGCATGGGAGCTGCGACCGAGTTGCACAGGGGGTGGAGACCGAGCTGCATAGGGGTGGGGCGGCACCCGAGCACCACGGATGAAGCCCTGGCCGGAGACCGCAACGAGGAGGAGAGAGATCGCCATGACATGATCTGAACCTGGGAGGAGGAGAAGGCGGGGAGGCCCCATGCGATGGAGGGAGAGGAGTTGGCTCGCGCGAGGCCTTGCGGGACCTCGGAAACCAAAAAGTCCCCACAAAGAGCTGACGGTAGCTGGAACTACGTCGGTAGTTCCCCGGAGAGGGAGGGATGATGCAGCACAGCGGCAGTAGGTATTTCCCTCAGTTATGAAACCAAGCTTATCGAACCAGTAGGATAACTAAGTAACACAATGTAAACAGCCCCTGCACACAAATAACAACACCTCACAACCTGACATGTTAAAGGGGTTGTTAATCCCTTTAGGGTAACGGCGCGAGAAATTGGTGCGTGATGGTAACAAGGTTGTAATAGATTGGATAAATAGATCACAAATAAAATAAAGTGCAGCAAAGTATTTTTTGTATTTTTGGTTTAATAGATCTGAAAATAAAAGCAAGGAAAAAGTAGATCACAAAGGCAAATATATGAGAAATAAGACCTGGGGGCCGTAGGTTTCACTAGTGGCTTCTCTCGAGAAAAATAGCAAATAGTGGGTAAACAAATTACTGTTGGGAAATTGATAGAACTTCAAATAATTATAATGATATCTAGTCAATGATCATTACAAAGGTATCACGTCCAAGATTAGTAGACCGACTCCTGCCTGCATCTACTACTACTACTCCACACATCGATCGCTATCCAACATGCATCTAGTGTATTAAGTTCATGGAAAAATGGAGTAATGCAATAAGAAAGATGACATGATGTAGACAAGATCCGTTTATCTATATGGCGGTAGATATAGATCTCGTCTTTTTATCCTTAGTAGCAATGATACATACATGTCGGTTTCCTTTCTGTCACTGGGATCAAGCACCGTAAGATCTAACCCACTACCGGGCACCTCTTCCCATTGCAGGATAAATAGATCGAGTTGGCCAGACAAAACCCAAATATCGGGGAAGAAATATGAGGCTATAAGAGATCATGCATAAAAGAGATCAAAGAAACTCAAATAATTTCATGGATATAAAAACATAGATCTGATCATGAACTCAAAGTTCATCGATCCCAACAAACACACCGCAAAAGAGTTACATCATATGGATCTCCAAGAGACCATTGTATCGAGAATCAAGAGAGAGAGAGATGAAGCCATCTAGCTACTAACTACGGACCCGAAGGTCTACAAAGAACTACTCACGCATCATCGGAGAGGCACCAATGGAAGTGGTGAACCTCTCCATGATGTTGTCTAGATTGGATCTGGTGTTTATGGACTCTGCGGCGGTTGGATGAATATTACGTTGACTCCCTAGGGTTCTAGGATTTTTGGGGTATTTATAGAGCAAAGAGGCGGTCCGGGGGGTAACTGAGGTGGGCACAACCCACTAGGGCGTGCCAGGAGGCACGCCCTGGTGGGTTGTTCCCTCCTCGGGACTCCCCCCAAGTGCAACCAGGGCCCATCTTCTTCTTTTTTGCCCATAAAGAATCACCATAAATTTTCGTGCCATTTGGACTCCGTTTGATATTGATTTCCTGCGATGTAAAAAACATGGAAAAACAGGAACTGGCACTGGGCACTATGTCAATAGGTTAGTACCAAAAATGATATAAAATGACTATAAAATGATTATAAAACATCCAAGATTAATAATAAAACAAGGTGGAACAATCAGAAATTATAGATACGTTGGAGACGTATCAGCATCCCCAAGCTTAACTCCTACTCATCCTCAAGTAGGTAAGTGATAAAAACAGAATTTTTGATGCAGAGTGTTGTTCATCAAGTCATATCATATTTTTTTCTTTATAGCTTGGACATTTGGACTTTTATGTGATTCAAAGCAATAGTCTAGTTTTGACATAATAATTTAGATACTCAAGCATATCAACAAGCAACAATGTCTTTCAAACTATCAATGGTAAAATAAGTTATCCCTAGCCCATCATGCTCAAACATTGTGTTGATACATGAACACGTCACGTGTACCCTCGACGCCGGGGGTGATGCACCGTAGCTCACGTCGAAGGAGACCCGACCGACAGCGCGATACGCAAGACAGTCGGCGGGCGCTTTTGTAGACCCGAAGCCCCGCTTGCCCGGGAGGGACCCCGTCAGGGCTTGCGGCGGCTATGGGCTGCTCCAGGTCAATTCACTCGCCCCTAGAGCCTCGTGGATCCGCAGCCCTCCAGCATGAAGAACTAGTGAAGAACGAGAAGAAAGATACAAGGGAGAGATAAAAAGTAGATGAACACGAAAAAGTAGTAGATTGATTTGTTCGATTGTGTGTTGTTTCAATCGGCCGTCACCCCCAGCATATATAAGAGGCGGCTGGACTTCCCGTACAAGCAAAGGATTCATCTAGGTTTTCCTTACAAGAAAATTACATTAATTCACGTCCAGAAACCCTAGTCAAATTCGGATTGGTTTTATCCGAACTTTCCAAAACTGTTCGGTTTAAACTGGCTGTACCTTGCGGGTCCTTTTTGTGGTGGTAAACGATCTCGGATGGAAACAAGTCCAAAAGCAATCTTGACCATTTCGACGAGACGAACAACTTTCATGTTGAACGTTTTTTTTCATAAGAGGTCATCTCGAGGGTCAAATCTCTCGCGCAAAACAGCTAATTATTCACGCAGCTCATCAGACATACCCACATATGTATCTGGTTTTGGGCGTCATATTTTGCTCACTAGAGGGTCGCGCTGTGCGCGCTCTAACTTTTGCAGACGACCTCGGATTGGGATGGTATTTATATCAAAATCGATCGTTTTGACAAGACGCACAAGTTCCATGTAGAACACTTTTCCACCCAAGATCATCTGAATAACCTTTTGAGTCCATCTTCAACTTCTCGTTCGATTGACTATCACAGCCTCCACCCCGGCAAGCTTTCCATGCCGGCATGGTTTCTACCCGGCAAGCTTTCACACCGGCAAGGTTTCTACCCCGGCAAGGATTCCTCCCCGGCAAGGTTTCACCCCCGGCAAGATTTCACACCGGCAGGCTTCCACACATGAACGAGCTTTTTGCGCCGGCAAGCTTTCCACGCCGGCAAGCCTTCACACACCGGCAAGGTTTTACCTCGGCAAAGTTTTCTCCCCGACATGCTGCTTTATGATCGTGCCACTTTTGTGCGTCAACACATGCCCCCCTGTTTTCTGGCAGAGCTTGCGTGCCAGAAAATATTTCTTTTAAGCACGATGTCAACACTCCATCGGCTATGCATGCTGAGGACGATAATATTTTATCGGCCATATGCTCAGGGTTGTTGTTGCTTGGGTGGAGCCTCTTCATATAACAGATGTCACGAATGCCTTCAGGTAAGTTTCTCATGTCAATCCTAACTGGGCCTTTATCCAAATAATCCATGGGGAGAGGAGAACCGTTCGGTGATACTAGCTGTCGAATAATTATGTCCATGCTCCTTGTCGGGGATTTGGTGCGACATATGCCAATGGATGGCTTATCATGGTGGGGGCGAGTAGAACGTCGCCGGTGCCTGGAAACGGGATGAGGCGAAGACATGCACGCCGGCGAATCTTACCCAGCTTCAGGGCTCTCCGGGGAGATAATACCCCAACTGCTGCTCTGCAGGGTCTCCGCATGATCACTACGGCCAAGTGTTTACGTGGTTGCTCCTTGAGCTGTTTCTTAGAGGAAGGAGAGGGCAAGGCTAGCTCTCCCCTTCTATCTGGTATGGTCTAGAGCTACTGGGTTTTCCAACCCTTTGCATGGGTGCCCTGGGGGGTTTATATAGGCCTACCCCCCAGGGGTACGATGGTAATTCGACTGGGCACGGGCCCAACCATCAGTGCCTTTGGCCTCTGATTTCTCCGCCAACTGCTGGGGCCCGCCGATTGGTGGGCCCCGCCGACTGGTCTGGTACGGAGCCGATAGGCCGCGTCCGCCGCGGGCGGGTCTTGCCGGCTGCTGATTACTGTAGCCGTGCTTCTGATGACGCGGGCTTGGTCATGGGGTCGTGGCAACAGTCCCGCCGCCTGGCGGGTGATCACTATTGCCACTCCCCATCAAATCTTGATTAATGGTGCATGGGGCCCAGGAGAGGGCTCGGCCGACTCCCCGAGCCGACTCCCGACGGATCCGACTGGCGGTCCTCTCGCCGTCTCCTAGGGTCTCACTGACTGGTGGGACCTGCTGCTTCCGGGCCGTGCAGACAAGATGTCGTGGGTGCAGGACTTGGTACTGTGGTGCTGATGTCAGGGCCGGCAGGGCAAGAGTGCCACACCGCACGGAGATCTTCCCGAGTATGGCGTGTTGTGGCCATGCCTGCCCTTGGTAAGGGGTAGGAGTGGGCTTCAGTGTAGCCACGCCCCTGCCCCGTCCCCTTCGATGAGGTCATGGGTTTGTTGGAGTTGCCGGCCGACTCCCCAAAGACGGCTTCTCTGGAAGTCGTCCTTGGGACTCGGCCGTGAGCGGGCAGTCGGCCGCCCTGCCGTCGACTCCTCAGGAGGCGGCTCTTCGCCCTGGGGTCTTGAGGGGCGCAGCCTGCCCCGATGTCTTGAAAGGTTATGGGACTCGGGTTGGCCTACCTGTAGCCCATTACTCCGACAGTAGTCCTCGAAGCTGGTGAGGCGCCGCGGACGATCGGCCGAGAAGCCTCAGCAGTTTCTCTTTCCGGGTGCTCAACACACGGTCTTTGATTGACTTCTGTCGGAGCCGTCTAGAAGGAGTCGGACTTGCTCAACTCGGACTCACTCCATTCCGACTTGCTCAGTATTTCGAACGTCGCGACGAGATTTTAAGTGGCGTGCTAGCTAAGCTTCCAGGCCGCCGCCCTCTCTTGGCCTGTCACGCGAGGGCACGTGGCCAGGCCGTCCTGCCAGCCTACGCGTGCGACGGGACAGGCCCATAGGCGGGGCCCGCCACTACCGTGCCTCGGCGCACGAGCGGATCCACTACGGCCCCGGTGGATGGTTGGGATTCCCGTGGAGTTACTGCGCGCAGTAACTTTACGTGGATCGTGGGGGTCGTGGGGTTGTGGGCGTAGTAAATTCCCACGTCCGCCCCCTCGGCTTCGCAGCCCACAGGGCTATAAGTAGGGGGAAGAGGGGGGCACGCGCGCCCCTCCTTCCCACTACTCCTCGTTCTCTTCCTCCTTGCTGCTCCTCACTCTCCTCCTTCCTCTTCTCTTCTTCGCTCCGCCGCAGGCCCAAGCTCCGGCGAACGCTGCGGCGATAACTCGCGATGAGTTCTTCCTCCGCTGCCGCGCCTCCCCCAGTGCGCTCCGGCACCTGGGACGGTTCCGAAGTTCATGAAGACCACATTGAGTTCCTCCGCCGGACCCGTCGGCTTCCCGGCGAGGATCGCGTGCATGTGTGTCTTGTGCCAGAGGGGGAGATTTCCCCCGCACCGCAGGAGGGCGAGTGGGTCATCTTCCGCTCGCACTGCCTGCGCGGGCTGGGGCTGCAGGCGAGCAGTTTTTTTCGGTCCTTCCTGGAGTTCTACGGTCTCCAGCCGCACCACCTCACCCCCAACGCAGTGGTGCCGCTGTCCGCCTTCGTGGCCCTGTGCGAAGGCTTCCTCGGAGTCCTTCCCACCCTCGAGCTCTAGGGGGAGTTCTTCTTCTCCAAGCTCGGCACCCAGGCCGCGGGCGTGCCGGCTCAGTGCGGCGCCTTCATCGTCGTGCGAAGGTCGGAGGCCGACAATCCCTTCCCCTCCATCTCACTGATAAAGTCGGTGAAGATGTGGCAGAGATCCTACTTCTACGCCAGGAACGTCGCCACGAGGGGCGACTGGGTCAACCTGCCGGCTTTTGAAGCCGGCCGGCCGGCTGGGAGACTGCCCAACTGGTCGTACCGGGCCATGTCGCTGACACCTGCGGGAGCCGGCGCCATCACGCGACTCCGAGTGCTGACGCAGTCGGAGGGTCTGACTGGTCCGGCCCTGCTAGCCGCCTTCGTCTCGCGCCAAGTTCTCCCACTCGAAGGCCGCCCTCACATGATATGCCAGATGAGCGGGCACCGCGACCCGAGTCGGATGTGCACCAAGGACATGCCTCATGAAGAGGTGGCCTTCATGGTGAACTACCTCTCGGACAGTAGGCTCCTGGAGGACTGGCGATTCGGCAAGGAGCCGTACTCCCGCACCAACCCCCCGCCCGTGGTGAGTCGCCTTTCTTTTCTTTCTTTAGATTGTCTTCTTCTTGCCGAGTTTTGTTTTGACCAGTCGGCTTTGGTTAGAATCCCCTTATTCATCCACCAGCCGGCACCTCGGGGCCGTCCCGTGAGTTCCTCGCCGACCGGGCGGAGAGCGACATCGACGACCCCAATCTGGGGGCGGCGGCTCTAGAAGACGACGCTGAGGGAGGAGGAGGGACAGCAAGCGACTTCAGGCCTTCGGCTACCTTCGCCGACCGGCCTGAAGACAACGCTGAGGGAGAAGTCGCCCCTCGCCATCAGCCAGGAGCCAGCCAGCCTGGCGCGGGCTCTTCGGTCGCGCTGGGCACTCCAGGCGGCAGGAAGAAGCGCAGGGCCGTGCCGACCTTGTTCGGTAGTCGGCCGAAGAAGCCCAAGGGCTCGGCTGCGACGACCCGGTGGGATGAGGCAGCCGCAAAGGCCATTCGCTTCCGTAAGGAAGTGAAGAAGCCGCCGTTGGTCTCCGCGTAAGTATTCTGTCTTCAAAGTTTATTCTTTCTTCGTGATTTGTCTGAGTCTCTGCTTGCCCCTCTTGCTTCAGGGCTCCCTCTCTCTTGAGCGGGTTGCTGCCGCCTCCGTCATGGGGTCAACAGAGATGTCTGCCACCACTCGGCGGACTGACCCCGCTGCTGACCTCCAGGAGGCGACGGAGCGGAATGCATAGGAGAAGCGCAACGAATAAGAGGCCCTCCGCCTGGAGAAGGCGGAGGTCGACAGGGCGGAGGCCTCCGCTAAGAAAAAACTAGCGGAGGCCGAAGCCGCCGCCGCGGCGAAGCAGCGGGCTGAGGAAGCCGCACGCCACCAGTCGGCAGTGCTCGTCACCCCGTTGAACTCTGCGCCGCCGCCTCCGGAGTTCATGGGGCCAACTGGAGAAGCCGGCAGGGAGAACCCCGTCGAGGAGAGGGAAGGCGGCGACCCCTCTACTCCGGACGCGAACGTTCCGCCGCCGCCTGCGCCGCCGTCTGAAGGCGCGCAAGGCAAGCAGCCAGCGGACCCTCCGGTGCCGCCGACCGAAGACGAGGCCGTGGCGAGGCTACTCCTCCAAGTCGGCTCGCCAACGCGCCGTCGTCTGGAGAAGGCGACTTCGGCACCCCGCCCCCTGGAAGCAGGCACCGCCAGCTCGGCGGCCCCAGACGCCGAAGCGACGAGCGCCGCACCTATTGGGTGGGTGCGAGGAGGCGGCATAGGGCCGCTGAACCGGGCGCTCCTGGACGTCCAGGCGAAGCTCCGTGCTGAGGGCGACACTCTCCAGAGTTGCACCAAGGCGTTCCTAGCGTCGCGGGCAGCCGTCCGGCTATGTTTTTTTCCTTTGGTCTTTGTTTTCTTGTTCCTCTCTGTGGGGGCGCGCCAGCGCACCCACTGGGTGTAGTCCCCGAGTTTCGGGCCGGCTGCTGAGCAGGCGGCCCGGAACTCCAATTGATGAACTTCTGGGTACTAACTTTGTCTGAAATGCTTGTCGCAGGATTACCACAACCTCCATGTCACTACCTTCAATCGTAATGTTGAAGAGCCGGGAAAGCGGACCGCCGACTTGGCGGAGAGCCGGAGTAAGTCCTCTTTTTTTTCTGCGGGGGCGCGCTAGTGCACCCGCGGGCTGTAGTCCCCGAGATTCAGGCCGACCGCTGAGCAGTCGGGCCGGATCTCCCCGGCGACCTACTTTATTGACGACTGTTATCTTTCTTCCTTTTCTTCAGGAGCCAACGCTGCTCTTCAACAGCAGCTGAGCGAAGCCAACTCCGCCCTGCGCGCCAAAGGGGAGGAGTGCAGCAGGCTCGCCACAAAGTGCGATCTGCTGGCCACTCAGTTGGCAGAGCAGAAGGAGATGCTTGTGAAGTCATAGAGGGAGGCGGAGGAGACGGAAACTGCCCTCTTGGCCGAGTTCGCGAGCGAGCGCTCCTCCTGGTCTAACAAGGAGGCACTGCTATCCTCCGGCTTCCACGAGATTGAAGACATGGTTGATGGTGAGTCTTTTTATTTTCTTTCTTCGAGCTGCCGATTTAAATCGTGCCGACTCCTGGTTTTTGACTAGCTTCCTCGTTTCTTCGCATCTTTGCAGACTTCTTCCCTGGGCAGTCGCAGGCCGCCATCCAAGCCATCGAGGCCGACCGTGAAATTCGGAGGGCGAAGGGCGCAGAGATCGCCACTAATGACCCCCAAACTCTCGACGAGCACATCCTGAGCATCGAGGCTCGCCTTCGGCCAGCTCACCGGATGCTGCGCCGGCTTCAGCGCGTCGGTGCCCAGGCGATTGCCGCCTTTTGGCCGGATATGCAGGCTCCATGCACCCCCAGCCTGACGGCCAATTGGCTGGAGGTCGCGGCTGGTCGTCTTGAGGCCTGGAAGGGCTCTTCGGCCCGGGCTGGAGCGCTCCGAGCCTTGGAGTTCGTCAAGGCGTGGTACCCGGGGCTGGATCTAGACCGGTTGGCCACGCTTCGGTCGGAGGCCCAACCGGAGCTGGCGGCTGCGGAAGATGCCCTTGTTAAACATGCTGCGGCGATCGCCGAGTACACCGACACCAGTATCTTCATCCCCGAGCGGTCTGAGGACGACGAGGAGGTACCGCCAGAGTGGTTTGGGATGAACCCAGACTACGGCGAAGACTCGGCGGAGGGGATTGGCTCCAGTGTCGAGGAGGAGGACGAGGCGGAGGATGGAGGCGAGGCAGAGGCACCAGAAGACGGAGCAGACGGCCAGCCTCAACCCGACCGCGCCTCTAGCAACGAGCCGCGTGCGACCGAGTCGACTGCCGCCAGAGGTGATCAAGACGAGACTAGCCAGCCGGCTGCCCTGACGCCTGACGCTGGCGCCTCCTCCGACCCTCTGAATCCGTCTGCTGCCTCCTAAGTTGCCGCTGTATCTTTTATTTTATCTGCTTCATTAGTCTTTGAAGAACTTGTTAATTCACACAATTCCACCCGCGGGGTGTATCTTGAACCTCTACTCGACAATTCGGCCAAGGGCCTATGTTATGTAAATATATATATCTATATTTTCTTGCTCATTGTTCTTTTGGCTTTTTTCCTTTGCCGCTTTCTCTTAGTTGCCTGCCTTGCCAATCGGACAGCCGCTCTGCGGACTGTTGCTGGATCAAGTGCTAGGCTACTTTGGGAAAGCAAGTACTTAGACGATTTCAAGATTTTTTTTTGAGCAAGTTGGATAGGAAGCGGCAGTTCGACTATCCGAGAATCGGTTTGTGAGAAAGGCTGGAAGCCGTCTTGAACTATGTTTTATGCTTTGAGTCCTTAGCCATTTCATGCGAATGCCCATTCTACCTTACTGTTGCCCATCGTACAGTCGCTCTGCGAGCTGCGGCTTCTGACAGGAGACGGTTTGGGCGTTTACACACTACTTGTCCAACTTTAGGAAGCATTTCATAGTGCAAGGCGGCAAGTCCCCAGGCCAATCTATCGAGCCTGGTGCCAAACGGCATAAAAAGGAGTAACATACTTGCAGTCATAATTTTTATCATACGGACAAAAGAGGGCAGTCCCCGAGCTCGCCTCGGGGGGTTCGAAGTCTTGGTTCTTTAATACAAAAGTAGCGTGGTACATACTGCATCAGCTGTAAAACCTTTGGAGGAGATTTGCATTCCATGGCCGCTCTGTCTCCTTGCCGGAGTCGTCCCTCTTGCGTGCTTGGGGCTTCTGAGCGTCGATCAGGTAGTAGGAATCGTTGCCTAGTACTTTGCTGATGATGAAAGGGCCTTCCCAAGGCGCCGACAACTTGTGTTGGGCGGCTATTTGCTGGATCAGCCGGAGCACAAGGTCGCCTTCTTGGAAAGATCTTGGCCCGACCTTCCTGTTGTGGTACCGGCGCAGGTTCTGCTGGTAGATGCTGGACCGGCTGAGTGCCAACAGCCGGCCCTCTTCCAGCAGATCGACGCTGTCTTGTCGTGCTTCTTCTGCTTCCTCCTTGGTGTACATGGTGACTCGTGGGGAGTCGAACTCTATGTCCGTTGGGATGATGGCTTCGCACCATGGACGAGGAAGAAGGGCGTGAAGCCAGTTGACTTGTTTGGAGTCGTGCACAGACATCAGAGGACGGCTGGCAACTCGTCAAGCTAACAGCCAGCCGAGTGCTCCAGAGGCTCGATCAACCGAGGCTTGATGCCGGACACGATGATGCCGTTTGCTCGCTTCACTTGGGCGTTTGACTGCGGGTGGGCGACGGATGCTAGGTCTAGTCGGATGCCCTGTGTTGCGCAGAAACGGGCCAAGGCGCCTTTGGCAAAATTTGTGCCGTTGTTGGTGATGATGTTGTGTGGTATGCCGTACCGAATTGTGATATCGGTGATGAAAGTCACGGCAGTCGGACCGTTCAGTTTCTTAATTGGCTTCGCTTCTATCTACTTGGTGAACTTGTCCACTACGACAAGTAGGTGAGTTAAACCACCTCGTGCTGTTTTGAATGGTCCCACCATGTCTAGACCCCAAACTGCGAAAGGCCAGGCAATGTGGATGGTCTTGAGCGCAGAAGCCGGCTGGTGCGGCTTGGAGCTGAACTTTTGGCATCCTTTGCATTTTCGGACCAACTCCTTGGCCTCTTCCAAGGCAGTCGGCCAGAAGAAACCATGCCGAAAGGCTTTGGCGACGAGTGCTCTTGAAGCCGCATGGTGGCCGCATTCGCCTTGATGGATGTCTTTGAGAATCGCTTGGCCTTGCTCTGGCTCTACGCAATGCTGGTAGACACCAGTGACGCTGCGCCTGACCAGCTCTCTGTTGACTATGGTATAGGCTGCCGCCCGACGTTGTACTTGCCGAGTTGAGGTCTCATCAGTTGGTAGCTCTTTGTTCAGCAGGAATTTCAGGATGGGCTGGGCCCATGAGGGTGCTGCTATTTCTTCGACTACCAGAACTGCGACTTGGACGAGAGCGGCTGGGCTGGGAGGCGGCGGGTTGGAGTCAATAGCCGCTTGCTGGGTTGATGAAGTCCCCAGGCCGACTGGCGCGGTCCTTGGGCCGAGTTCTGGAATCTTCGAGTCCACCACCGCAGTCCCCGGGCCGCGTTCCGCAGTCCCTGGGCTAGGCTCGACTGTGGCGGCTCCGGAGTCATCTACCGAGATCCTCGTGCCGCCTGCCGGGGCTCTGGAGTCAGATCCGACGTCTTCGGGAGGAGCCGGTATGAAGATGGAGTCTGATTCTGGCGAGGGCTTGACGGATGGCTTGAGAAGGCGTTGAAGGGCGACACCAGATGGTATTGCTTGGCGGGTAGAGCCGATTCGTGCCAATGCATCTGCTTGGTCGTTGTCATTCCTTGGTACATGAAGGAACTCGCATCCTTCAAAATACCCGCTGAGTTGTTGCATGAGGAAACGGTAGCTCGCCATGTTTGCATCTTTCGCGTCCTAGTCGCCGGATGATTGCTGGACCACTAAGTCCGAGTCACCATAACACAAGATCCGGCAGATGCCAAGCTCTTTGGCAAGCCGGAGCCCGTGAATGAGCGCCTCGTACTCGCAGATGTTATTGGAGGCGGCAAAGTGGATTTGCAGCGCATACTTGAGCTTGTCGCCTTTGGGAGAGGTGAGGACGACGCCGGCTCCCAAGCCAGTGCGCATCTTGGAGCCGTCGAAATGCATCCGCCAATGGGTAGAATCAGGTGCTGGAGGCAGGGTACTGGGTCTCGGCCCAGTCGACGAGGAAGTCGGCCAGTGCTTGTGATTTGATAGCGGTGCAAGGCTGGTAGTAGATGGTGTAAGGAGCCAGCTCTATGGCCCACTTGGCCACTCGACCAGAAGCATCTCGGCTACCGATGATCTCGGCAAGTGGGGCCGTGCAGACCACCGTGATTGGATGCTCTTGAAAGTAAGGCTTCAATTTCTTGGCAGCAAAGTGTACGCCATAGCACATCTTCTGGTAGTGGGGGTAGTTCTGCTTGGAGGTCGACAGTACCTCGCTCAGGTAATATACTGGTCTCTGGACAGGCAGCGCCTTGCCTTCCTCCTTGCGCTCCACTACAATGACTGTGCTGACTACCCGGCTGGTGGCAGCGATGTACAGGAGCATAGGTTCCTTGGGAGTCAGAGCCACCAGGATAGGCGGAGTAGTCAACATCTTCTTCAACTGGTGAAAAGCTTTGTCCGCCTTATGGTTCCACTCGAAAAAAGTGGTCTTCTTCATGAGTTGGTATAAGGGGAGAGCTTTCTCGCCCAGCTGACTGATGAATCGGCTGATGGACGCTAAGCAGCCGGTGAACTTCTGCACATCTAGCAGTTGGCTGGGTACCTCCATTCTCTCGATGGCCTTGATTTTCACTGGGTTGCATTCTGTGCCACGTTCAGAGACCAGGAAACCTAGCAGCTGGCCGGCTGGTACTCCGAAGACACACTTCTCGGGGTTGAGCTTGATCTGGAACTGGCGCAGGTTCTCAAAGGTCTCCTTGAGGTCTTCCAGCAGTGTTCCACGCTTTTCCGTTTTCACCACTACATCATCCATGTAGACGTGGGCGTTCCTGCCGAGCTGCTTGAGGAGACACTTTTGCATGCAACGCTGAAAGGTGGCGCCGGCATTCCTCAAGCCAAACGTCATGGTGAGGTAGCAGAATGCTCCAAACGGCATGATGAAGGCGGTCTTCAATCTGTCAGCCGGGTTCAGCTTGATCTGGTGATATCCTGAGTATGCATCCAAGAAACTCAACAACTCGCATCCGGTTGTGGAGTCTGTCACCTGGTCGATTCTTGGTAGAGCAAATGGGTCCCTGGGGCAGGCCTTGTTGAGCCTCGTGTAGTCAATACACATTTGCCATTGGTTGTTCTTCTTTAGTACCAGGACCGGATTTGCCAGCCACTCCGGGAAGAAAACTTCCATAATGAAGCCGGCTGCTAGGAGTCGGGCTATCTCTTCTCTGACAACTCTTCTCTTTTCTTCTGATAAGCGGCGCAGGGGCTGCCTGACCGGCTTTGCATCAGATCGGACATGTAACTTGTGCTCGGCGAAATCCGTCAGTACACCTGGCATGTCTTTGGGGGACCATGCGAAGATGTCCCGATTCTCATGGAGGAAATAGACGAGCTCGCCTTCCTATTTGCTGTCGAGGTTTGCACCTACGACGGCGTACCTCTCTGGGTGCTCCGGATCCAAGGGTATCTTCTTTGTCTCTTTGGCCGGCTTGAACGAACCCTCAGCCTCCGACTCTTTTGGGCTGGGCGATACCTCAGGCTGCTTGCCAGCCATCGCCACAACTCGCTCAAGGAGCCACTTCTCAGCCGCGATTACCAGGGACTCGGCTAGCCGACTGCTCTCAGCTGCGCAAGCAGACGACTTCCAGTAGTCGCCTGCCACAGTCAGAATTCCCCTGGAACTGGGCATCTTCATCTTGAGGTAAGCGTAGTGGGGGACCGTCATGAACTTGGCCAAGGCGGGTCGGCCAAGTAGCGCATGGTATGGGCTCTCAAGGTCCACCACCTCAAACCAAACAGACTCTCTTCGGAAGTGATCTTTGTCCCCAAAGAGGACGTCCATCAGGATCTTGCCAATCGGCGAGCAGGAAAGCCCAGGTACAATGCCGTGGAACACTGTACGGCTGCTCTGAAGCTGTCTTGGCTTGATTCCTAACTTCTCCATGGTATCCTTGTACAGGATATTGATGATGCTACCCCCGTCTATCAGAACTCGCGAGAAACGTGCAGCCCGTTTGTCTGTAGCAAAGGTGGCGTTCAGGACCAAGGTGTAGGAGCCTGGACTCGGCATCACTTCTGGGTGGTCAGCCCTGCTCCAGCTGATGGGCTTCTCAGACCAGTGCATGAACTCTGGCGTCTCTGAGGCTACTGCGTTCACCTCTTGTCACTGTAGCCGCCTGCTGCGTCGATCATCAGCCATACTGGTGAACACCACCTAGGCTCTGTGTTCTTCAGGGTATTCGTCTTGTACTACACCTACTGGCTTGACTGCCGGCTGCTGGGGCGGAGGCGGAGGCGGCTGCCCAGCAGGCGGGGGTGGCAGGAGGCCGTCTCCCTTGGCGATCCTGGTGAGCCAGTGGCACTTCCGGGTGGTGTGATTCGATGGCTTTGCGCTGCTGTGGAACTTGCAAGGTCCATCCAAGGTCTGCTCATAGGAGAAGGCCGGCAACCAGTTAGGCTTGCCGCCTTTCTGTCGCTTGGGCGGAGGCTGCTCTTCTAGCTGTTGGGCTTCAACGGTCGCGACCTGTCAGCTGCTGGAAGTTGACTGCGGGGCCTTGCGCTTGTTGTCACCCTGCTGTTGTCACCGGCCGGCATCTGCCGCCGGAGTTCTTGGAGCTCGAGGAGCCACTTTGCCAGTTGTGCTGATTTGAATTTCCGCCTTCATGGAGGAGTCGGCCATGGCGTACTTGTCCGCTATGATCAGCAGCTCATCAAGGGTTTCTGGCTCGTCGCGGAGGAGCTTGTGCTTGAGGAGGGTGCCTTCTCGGCACTCGGCTGTGAAGTACTCGATGGCCTGCACCTCGTGCATGCCCTCGTAGGAGTTCCAGAGCTCAGCCCAATGCGTGAGGTAGTTGCGAGTCGACTCGTCAGGACCTTGCACGCACAAGGAGAGCTGGCAAGGCTTGGGAGGACGCTTGTACGTGCTGTTGAAGTTGCGGACGAATGCTTCGGTGAAGTCGACCCAGCTGTTAATGCTGCGGAGCTTTAGGCTGTTCAGCCATGTCCGGGCCGTGCCCTGGAGCATGAGCAGAACGTACTTTACGGCGACACGCTTGTTGCCGTTTGCTATGCTGACAGCCATAGAGTAGTCGACTAGCCAGTCTTCCGGCTTCACGGAGCCGGTATACTTGGGCGTGTCTCTTGGGAGCGTGAACCCTCTGGGAAAGGGCTCGTCCCGAATGCGGGGCCCAAAACAAGGCGGACCCAGCTCATCTTCTTCTTCCAGCGCCAGGGACCGGTGAAGTCGGTCGATGCGGTGGCGGGCGTCATGCTCTCCAACTCCCTCTCGGCGGCCAAGGCGGTCACCGAGAGTCGGATGGTCAACAGGCGGCGGGGAGACTCGCCTCTCCTTACAGGGAGGGGGAGGCGGACAGTCGTCCCGTCGTTCCACTACTCTCAGGCGGCCATCTCGGTCGCGCTCTATGGTAATGCGAGTCTGACTATGGCTGACAGCCGGCTCTTTGTCATTTCTTCCTCGGGCGCCGCCATTCGGCGTCCGAGATGTCGCGCCTTGATCTCGGTGCGGGTCGTCGTTTGGCCGCTGCGGCACCTCCGTGTGGCAGCCGACCTAGTTCTGCGCGGCGGCCGTGTCGAGGAGCCGCTGGACTCGCTCCATCATGAGGCGGCGCTCTTCGCCCTCAAAATTGTCCAACTCATCCACCGCTGCCTGAGCGGCTCGAATGTTCTCCGCAGGCGTAGCATACACAGGGCGGCTTGCCCCAAACAGGTCGGCGATGGCTACGCCGCGCTGCTGGACCGCGCCAAGGCGGCTGGGCCCCGCTGGGGCCGGCGAGCTGCCAACAGCGTGATCCATCTCTCGCTGGTAAGCTTCTGACAAGCGTCTCATGCTGGCCAGCTTCTTCGTGCCTTCAACGAGCTGAAGGCGGCGCGCTTCTAACGTCTCTGCGTCAGCATCTTCCGGAATGGGCGCAGTTAGGTCTTGCAGCACCGCACCGAGTGAGTCGGGCGCTCCTCCGCCAAGGAACTCGTCATGACTGATGACTAGCACCTCAGTGACGGTGCTTCCGTCGCTCTCTGCGTGGGGGAGAGGTCCGTCTTAGACCACCACATTGGTGGGGAACGCGTCGAGCGACGCGGTGTCGGAGTCGACCAGCATCGGGTCGGTGGAGCCTACGGACTCCAAGTCTATGGCAGGCCCGCCAGAAACATGGAGTTGATCGAGGAGGCCCACAAGGAGGTTCTCGGGGCCGCCCGTGCCTGCGTCGGACGCAGGTTCGTCGGAGAGGCGGACCTCGCCGACAAGTTCGGCCAAGGAGCCGGCTGCGCAGGCGATCTCAACGCCGCGCAGCGCATCGATGCAAGCTTCGTCTGGCGTGCCTGGCTAGCTGCGCTCGCCAGGGAGGAAAAGGGTTCCCGTCCAGAACAGATCTCCGGACGGCGGTGCACCAGGCCCCACGGTGGCGCCAAATGTCGGGGGTTTGGTGTGAGATATGCCAACGGATGGCTTATCATGGTGGGGGCGAGTAGAACGTCGCCGGTGCCTGGAAACGGGATGAGGCGAAGACATGCACGCCGGCGAATCTTACCCAGCTTCAGGGCTCTCCGGGGAGATAATACCCCTACTGCTGCTCTACGGGGTCTCCGCATGATCACTACGGCCAAGTGTTTACACGGTTGCTCCTTGAGCTGTTTCTTAGAGGCAGGAGAGGGAAAGGCTAGCTCTCCCCTTCTATCTGGTATGGTCTAGAGCTACTGGGTTTTCCAACCCTTTGCATGGGTGCCCTGGGGGGTTTATATAGGCCTACCCCCCAGGGGTACAATGGTAATTCGACTGGGCACGGGCCCAGCCGTCAGTGCCTCTGGCCTCCGATTTCTCCGCCGACTGCTGGGGCCCGCCGATTGGTGGGCCCCGCCGACTGGTCTGGTACGGAGCCGACAGGCCGCATCCGCCGCGGGCGGGTCTTGTCGGCTGCTGATTACTGTAGCCGTGCTTCTGATGACGCGGGCTTGGTCATGGGGTCGTGGCAAGAGTCCCGCCGCCTGGCGGGCGATCACTATTGCCACTCCCCATCACATCTTGATTAATGGTGCATGGGGCCCAAGAGAGGGCTCGGCCAACTCCCCGAGCCGACTCCCGACGGATCCAACTGGCGGTCCTCTCGCCGTCTCCTAGGGTCTCACTGACTGGTGGGACCTGCTGCTTCCGGGCTGTGCAAACAAGCTGTCGTGGGCGCAGGACTTGGTACTATGGTGCTGATGTCAGGGCCGGCAGGGCAACAGTGCCACGCCGCATGAAGATCTTCCCGAGTACGGCGTGCTGTGGCCATGCCTGCCCATGATAAGGGGTAGGAGTGGGCTTCACTGTAGCCACGCCCCTGCCCCGTCCCCTTCGATGAGGTCATGGGTTTGTTGGAGTCGCCGACCGACTCCCCAAAGCTAGCTTCTCTGGAAGTCGTCCCTGGGACTCGGCCGTGAGCGGGCAGTCGGCCGCCCCATCGTCGACTCCTCAGGAGGCGGCTCTTCGCCCTGGGGTCTTGAGGGGTGCAGCCTTCCCCGATGTCTTGAAAGGTTACGGGACTCGGGTTGGCCTACCCGTGGCCCATTACTCCGACACTCCTCAAAGGAACCATCAACTATTCTGTGACTCAACTCATTATTGATCAAAATGCTCCGTCAAGCCTCCGCCGAACAACGTCTGTCTCAGAACTTGGATCATGCAGATAAGAGATATTTTCTCCAGCCGGCCATATGACTCGCACTAGATCCGTCAGTGGCCGAGTCAACTCTAGAGTCAGCTGTAACTCCTCTTGGACCGACTTTAATAGTAAGTCGGTTGTGAACTTGCCCTACACAAGTCGACCACACAAAGCATCAGTTGTAATAACCAGATGTGTATTGCACTAACGCGTTTGGCGAGTCAACAAGTTCAACATTTGTGTGATTCATCAATGCATATAAAGATGACATCTGTTGGACAGTTGGCAATGAATCATTGTGAACCTCTATTTACGCAACCCTGTAGTGACTAGAAGTCCTGTAGCACGAATAGCAAAGCATATTCGGCCTGATCTTCGGTCTCTTGAGTCAACATTACCTCGCTCCCCGAGTCAACAGACCTTTGTTCATTTCGGTGACTCACTTTCTCCGGATCCTGCAATCAACCAACAACAGGAGTCGACAACTTTTGCTGCACTAGACCCTCGTATAGTGACCGAATAATTAGTCGGCCTTCCAGTGTTGGCAAAACTAAGAATTGGCTTTGGGAATATGACATACACCACAACAAACATGATTAGACGGATGCCAGCTTTGTCAACACAATGTACTCTTAGGGCATTATGCAAATATCGGCCAAACGTCTTATCTCATAGGACCTGGATAACCCGTCCACCAAAGTGTGAATAACCGAAATAATTCAGATGTTTCAGCTGGGGATAAGCTCCGGGACGCTGGCTTTGATGGAACGGTCGAAGAACATGGACGATGTGCCGTTTGGAGTCTCGTATAGTGACATGAAAATCGTTGTTTTCGCCTACCGGCTTCACGCTTGTCCTCCCTTACTCCTGCTGGCTTCACAACAGGACCTGGCACATCATTCTCGCCTTGACGGCTTCCCTTGGGGACCCATGCCATATTCCTCTTCTCCAACTCTTTGGCCTTGAGCCGCTTCATCTTTCTTTCTTGCCAATGTGATAAGCCAAGTCAGCATCCCGGCTGTGATTTTGTTTTGTGCACTAGCAACTCTTTCTTGACAATTGGCACCTCTGGCTTGGCCTGTCCAGACTCGATGATTGGGTCCTTGAAAGTTACCCGCTTCACTTCCTTTCCCTTAGTAGCCAACGTAGACCCGGCTAGCTTTTTGTCATCCGGAGTCGGATCTGAAATAGCACACTTGCGGCCATCCTTTTTTACTCGGTACACTTGCTTGACCACGTCCATCTTCTTTGCTGACTCCCAGACTGATTCTTTTTGGTTGAGTCGGTCTTTCACATGTGGTTGTTGAACAAATGATGATCCTCTCGGAGCTGCATAATTTTGGTTATGTGGTTTAGAATATGATGGACGGTGTGCCCTTGATTTATACTTGTTCCATGATTGATCTGAATAATAGACAACATGGGGAGGTATCCATGACATCAGCATTGGTGGCCCAAAAGGAGGATATGGAGTCTGTTTGCTCAACTTCTTCCTTCGCCAATCCCGGTCCTCAAATTTATGCCTTAGGGGTGACTTCGATGCTTTTGTTTCACTCGGCTGATAAGCACTCTTTGCCTCACTTATCTTCTGATATTTTTCTAATAACTGCGCGAAAGTGACTTTCGGCTTTTTACCTTGGTGCTTACCATTGCCTTTGCTTTCTTTAACTGTGCGTGCATCGGTCTTTGAATTTTCTTGTTGCCCCCCGGTGCTAGATGTCGCCATTGTAGCTTTGATGGAATTCCCATCTTCAAGATTGTTGTCGATGCACTTTTTAACCATATCCTTGCTTGAAGACTTGACCCCATCATCATTGGTGTGTACCTGTTGACCTTTAGGTGAATCGGCTTGAGATAGCCGAGTCAACATTTGATCGCCATCAAAACCGATCTGATCCGACTGTTCATATGATCGTGCCTCAACAAACTTCAATCATCTCGATTGTGCGGATTGATGAATCACGTTGTTGTCTTTGATATTCTCTTCAAACAAACATTGCATTTGTTCTTGTCCTGATGGCTCAACATCGTGATCAATTATAATAGGATTAGTCGACGATGCACCAACGATGTGATCACCTATGCCCGGACTGAAGGTACACTGCTCGTCCATTAACTGATACTGTGATACTAGCCCTGAAACAAAACAACCGAGCAGTGCTGGCTTAGCGTCATCCAACTCGGCTATGCATTGATTTTCATCCTCTTTCCTGATGCTTTTGAATCGGCTTCGAAGGACTTTGGACCTGGCTTTATGTTACTGCAACCAAAATAATTACAGAATATACGTCTCATCCGAGACCAAATGTTAGCCAAGCATGAAACAAAAAAAGTTGTCCATATGACTACAAAGTTCAGTTGGCATGACAGGAACAACTTTGGTTTTGATAAGTTGTCACTATTAGCCTCTATGAATGATACCATGTGTTGACTATCATGATTAGTGACAATATCATTCCTAACAAATAGATTACTCATTTCAATTGGTCTTTCAAAATTAATTAGAATCTTACTAATAGGTGCATCAACAATATGATTTTGACCGAATCGAAAATTGAGTAAACTATCTGCTAGGTGTACCTTTGTGAAGACGTTGGAAGGAGAAGATGGTTGCACCACTGGAACAATACATTGCTCCACTTCTGAATAATTCTCCAACGCCTCTTCCTCTTTTTCTGGATCTCGTGCCTCATCACTCAGATTGCCTGAGTATATTTCACTCGAATTGCCCGAGTATATTTCAGTCGGATTGCTCGAGTGGATGTCACTCAGACGCTCTTTGTCAGTTGAACTTTGCTCGACCGCATTTTCTTGGTCTTGATGCTCATTGTTATCTTTAGCACGAAACTCATAGGGTAGCATGTAAGCTCCCTTACATCCAGAAAAATCGAGCACAACCAATTTGTTGTGTTTGTCATTCCTTTGCTCAGCAAAGCTTGCATTTTCTATTTTGGTACACGCGGCAATAGTTGGCTTAATGTACTCGGCTTTAGACGGTGATGCACTCGTCTGGAACAATGCAACGAACTCGGCCTTAAACATCTCAGCGCTCAATCCGGTTTCAACCGAATCCACCGTATTAGCCGAATGAATCCCTTTTTGCTGGTTTGCTTGCAAAGCTTCTTTTTCATCTTGCCTCAAAAGTAGAGAAGGGCCAACATGGTTGCTACATGGAGGAAGGCACTTGACGTATTCTTGCAAATATCCCTCTCCACGCTTCTTCTTGAGTGCTTCGTAGGCCTGTCGATATTCTGCTGGTAATTCCTCAAGGGTAGGTGTAGTAAATTCATTGACTCTATTCCCTGTGAGCTTTGGCTTGATCTTGTCCACTTGGGCCAGATATTTTTCTTTAAACTCAACCCTGCTTGGATTGGCTTGCCCCCCAATACTTTTAGGATCTTTCGGCAATGAATTAATGTTGCCAAAATTTTGCGCTTGTATAGGGGGTGTATAACATGCTGCAATGATAGGTGAAGGCATGTGCATCGTTGTTGAATATTTTCTGTCGACAATTTGATCAATCAGCAACACTTCGTCTTCTTTCAAAACCCTAGCTCTTATTGCCTCATAATCAGGAACCAATCCCTTGTCGTGTTGGTCAAGGCAAATAGCACTAATCTTCTTATTTTGGGCTAAAAATTTTAATGCAGCCAGAGCCACCTCATCTCCTGCAATATTAGGCACATATGCTCCTATCGAATCTCCATTCACTTGGCCATGACCGTGAAGGTGAGCCGAGTCATGAATATTTTTAGTTTCATACGCCACTGAACAATTAATCTGACGAGGTGTAGTATATGACGTTTGAGGATAACCGGCCAAATGGCTAACAGAAGCATGGCCGATTCCCCCATTCATCGGCATGTTTGGGGATGAACCCGCATATTGCGAGTCGGCTACCGATGGATAAAACTTTGAGATGCCCTCCTGTACATGAGGTGTCCTATATTGATCACTTGAACAAATTGTGTTGTTCACCGGCATATTGAAAGATGTTACCGATGCATGAAAGTTCAGATTCATAAGTTGCATGTCACGATTTTGTAAATTCCAAGTTTCTCCAACGGAATAACTAGTCGGCCTTTGCTCATTAGGGCTGGCCGACATCACATGTTCGTTGAAAGATCTAGCAACATCAACATAATGGCTATTTGCATCTACGCAAGGAGATTGATGATACATGTTACCGTTGTAGATTGCAGCCACTTGATGACGCTCTCCTCATAGCAAGAACATGCTGGAGACTGTTCAAAGCTTCGTCCCCAGCGGAGTCGCCAAAAAGTGTGTTGACACACGAACACGTCACCGTGTACCCTCGACGCCGGGGGTGATGCACCGCAGCTCACGTCGAAGGAGACCCGACCGACAGCGCGATACGCAAGACAGTCAGCGGGCGCTTTTGTAGACCCGAAGCCCCGCTTGGCCGGGAGGGACCCCGTCAGGGCTTGCGGCGGCTATGGGCTGCTCCAGGTCGATTCACTCACCCCTAGAGCCTCGTGGATCTGCAGCCCTCCAGCAAGAAGAACTAGCGAAGAACGAGAAGAAAGATACAAGGGAGAGATAAAAAGTAGATGAACATGAAAAAGTAGTAGATTGATTTGTTCGATTGTGTGTTGTTTCAATCGGCCGTCACCCCCAGCATATATAAGAGGCGGCTGGACTTCCCGCACAAGCAAAGAATTCATCTAGGTTTTCCTTACAATAAAATTACATTAATTCACGTCCAGAAACCCTAGTCAAATTCGGATTGGTTTTATCCGAACTTTCCAAAACTGTTTGGTTTAAACTGGCTGTACCTTGCGGGTCCTTTTTGTGGTGGTAAACGATCTCAGATGGAAACTAGTCCAAAAGAAATCTTGACTGTTTCAACGAGACGAACAACTTTCATCTTGAACATTTTTTCATAAGAGGTCATCTCGAGGGTCAAATCTCTCGCGCAAAACAGCTAATTATTCACGCAGCTCATCACACAGACCCACATATGTGTCTGGTTCCGGGCGTCATATTTTGCTCACTGGAGGGTCGCGCTATGCAGGCTCTAACTTTTTCATACGACCTCGGATTGGGATGATATTTATATCAAAATCGATCGTTTTGACGAGACGCACAAGTTCCATGTAGAACACTTTTCCACCCAAGATCATCTAAATAACCTTTTGAGTCCATCTTCAACTTCTCGTTCGATTGACTATCACAGCCTCCACCCCGGCAAGCTTTCCACGCTGGCAAGGTTTCTACCCGGCAAGCTTTCACACAGGCAAGGTTTCACCCCGGCAAGGTTTCTACCCCGGCAAGGATTCCTCCCCGGCAAGGTTTCTACCCCGGCAAGATTTCACACCGGCAAGCTTCCACACATGAACGAGCTTTCTGCGCCGGCAAGCTTTCCACGCTGGCAAGCCTTCACACACCGGCAAGGTTTTACCCCAGCAAAGTTTTCTCCCCGGCATGCTGCTTTATGATCGTGCCACTTTTGAGCGTCAACACATTGATCCATTCATGAAACACACTCGAATATTAACTACACCCAATACTTGAGCACGATCATATTGCCTCCTAGTTGGTGCTTTTTATGAGAGAAGATGGAGACTCAAATTTCAAAATAAAAATTGCATACAGTAAAAGAAAGTCCCTTCGCAAAGGGAAGTAGGGATTTGTAGAGGTGCTAGAGCTCAAAGCAAAAAATTTGAGATAAAACATTTTGGGAGGTGTACCCATCCCACCAACAAAAACGACTTAGAGTTCCGAACACTTTCCATGCTAAATATGCCATAGGCGGTTCCGAAATAGAAAATAAAGTTTATTCCTTTTTCCACCATAACTTTCACTTTCCATGGCTAGCCGTATCCATGGGTGCCCTCCATACCAACACTTTCCAAGGAATTTATTATTTAACAACATAAAGTAAATTCATTTTTGTTTTTGCATTTCAGGACTGGGCATCCCTAATACCTTTGCCTTACTCTCATGCAATGACAAGTGAATAAACACTCATCTTGAGAATAACACATCTAGCATGGAAATTATTAGCCACCCGTTACTATTCCAAGAGCAAAACAAACACACAAAAGAGAAGTTTATTTTGAAAATTAGAGATGGCACATGCAAATTTTCTTAGAACGGCAAAAGAATACCGCGTATAGGTAGATATATTGGACTCATGTGGCAAAACTGGCTTAAAGGATTTTGGATGCACAAGTAGAAGTCATACTTAGTACAAAATGAAGGCTAGCAAAAGATTGGGAAGCGACCAACCAAGAAACGAATAACCTCGTAAGAAAGCATTAAGCATAATTAACACCGAATAATGCACCAGGTAGGATATAATTTGCATTGCATGACTATTGACTTTCGTACTTGCATAGGGAATCACAAACCTTAACACCCATATTCTTACTAGAACACAATTACTCATCAACATAACTCACATATCACATCATCATATCTCAAAACTATTACTAAGAATCAAGTTTGTATTGTCCAATGATCTTCATGACAATTTCTTTACTTTATCCTTATTGGATATCTATCACTTTTGGACTAATTTTCATGAGTTTCTTTTCATAAGCTCAACCAAATATAGGTGAAGATCATGAGCATAACAAATTTTCTTTCTCTCAAAATAATTTAAGTGAAGCAAGAGAGAATTTCTTCAAAATTTTACTAACTCTCAAACAACTCTAAGTGAAGCAAGAGAGCATCTCTTCAAAAATACTAAGCACACCGTGCTCAAAAAGATATAAGTGAAGCACTAGAGCAAGTCCAAGCTCATAAAAGATTTAAGTGAAGCATAGAGAGCAATTCTAACAAGTCATGACATAATTTTGGCTCTCTCAAAAAGGTGTGTCTAGCAAGGATTGATAACTTAAAACACAAAATAAACAAGCAAAGACACATATCATACAAGACGCTCCAAGAAAACACATATCATGTGACGAATAAAATTATAGTCTCAAGTAAAATACTGATAGTTGTTGGAAGAAAGCGGGGATGCCACTCGGGGGCATCCCCAAGCTTAGTTGGTTGCTCATTCTTGGATAATAGCTTGGGATGCCGGGGCATCCCCAAGCTTAGGCTCTTACATGCTTCCTTCATCCATCGTAAGATAACCCAAAACTTGAAAACTTCAATCACACAAAACTCAACAAAACCTTCGTGAGATCCGTTAGTATAAGAATAATAAATCACTACAATAAGTGTTGTATCAAACCAATTCATATTTTGATTTTGCATTATATCTACTATATTCCAACTTTTCTATGGAAAAAACTCATCAAAGAAAACCATAGAGCCATCAAAATAAGCACACAACACAAACAAAACAGAATCTGTCAAAACAGAACAGTCTGTAGCTATCTGACTATCTCGAATACTTCTGTAACTCCAAAAACTCTGAAAAATTAGGATGATCTGAGAAATTAGTGTATTGATATACTGCAAGCGGAATGGGTATTTTATCGCTCTCTGGTAAAAAACTAAAATTAATTTCATGAGCGAAAACTTTCTTTTTTTCCAGCAAGATCAAACAACTATTGCCCAAGAAGATCCTAAAGGCTTTACTTGGCACAAACACTAATTAAAATATAAAAAACACAATCATAACAGTAGCATAATTGTTCTAAAACTCAAGAACAGGAAGCAAAAAGCAAAAAAAAATTATTAATTGGGTTGCCTCCCAACAAGCGCTATAGTTTTACGCCTTAGCTAGGCATAAAGCAAGGATCTAAGTTTTGTCATCTTTGGTTCGAGATCCATAAGATGACCTCATGATTGATTCATAAGGTGGCTTAATTCTAGTTCTAGGAAAGTGTTCCATACCCTTCCTAAAAGGAAATTGGAACTTTATATTGCCTTCTTTCAGATCAATCACGGCACCAATAGTGCGTAAAAACGGTCTACCGAGAATAATTGGACAAGACGGATTGCAATCAATACCAAGAACTATAAAATCTATGGGCACATAATTCCTATTTACAAGAATAAGAACATCATTAATTCTTTCCACATGCTTTTTAATAGTAGAATCCACCAAGTGCAAATTCAAGGAACATTCTTCAAGATTGGTAAGACCAAGCACATCACATAAAGATTTCAGAATTGTAGAAACACTAGCACCCAAGTCACACAAAGAAAAACACTCATAATTTTTACTCTTAACTTTGATAGTAGGTTCCCACTCATCATACAATTTTCTAGGAATTGAAACTTCTAATTCCATTTTTTCTTCAAGAGCTTTCATCATAGCATCAACAATATGTTTAGTAAAAGCTTTATTTTCTTCATAAGCATGGGGTGAATTTATCATGGATTGCAACAAATAAATACAATCAATCAAAGAGCAACTATCATAATTAAAGTCTTTGTAATCCAAAAGAGTGAGTGCATCACTAGCTAAAGTTTTGACCTCTAGTCCCTTTTTCATCATTCTTAACTTTACTAAACAAGGAATCAATAGAAGAAACACCAATCATTTTAAGATCTTCATCACTTTTGCAAGAATAATCACTAGAAAAAGCTTTTTCCAAAAATTCTCTTTTAGATCTAAGCATAGCAGTTCCTTTCTTACTTCCATCCATATAAACATAAAGAGCTTTAATTGATTCATCTAGTTTAGGCACAAAATTTTTCGTCTTGAGATTTTCCACATCCTGAGCAATTCTATCAACACTTCTAGACAAATCATCAATTTTGTTCAACTTTTCTTCTATGGAAGTGTTGAAAACTTTTTGTGTGTTGATAAATTATTTAATATTATTCTCAAGATCACAGGTGATCCTATTATTATTATAAGATTGATTTCCATAGGAATTACCATAATTATTAGAGGAATTACTAGGAAAAGGCCTAGGATTAATATTACCTCTATAAGCATTGTTGTTGAAATTATTTCTAGAGATAAAATTCACATCAATGAAATCACTATTTTGCTCATTCAAAGTAGACAAAGGCATATAATTAAAATAAATAGTAGCACTTTTACTAGCAACCAATTTCATAAGAGCATCAACTTTATCACTCAAAGAAGAAATTTATTCAACTGAATTAACTTTTTTACTAGTAGGAGCTCTTTTGGCATGCCATTGTGAATAATTTTCCATGATATTATCGAGCAATTTGGTGGTTTCACACAAAGTAATTTCCATAAAAGTACCACCCACGGCAGAATCTAAAAGATTACGAGAAACAAAATTCAATCCCACATAAATTTTTTGTATGATCATCCAAAGATTTAACCCATGAGTTGGGCAATTCCTCACCATCATTTTCACCCCTTCCCAAGATTGCGCAACATGCTCATGTTCAAGTTGCTTGAAATTCATGATCTAGGTTCTAAGGGAAATAATTTTTGTAGGAGGAAAATACTTAGTGATAAAAGCATCTTTGCACTTATTCCAAGAATCAATACTCTTACGAGGCAAATAAGAGAACCAAATTTTTTTGCAGAATCACGCAAGGAAAACGGAAATAATTTCATCTTGACCACATCATTGTCCACATCTTTTTTCTTTTGCATATCGCAGAATTCCACGAAGGTAGTAAGATGGGACGCGACATCCTCATTAGGAGTACCAGAAAATTGGTCTTTCATAACAAGATGCAGCAAAGCAGTATTAATATCAGAAGTCTCCGCACTAGAGGCGGGAGGAGCAAATGGAGTGCCAATAAAATCATTATTGTTGGTATTTGAGAAATCACATAATTTGGTGTTCTCTTGAGTCATGATGACTATACAACAAGATTGCACTCAAAAACAGATCTGGCAAGAAAACAGCGATCGGAAAAAGAGAGGCGAATAAAACGGCAAATTTTTGTGAAGTGGGGGAGAGGAAAACGAGAGGCAAATGGCGAATAATGTAAATTGCTAGGAGATGAGATTTGTGATTAGGAACCTGGTTATGTTGAAGATCCTCCCCGGCAACAGCGCCAGAAATTGGCATGGTGACGGGAGACTATCTTGACTTGATCCTCCCCGGCAACAGCGCCGGAAATTCTCCTTGATGGCAGCTGGAACTACATCGGTATTTCCCCGGAGAGGGAGGGATGATGCAGCACAGCGGCGGTAAGTATTTCCCTTGGTTATGAAACCAAGGTTATCGAACCAGTAGGAGAACCAAGCAACACAACATAAATAGCCCCTGCACACAAATAACAACACCTCGCAACCCGACGTGTTAAAGGGGTTGTCAATCCCTTTCGGGTAACGACGCCAGAAATTGGTGGGTGACGGTAAAAAGGTTGTAATAGATTGGATAAATAGATCACAAATAAAATAAAGTGCAGCAAAGTATTTTTGTATTTTTTGGTTTAATAGATCTAAAAATAAAAGCAAGGAAAAAGTAGATCGCAAAGGCAAATATATGACAAATAAGACCCGTGGGCCGTAGGGTTCACTAGTGGCTTCTCTTGACAGAAATAGCAGACGGTGGGCGAACAAATTACTGTTGGGAAATTGATAGAACTTCAAATAATTATGAAGATATCCAGTCAATGATCATTACAAAGGATCACGTCCAAGATTAGTAGACCAACTATTGCCTGCATCTACTACTACTACTCCACACATCGACCGCTATCCAACATGCATCTTGTGTATTAAGTTCATGGAAAAATGGAGTAATACAAGAAGAACGATGACATGATGTAAACAAGATCCATTTATCTATATGGCGGTAGATATAGATCTCGTCTTTTTATCCTTAGTAGCAACGATACATATGTGTTGGTTCCCTTTCTGTCACTGGGATCAAGCACTGTAAGATCGAACCCACTACCGGGCAACTCTTCCCATTGCATGATAAATAGATCGAGTTGGCCAGAACAAACCCAAATATCGGGGAAGAAATATGAGGCTATAAGAGATCATGCATAAAAGAGATCAAAGAAACTCAAATACTTTCATGGATATAAAAACATAGATCTGATTATAAACTCAAAGTTCATCGATCCCAACAAACACACCGCAAAAGAGTTACATCATATGGATCTCCAATAGACCATTGTATTGAGAATCAAGAGAGAGAGATGAAGCCATCTAGCTACTAACTATGGACCTGAAGGTCTATAAAGAACTACTCACGCATCATCGGAGAGGCGCCAATGGAAGTGGTGAACCCCTCCATGATGGTGTCTAGATTGGATCTAGTGTTTCTGGATTCTACGGCGGCTGGATGAATATTTCGTCGACTCCCCTAGGGTTCTAGGATTTTTGAGGTATTTATAGAGCACAGAGGCGGTCTGGGGGTACCCGAGGTGGGCACAACCCACCAGGGCGCGCCAGGAGGCGTGCCCTGGTTGGTTGTCCCCTCCTTGGGACTCCCCCCAGGTGCAACCAGGGCCCATTTGCTTCATTTTGGCCCATAAAAAATCATTGTAAAGTTTCATGCCATTTGGACTCCGTTTGATATTGATTTCCTGTGATGTAAAAAACATGGAAAAAACACAGGAAGTGACACTGGGAACTATGTCAATAGGTTATTACCAAAAAATGATATAAAATGACTATACAATGATTATAAAACATCCAAGATTGATAATAAAATAGCATGGAACAATCAAAAATTATAGATACGTTGGAGACGTATCAAGAGAGAGGTTCATGATGCGTGGTATGTGCTACGCAACCATTCGACGCGTGGTATATATATATAATTCTATTGTAGCACAAACCAAACAGAATCATTCCTTGATGGTCAAATTAACCTCTCTCTCTCTCGTTGGTTCAAAGAGATGAAGGACAACCTCACGGGCCCACAGATGGAAGCGTCACGCGTGAGTGAGGTCCTACAGGGAAACCACCGCCTGCATGGTATTGCGTGATGTTTGAATACTAATGCACAACTTTGATGTGGCACTTGGCTCGGGAATCGGAAAATCCCCACATGGAGCGAGGTTACGACACACACACTGTCGGGGAAGCTGATCCACCAACACCTATGGGGACAGGGCCCCTTTCGGTTCAGAGGGGGGCGGAGGCCGCACAAAGAGCGGATCGAGGCGGTACACGCGAGCAGTTTTACCCAGCTTCGGGCCGCACGGATGCGTAAAACCCTACTGCTGCTTGTTTGTGTGTATTGAATTCTTGCTCAGGAGCGATGGACGCTGCCAGACCGAGCGTGAGAGTGTTCCTGGTGTTTCGAATGAGCCGAACCCCCTCTACGTTGTGCTTGGGCCTCCTTTTATACTTTCAAGGGGTCACTGACAGGTGGCAACGTAGACTAGAAGGGTAAAAATGGAAAAGGATGCGGTAGGTGCAGCTACCGCTACTGTGGACACAGTGCACCCTACCTAACTCTGGCGGCAGGGGACAAGGTCATTTAATGCCCGTCTGAGTTGCCTAAACAGTGCAAAAAGTGACTGTTAGGAGCGCCACCGTTCGCCACGATGGCCTCCTCTTCATCTCCGCTTGCCACCGCGTACCCCTAGCTGCGCGGCCTCCTGCCACGTGTGCTTGGGAGAGTCCCAGAGCGACACGTTAGCAGGTGTGCTGGAGCGCGGGCACGAAGTGGGGGTTTCCCGCGGCAAGCTCCTTGCCGCGGTCGTCGTCTTGTCGTGTTTGGGAGCTTGTTGCTCACCGGGCCTTGCCGGGACGCAGGGCGCATCGCGGCAAGCTTTCTTGGTATGCCTTGAGTGGCCTTCCCGGCAAGCTCCTCTTGCCGGGGTCTTGTCTCTTCCCGGCAAGATCCTCTTGCCGGGGCCTGGGTTGGCCTTCCCGGCAAGCTCCTCTTGTCGGGGCCTTGGTTTGAGTACTTTGTTCTTGAATGGTCTTCAAGGGAACCACGGAGGGTCTTGGCGGTCACCCGACAAGCCTTGCCGCGGGGCGCTTCAACTGCCCGTGCACGAGTTCGGGATACTAGGGTACCCCTACTCTAGTACACCGACAGGAGCCCCCGGGCCTGGGCCATACAAGGTGCCGAGCGCTGTTGGGCCAGGCCCAAAACAGTGCACGGGCACGCGCGGCCTAGGTCACGCCGCATATCTCTCTGCTCCCACCGCGCACGCCCAGAACGGCACGCGTCAAACGCGGCGTCATGGGTGACGCAGGCGGCATGCGCAGGGCTAAGCCCCTCGAGCATGCGTCAGGCCACGATGATGGGGACGGTTCACGCCCTCCTCCCTAAACGGAGGTAGGCGTGGGGGCATGGTGCATTTACTGGACGGGGCCGGTGCACGGTTTTCGGGACGTCCACTCCCCGCGATCATGAGGCGGAGCGAGGCCGCCTCATCCGTCGCCTTGGTTCTGCATCCCCGCCACGCGGCTCCCATGCGCTTGGGGTCGCGGACGGTGGAAGTGGGAAACTGGGCCGTCGCGAGCAAAGGCAGCGGGTTGGCCCCGACTCCCTGCTCTTCCCGTGCCTTGATTCGCTGAGCGGGGCGGCCGAGCCCCCACCTCGCTCCTTTATAAAGAGCGGGAGGGGAGCACAGAAACCCGCACTCTCTCATCTCCTCCTTTCTTCAGCTTCTGCTCCCCTTTCTCTCATTCACCATGGAGAAAGGGAACCCAGGCCCTTCATCGGTGGCGGTGAGGGTCGCCGCCAGACAGTGCATCTCTCCCTCTCCCGCGCCCGTGGTGGCAGAGCCAGCCATAAGGGGAAGAGGGAGGGGGCGAGGTCGCGGACGAGGTCGAGGACGAGGTCGAGGCGCTCGGGGAAGAGGCGGGCGGGGCGGCGCGCCAGCTTCGCCTCCGCCGGTGGCTCCTCCCCCACGGCGGTCCATATAGGGGACGACCCTTGCGAGTTCTTCGTCAAGCTGCGCCGGGCGCCTCGTCGTCGCCTCCGGCTTCCAGCTCCGTTTGCGAGCGCGATGGAGTTGGACCCGCCTGAGACACTGAGACTACACATGAGGGGCTATGGGATCAGCAGCACGCGAGTCCGCGTTGTATTCCCAGCCCCTAATGTGATGTATCTTGATCGAGGGTGGAAGATGTTCGCCCGTATCCACAGCCTGATGGAGGGGTTTACCTTCCATTTTAAGTTGATGGAGGGCGATCTCCTCTCCGTCAAGGTCTTCGGGTGCTTCGGCACTCGGGCGAAGTGCTGCGTGGACAGCTCCTCCGACAGCGAAGGCTCCTCCTCGAGCGAGAGTGACGAGGAGGAGAGCGACAGCGACGATGAGGGTAGCGGGCGGCGGGGTGGCGGGTCCAACTAGGCGTCGAGCGCCGCTTCGCGCGGCACCGGCGACCCCGTCATCCGTGTCGCCGGCTCCTTGAACTCCCCGGGGTCGTCTCCTTGGGCGGCTGGCGTAGGGAGGCTGCGGAAGGGGAAGAGGGCTGGCGACAAGGCTGTCAGGTCAGAGTACGAGGGCGTGGTGCCCTCGACAGTGTGCTGACGTCCTGCCGCCCCGTCTTCGAGCCCCGCTTCCAGCGCCGCCATCGCCGTCCAGCCTTCGGACGGCCCCCGGGATGTTCTCTTGGTGTCTTCTGGCACCCGTAGCTCGCCTAGGCGCTCCTTTTGCCCTTTTCGCCTCCTTGACCTGCCTCCTTGAAATAGGGACGGGAAAGGGATTACGGGCATCTTATCTTTTTAATTTGTAAGCCTTCAGGCCTTAGCTGTATCTAAAACTTGTAATCCTCTCTTTCATGTTTTTCATCCTCTATGGACTGTACCTGAGTGGGATGTTTTTTTAATGAAAAGGGGATGCTTGCCGGGTTGTTTGTCTCGTGAGTTGAACCCACGCCAAGGAGTGAATCCTTGGTATCCCTCAGACAGACATTTCATCTCCCGGCAACAGGCCCTGCCGCCTTCCCACGTCGCTCGACCTTTCTCACGCCTTTGAAGGAGGAGGGAACGAGGTGGGTGCGGTCTCCTCGTTTCATCCCTTTGCTGCCGCGACTACGACCAAACTTGGCCCCGGGGACGAGCCCCAGGGCCTAGAGTTGAGGGAGCACGGCAGTTTTCGGGAAGAAACGCAGTTTCGCATTCCCCAGTCCATAAGAGGATGCATGATGAGGGATGAAAGACTTATCTGATATTGCAGCCCCCGGCAACTCTGGTTTGCCGTGGATGATTCTTGGCACTCGCAGCCCCCAGCGATACTGGCTTGCGGGGCCCAGGTGCCGGCGCGCCCTTCTTCTCCTTTTCGTCCTCAAGCAGTCTGGCCAGGATATGCGAGCCCTGCGAACGAAAGAGAAGCGAAAGGACGGACACTCGACCTCTAGCATGCATGCTATAACCCCGGGGTGGAAGGCTTCGGGTACTCTTCCGACGAGGAACTCCAACCCTGCGCCAAGCTCACTCTGTTCTTCAAAGGCGTGGCGGCGGCGCTCCAGCAACTCCGAGAACGGATCCCAAAGCAGTTGGCCGACGAGTCACGCTCGATTTGTGCCGGAGTTCTGGAGAAGGTGCTGGTGAAGGTGGCCTTCCGCAATCCGGGCCTCAACCTCACCAACGTCCTCAAGAGGCTGCCGGCGGACGCTGATCTTGACGCACTTAAGGCCCTCGTCGCACCCATTGTGGACAGGGTGAACGAGGTCAAAAGGGTTGACGGCGGTCGCGTAGATTAGGCCGTCCGTTTTCTTCTTTTCTTGTCGCTGCCAGTCATGTCATGGGAACACTTTATTAGAGGCGCGACAAGTTATTTTTGTAATATAACTCTATCTTAGGCAAAAAATTGCTGTGTTACTTCCTTTACTCGACTCTTGGCTTTGTATGGTTCTGCCCTACGCTTTCTAGGGAAACTTGCCGGTGCAGGCACCCTTGCCGCGAGCGCTGAGTGCGGAACTTCAGCAGCCTGCTGGCGGGGTCACTACCGACAAGCAACCTTGTCGCAACTAGTTCAGCTCACTTAAGTTGTTGAGCGGACTCGAAACAAAGTAAGGGCGCTAGCGGCTCACTTAAGTTGCTGAGCGGACTCGAAGCAAAGTAAGGGCGCTAGCAGCTCACTTAAGTTGTTGAGCGGACTCGACACAAAGTAAAGGCGCAACTAGCTACGAGTTGGTTCCTCCGCGCACAGGTTTTCCATACAAAGCACGGTCGTTCAAGGAAAATAACTTAAAAACTTAAAAAACTGATTGCTCAAGCTTTAGCAACTTAGCTTTTCTGTCGTCTGCTTCCCGGCAAGGAGAAACTTTCTTGAACGGCCTAGTCCACACCATTATTTTCTCCTTCCCCCCTCCCTCCCGGTAAACCTTGTGGGCGAGGGAACCTTCCTTCTTTTGAGAAAGAAACAGAGAAATTAAGTAAAGATATGGAGCCTTGGGCTCGTTATTGCTTACCGGGGTCTGGTGCTGCACAAAGTGTCAGATAACATATGCGAAAAAGGATTATAGCATAAAAAACTGACAAGATGTGCGGGGCACACGAACTTTACTGGTGCACGGGGTTTGCGCCCGGCTTTGTACAAAGGATTATATGCAACAGAGGCAAGACTTGTACAAAAGGTGGTTGCCGGAAGAGCTTCCGGCAACCGCGCCCTACGGGTAAAACTTACGAAGATGTTCTATGTTCCAGGAGTTGCTCACCGGAATGCCATCTTCGGTCTCAAGGCGGACAGCGCCGGGCCTAGTGACTCGTTTCACCCGATAAGGGCCTTCCCACTTCGGCGTCAACTTGTTGGAATTCTTGGCGGACTGAACACGCCGAAGAACAAGGTCGCCTTCCTCGAAGCTTTTGGCCTTAACTTTGCGGCTATGGTAGCGACACAAAGCTTGCTGGTAGTGAGCGGCTCGCACAGCAGCCTGAAGACGGTCTTCCTCAAGGAGCAGCGCGTCATCTTGTCGCAGCTGCTCTTGCTCGAGCTCATCATAAGCGAGCACTCGAGGCAACCCGTAAACGAGTTCCGTGGGGAGAACTGCCTCTGCTCCATAGACTAGAGCGAAGGGTGTCTGGCCAGTGGCTCGATTTGGCGTCGTCCTGATCGACCAAAGAACCACCGTCAACTCCTCGATCCAGTTTCTTCCGCACTTGTGCAGCTTGTCAAAAGTTCTGGTCTTGAGGCCTCGCAGCACTTCAGCATTTGCCCTCTCCGCTTGACCGTTGCTTCTCGGGTGAGCAACAGAAGCGAAGCAGACCTTGGCGCCAAGATCTTGGACATACTGCATGAAGGTACGGCTCGTAAACTGCATGCCGTTGTCGGTGATGATCCTGTTAGGAACCCCGAAACGACAAACAATCGACCTGAAGAACTTGACTGCTGACTGTGCTGTCACCTTCCTCACTGGTTCCACTTCCGGCCACTTTGTGAACTTGTCGATTGCAACGTACAAGAACTCAAAGCCCCCGACAGCTCGGGGGAAGGGGCCGAGGATGTCGAGCCCCCAGACCGAAAATGGCCAGGATAAAGGGATCGTCTGGAGAGCTTGAGCTGGCTGGTGTATCTGTTTGGAATGGAACTGGCACGCTTCACACTTGGTTACTTGTGCAGTTGCATCCTGGAGGGCTGTCGTCCAGAAGAAACCTTGTCGGAATGCCTTGCCGGCAAGTGCTCTTGCGCCAATGTGGTGACCACATATGCCTCCATGTATCTCTGCCAACAGCTGTTGTCCATCTTCCCGGTGAATGCACTTCAATTTCACACCGCTGAGTCTTATTCTGTACAGTGTGTTGTTGACAAACTTGTACATACTTGACTGCCGGGCTACTCTTTCAGCTTCTTCTTGCTCTTCGGGAAGCTCTCCTGTCTGAAGGAAACGGACAATCTGCTGCGCCCATGCTGGAGCTTGTGGCTCGACAACAAGGACTAAAGGCGTATCTGTTGCTGCGGGAACATCCGCTTCTACGGCAAGAACCTGCGGTTCGGCCGGAGCGTGATATTCCCCGGCAAGCTTGCCGGAGCAAAACTTGTCGGGAGCGTCTGCTTCAACGGAACAAACCAAGAGGTTCGCCGGAGCAGACTGCTCCTCGGCACTCTTGGCGTCGATCTTGGGGACCTTCTTGGCGGCGGCTTCGGGAAGCTCTGCCGGAAACTAGTCACCAGAAACCAACTTCCTCTTCTTATTCTGTCCAGTTGATGGTGTCACGGATGGTTGAGTCATCTTGAGCACAAAGATCCCTGGTTCCACAGGCAACTTTAGTGCAGCGCACTTTGACAGGCCATCAGCAATGTCATTCTGAGCTCATGAAACATGCTCCATTTGCAGGCCGTCAAAGTGTTCTTCTAGCTTTCTCACTTCATCAACATAAGCTTCCATCAATGGACTCTGGTAATTCTTGTTCACTTGGCGGACGACAAGCTGTGAGTCACCCCTGACAATGAGCTTCTTGATCCCAAGGTCTGCTGCGATTCTGAGACCGGCAAGCAATCCTTCATACTCTGCAGTATTGTTGGTTGCTTGCTTTTTGGGAAAGTGCATCTGGACTACGTACTTGAGGTGCTCTCCGGTGGGTGCGATAAGCAGCACGCCTGCACCGGTGCCTTGCAGCGAGAAGGCACCATCAAAGTACATCAGCCACTCCTTGCTTGTCTCTTTGACGGGGATGCTTGTCTCTGGAATTTCTTCGTTTGGGGTTGGCGTCCACTCTGCTATGAACTCTGCCAATGCTCTGCTTTGGATAGTTGAAGTGCTCTCAAACTTGAGGCCAAAGCTTGACAGTTCCAGTGCCCACTCGACAATCCTGCCTGTTGCTTCTGGATTCTGCAGTATCCTCTTCAGCAGAAAGCGAGTGACAACTGTGATCTCGTGTGCCTGGAAGTAATGGCGCAGCTTTCTCGAGGCCATGAGGAGGCCGAAAAGTAACTTCTGCACTCCAGAGTACCTTGATCTGGCTCCCTGCAGAAGGGAACTGACAAAGTAAACTGGGCGCTGCACCATTTTCTTCTGCACCTCCTTTGTCGGGGCCAGAGCTTGTCGAAGAAGCCCCCTGCTTGTCGCTGGATTCACTTGCCGCGGTCGCTGGCCCATCATCCGCCTCCCTCTCCGCTACTAACGTAGCACTAACCACTTGATTGGTTGCCGCTAGGTACAGCAGCAACTTCTCTTGTGGCTTAGGTGCGACAAGTATTGGAGTGGAGGACAGGTACCTATTCAAGTCCTGCAGCGCATCCTCCGCTTCCGGAGTCCATTTCATTGGACCTGCCTTTTTCAATATTTTGAAAAACGGTAGGGCGCGCTCAGCAGACTTAGAGATAAACCTGCTGAGAGCAGCCACGCAACCGGCAAGCCTTCACACATCCTTGACGCGCTTCGGTGCTTCAATCTGCTCGATGGCCTTGATCTTGTCGGGGTTGGCTTCAATTCCCCGCTGAGACACGAAGAACCCGAGAAGCTTGCCGGAAGGGACTCCAAACACGCACTTCTCGGGGTTGGGCTTGAGGTTGATCTTGCGCAGATTTGCAAAAGTTTCTTCTAAATCTTGGATCAGGGTAGCCTTGTCCTTGCTCTTGACCACTATATCATCCATGTAGGCTTCCACATTTCTGTGTATCTGTGGCTCAAAAGCGACGTGGACTACCCTTGCAAATGTTGAACCAGCATTCTTCAACCCAAAGGGCATCCATACAAAACAGTATGTGCCGCAAGGGGTGATAAATGCGGTTTTTTCCTCATCCTCTTCTGCCATGAAGATTTGATGGTATCCTGAATATGCATCAAGAAATGAAAGCAAATCACATCCAGCTGTGGAGTCAACAATCTGGTCAATGCGCGGCAAGGGAAATGGATCTTTGGGACAAGCTTTATTGACATCAGTGAAGTCTATACAAAGCCTCCATTTCCCGTTCGCCTTGCGCACGACTACAGGATTGGCCAACCACGTGGGATGGAGCACTCCTCTGACAAGTCCTGCTGCTTCCAATTTCCTGATCTCTTCTGCAATGAACTCTTGGCGCTCCACTGCTTGCTTCCTGACTCTCTGCTTGACGGGCCGAGCATGAGGACAAACGGCTAGGTGGTGCTCAATTACTTTCCTGGGAACACCGGGGATATCAGACGGTTGCCATGCAAACACGTCGTCATTCGCCCGCAGGAAAGCAATGAGCGCGCTTTCCTATTTGGGGTCAAGCGTGGCACTGATGGTGAAGGTACCACCAGTGCCGTCCTTCTTGGCGGACACCTTCTTGGTCTCGGGTGGAGCTGCCATCGTCTTTTTGCACTTGCCGGTGGAGCTCGATGGTGCGTCCTCGATGGTAGCGCAGCACTCCGAAGAGGTGCTCTTGCCGGAGTGGGCATCGGAGCTCTTGCCGGACTTTGTCTTCTTCTTCCCCCCGGGAGCTTCAGCGGCAAGTGTGTTGTGATCAGCTGCGGCTGCTGCTTCCCGGTAGATCTTGTCAGCGCAGATAAGGGCATCCTTCTTGTCGCCGGGGACAGAGATGACACTTATCGGGCCTGGCATCTTGAGCATGTTGTATGCATAGTGAGAGGCTGCCATAAACTTGGCGAGCGCTGGACGGCCAAGGATCCCATTGTAAGGCAATGGAAAATCGGCAACGTCAAATGTGACCCTCTCAGTTCTGAAGTTCATCTCGCTGCCAAATGTGACCGACAGCGTGATCTTCCCTTTCGGCTTGCTCCTTCCCGGGTTGATTCCTTGGAATGTGCCGGTCTCTTCGAGCTCGCTGTCAGGGATCTGGAGTTTCTGAAGGACCGCGGAGGAGATCAGATTCAAGCCGGCCCCGCCGTCAACTAGCATCTTCGTGACCTTGAGGTTGCGGATAGTTGGTGAAACCAACATCGGCAAGCATCCGACCGCAGTTACGCGATCAGGATGATCCTCAATGTCGAAGATGATAGGCGTGCTGGACCATTTCAGAGGCTTGCGTGACTCTACGGATGGTTCCGCTGCATTAACCTCCCGCATCCACTGCTTGAGTTGGCGGCGCGAAGTATGCAGAGAAGCACCACTGTCAACGCACAGGACCTCTGTGGCTTTCTGAAATTCCTGCTCGTCGGCCTCGTCATCATCCATGTCTTCATCGTCGTCGTCATCTTCATCCTTGTCGCGGCCGCGGGGAGATCTGTCTCCTTGCCGCTGCTTGGCCTTGCCACGGCGTCCTCCTCGGCCGAGACGTTTCTTGCCGGATCCACCAGTTCCTTCCTGGGCCTTCTCCTTGTCGCGCCGCTCATACTCAGCTTTCTGTTGCTCAACAAGATGTTCGACTTTCTTGCAGTTCTGGAGATCGTGACCCTTGGTGCGGTGAATCTTACAATACTGCTTGCCGGAGCCGTCCTGCTTGTCGGCGGCCGCCACAGGCTGGGCCTCCTTGTCGGAGCCACCAGCTCTAGCTTCCTTGGCGCCACATCCGTTGCCGGTCTGCTCGACAGCTAGCACTTCCTTGCCCTTTCTCCTTCTGTTGTTCCGCCGCCGGCCTTTCCTTGCCGGGGCGGCATCCTCACTGTCGGATCCTCCTGCTCCTGTACTCTCTCCGGGGAGCCTCCTCCCCTCTTCAGCGCGTGCACACTTGTCGGCCAGGGTGTAAATCTTACTGACGTCTATGATCTTACACATCGCCATCTCCTCCCTCATCCTTCAGTTTCGCACGTTCTGATGGAACGCGCTGATGATCGCGGCGGGGTGGACGTCTGGGATGTTGTGCTGTACACGGTTGAATCTCTGAATGTACTTGCGCAGTGGCTCTCCTTCCTTCTGGGCGAGCAGATGAAGATCGCTCTCTTGGCCATGTGGCTTGTGGCTGCCTGTAAAGGCGCTGACAAAATGATGGCACAGATCAGCCCAGGAGGATATGGAGTTGTCCGGCAAGTGCATGAGCCAGGATCTGACATTGGGCTTGAGCACCAGCGGGAAGTAGTTGGCAAGGATCTTGTCGTCCCGTCCCCCGGCAGCCTGCACCGCGATGGTGTAGATGCTGAGAAACTCCGACGGATGCGTCTTGTCGTCGTACTTCTCTGGTACGTCTGGTTTGAAATTCTTTGTGCTGGGCCACTGGACTTGCCGCAGCTCACGGGTGAACACAGGGCAACCTACCGCGTATGGCAGATCGCCTGGTTCCCCTGGCGCATGCATGTCAACAGAGGGCCCAGCGCGCTTGTCGGATTGACGTCGCGCTTCTCTTCGGCGCTCGATGCGGGTTCGAGCGTCTTCTTGTTGTCGTTCATGGAGAACTTGGCGCTGGTCGCGACGAGCTCGTGGGTCCGACGACGCGGTGGAGCCGCTGTCGGGGTGGACCCGGCGAGTCGGCGATTTTGGCCTTCGTAGTGGAGAGTGCATGGAAGTTGCACCTCCCCCGGTCTTGTTGCCATCGGCTCGCGTCCGGCTGTCCTGCCGCGGCAACGAGGTGCTTGGTTGCCGCGCAGTGTCGCCGTTGGCGAAGCCGATGAGGCTCTGGATAGTGGCCCTCCATTCGTCGGTCTTGTCCGCCATCGGAGGATAGTCTAGGAGCAGTTGAGCTCACGCCAAGGCTTCTGCTGGAGTGGTGGGCGGCGGAGGTGAACGGTGCGAGGAGTGGGGCGTGCTCGGACTCCTAACCACGTTAGAAGGAGCAGCGCCCCGTCCAGGCGACCGTACTTCGCTCGAGCCAGCATGTTGACGTGCATGTTGGTCTTGAGCGCCACGAGAACCACCAGCTTGATCTTGGCCCAGCGGACGTATGGCGCTGCGAATGCCATGACGCTGCTGGTCCTGCGCCTCCTGAGAGGGGCGCGGTGCGCGCATGGACGCCGAGGTCTGTGCCGCCTTGTCCTTGGACTTGGCCGCACTGAGGGCTCCCTCGTCGACGCCCATTCTTCCGCCGGCGTCCACTCCACCACTCGTTTGCTCCGGAGGCGGTGAAAGCGACACAGACAGAACAGCTGCCTCCGAATCCTTCTTCTTCAGTGGCATGTCGATGAAGACGATGAAGATTTAACTCGCGTGCACGCCGGATCGGGTTCGCACAACCTCGACGCCCCCTACCTGGCGCGCCAGAGATGTCGGGGGAGCTGATCCACCAACACCTATGGGGACAGGGCCCCTTTCGGTTCGGAGGGGGGCGGAGGCCGCACAAAGAGCGGATCGAGGCGGTACACGCGAGCAGTTTTACCCAGCTTCGGGCCGCACGGATGCGTAAAACCCTACTGCTGCTTGTTTGTGTGTATTGAATTCTTGCTCAGGAGCGATGGACGCTGCCAGACCGAGCGTGAGAGTGTTCCTGGTGTTTCGAATGAGCCGAACCCCCTCTACGTTGCGCTTGGGCCTCCTTTTATACTTTCAAGGGGTCACCGACAGGTGGCAACGTAGACTAGAAGGGTAAAAATGGAAAAGGATGCGGTAGGTGCAGCTACCGCTACTGTGGACATAGTGCACCCTACCTAACTCTGACGGCAGGGGACAAGGTCATTTAATGCCCGTCTGAGTTGCCTAAACAGTGCAAAAAGTGACCATTAGGAGCGCCATCGTTCGCCACGATGGCCTCCTCTTCATCTCCGCTTGCCACCGCGTACACCTAGCTACGCAGCCTCCTGCCACGTGTGCTTGGGAGAGTCCCAGAGCGACACGTTAGCAGGTGTGCTGGAGCGCGGGCACGAAGTGGGGGTTTCCCGCGGCAAGCTCCTTGCCGCGGTCGTCGTCTTGTCGTGTTGGGAGCTTGCTGCTCACCGGGCCTTGCCGGGACGCAGGGCGCGTCGCGGCAAGCTTTCTTGGTATGCCTTGAGTGGCCTTCCCGGCAAGCTCCTCTTGCCGGGGTCTTGTCTCTTCCCGGCAAGATCCTCTTGCCGGGGCCTGGGTTGGCCTTCCCGGCAAGCTCCTCTTGTCAAGGCCTTGGTTTGAGTACTTTGTTCTTGAATGGTATTCAAGGGAACCACGGAGGGTCTTGGCGGTCACCCGGCAAGCCTTACCGCGGGGCGCTGCAACTGCTCGTGCACGAGCTCAGGATACTAGGGTACCCCTACTCTAGTACACCGACACACACACATATATATACATATATATAGTACACATGTTGCCGCCTCTTTGACATGTACCACATTCTCCTACCGTGCATATATGTAACACAAACCAAAAATGAACTATCCTTGTTGGTCAAATTAACCTCTCTCTTGCAGTTTGTTCAACTGATGGACAACGACCTCACGGGACCACAGAGAGAGTCACATGCAAGCGAGTGTCAGAGGACAACCACCGCGTGCATGCTTGTGCCCATGTGTTGTGTGATGTGTTTGAATACCCAATGCACAACTTTGACATGGCACATGCTTCGCAAACCGGAAATGCACTACACAGAGGTTCATAATGCGTACCCCCCTCACTTCGAGCCGGTGGGAGGGACTCATGTGTACGCACGTGCCCTAATTTGATATGGAATCTCACCATGATCCACACCATAACACACATGCCAAGATGAATCCACCTTTGTTCAAATGCCTCTCGTTCTTGGTGGAAACTGAAAACCTTTGCAGGCTAACGAATGGGCACGTCACTGATAACTGCATGAGGGAGTGCCCGATAGGACCATCAATGCATGCATGTGGCCCGAACATGTATGTATGACAGGGTTGTCTAATGCTTTAAATACCAATTCACGACTTTGATGTGGCATATATGACTCACAA